>NC_139707.1:21887842-22250342 GCF_964188405.1 Protomyctophum parallelum | reverse complement strand
AATATCTCCACTGAATTTGAATATGAATATGAGCTTGTTTATTTTTTTTATATAAATGTAATCTTTCTGTCCGTCTGCAGTATTTGCGTGCTTGTCATATAGAGTGTTTTGTGCACGCGCACAATAAAAGCAAAGGCTCTCATAATTATGTTTACATCCGCAGATGAAAATCCCAGAGCTGTAATGATCAGTAATTATAAATATTTTTCACCATGTCTGCTGCCTCGGCTGGGGCTATTGTGTGCTGTGAAGTGCAGAGTTTGTGCTGCTTAATTATGACATTGTGCACGGCTAAATGTACCAGTCTGCTTTCAGCTCCCGCAAAACACTTCCAGTGCATAATCACGCTCAAGTCTGACTTTAAAGAGCTCATTACAGTTGGTTTTCTAAAGAGCGGCTTATTAAACACAGTTACCTAATAAGCATCTTTGGTGGTGCAAATTGGTGAAAATGGTAATGAGTCTGATTAGGCCACGTTTCAATTACGACGGCTACCCAGCTATCGTCAAACC
Organism: Protomyctophum parallelum; assembly: GCF_964188405.1. Taxonomy (NCBI): domain Eukaryota; kingdom Metazoa; phylum Chordata; class Actinopteri; order Myctophiformes; family Myctophidae; genus Protomyctophum; species Protomyctophum parallelum. Next base: position 22,249,830 of record NC_139707.1, on the reverse strand, counting down.
CGCCACCCCCCCCCCCCCCCCCTTCCCAAAACCCCCCAACAGCGACCACCATAATCGTTTTGTCGTTGTCGCCCCGTCCCCCCACGACAAAAAGCAAAAGACAAGTCCAGCTCTATCACAGTAAAATACTCAGTGTTGATTTATTCATTTGTAACTAAGGGTGTACAAAATAATGTAACCAAATATACAGGTCCATTTGGTTATAATTGTACACTCAGAGTTAAGACTGAGGACTTTACTGTGTATATGGCATGCTTGGGAATACTCCTTGAAGGCATGTGCGCTCTCTGCCTCTCTCTCTTTCTCTCTCTCTCTCTCTCTCTCTCTCTCTCTCTCTCTCGCACACACACAGAAAACCTCTCTGCCACCTCTGTGCTTCCTTTCAGCAGCACAGTAATGAATAGAGAATTGTGCAAGCGGTGGTCCAATTTACGCACTGGGAAATTGGATGGACAGAGTGGAGGCCCAGTCCTGTTTGCTTAAAAACGGCCAAGGCTACCAAGATTAATAGTTCCCAAAAAGGTCAGCATCTCTGTTTCATCGACGGTGATCACTGAAGCAGAAATTAAACAGCGTGCAATAGCATCACACTTGTCAAATGCCCCCATCTGTCTTTGCCATCCTAATGAGTGTGAACTACTTACAGTTAAAGGGAAAAACTGTGCATGATTATGCTCTCTTAGCATAATCTTACTGTAGCTTAGTTTTTTGTTTCAGTTCAGAGTGACCGATTCGCTTTCACTTCATCATTGCAAATTATGAAAGGTCATTCATTCTATTTTTTGTGTGTGCATTCGTGCTCTCTGTAATCATTTCTCCTTCAAAGCTATATCCTCAATTGTTGCACAGAAGATCATTCAGGTCCGTGATAACTGATTTTATTGCACACCACCACATGTGTTGCACCAAAAATAGCAGATCTACAAGCTCACAACGGGTCGCAGTGTGACGCTCTATTTTCAGTGTGCGACACCGTCGTGTACTATAAACTATAAATCCGAGGTTAGTTGACCAATACAAACTACTCACACAAATCACACAAAGGCCTTATTTTGTGAGTGGCTGATCAGTGGAATTTGAGCCCCCCCAACACACAACACACACACACACACACACACACGCTCACGCACACCCCTCAGGCTATCTGAAAACATTCCACTAATGGAAGACTCCATAATTATACGCTTTCAAAGAAAGACAAAGGAAGCTGAATGTTGTATTTTGTGTTTCCGTGCAGGTTGGATAATGGGTGATATTTTAATGTGTAAAAGTACTGGATCATTATGCGTGTGTGTGTGTGTGTGTGTGTGTGTGTGTGTGTGTGTGTGTGTGTGTGTGTGTGTGTGTGTGTGTGTGTGTGTGTGTGTGTGTGTGTGTGTGTGTGTGTGTGTGTGTGTGTGTGCGCACACAAGAGAAAGCATGCCTTTGTGTGTGTGTGTACCATCTCCTGGGATGTCTTTATCTTCCATTCCGTAACCTTTGTCTGAATCTAAGTATTTAACATCTCCATAACACAGTATATCTCGCACTGATTTCCGTTCAAACTGCATGCTGATATATCTTACAAAGGCAGAGCAGGTTGACTGACAGTGAATAATTCTCTGGCTGTTCATAAATTGTTTATCATATTGGCTGTGGTTATTGCAGTACCATATGGAGTTTTCATAAAACATACTCAAAAACGTTCAGTCTGATGGACACATTTGATATAATGGTCCATGCGTATAGGTTGACAATTCTCTGACTTTTGTTCTGCAGAGAGCATACAAAATTCTTGTTTCCTCCAACACCACTATATAAATCTATTGTGATTTATGTGGGTTTACTCTACTGTATGTACAGTAGAGTGACAAGTCTGTCTGATATTCTCCGTTTAGTGCAGTGTGCTGCAGTATGCTGTTTAGATAATCCTCTTGTCTTTGCTGGTTCGAGCCTGAATTAGAGCCAGAATGATATATCGACCATTATTATTTGATTCAGGTGATGATAGACATCGGATATTATGCAGCCGATGTGTCCTGATTTGTAACCACTTAAAACATTGTGACGCATTGTGAGCTTGTAAATCGGTTATTTTTGTATTTCTTTTTTTAATAAAGTTAAATTAAATGTGTATGTTTTGCCTATAAGTTAAATGCTCTCAAATAGATACTTTACTCGCATGTTTTCAAATTTATTAGAAACTTTCGACAACTAAATGTGTCTCAGAGAATCTGTAATCGGTGGTGTAGGGCTCTCCGAAATGGTGATCGGACATCAGACCAATACAATCCGGCATCGGTCGGGCTCTTGTTTTCCATTTCATGAAGCATCAGATACTCAAGGGTTTCAAGTACTCTTTGCAAGGAGTACTTCTTTGATTGTCCAAAGTGGAACATTGTTCACAGAGGACCAGCAGTAATAGAATGCTCTGACTCAAAAGCCAGATGCAATTTTATTACTGACCAAAAAAAAGGGCCATTCTCCTAAATTAATCCCACTACACACAATTTTACACATAGCTTATTTTATGTTTTGAAAGTAACATTTTACTCAGTAAAACCGTTTTTTTTTTTAAAGGGAAAAAAATCATATATTTAATGAAGCTACGAATGAGAGGTTGCAACTAAACATGAGCGGTGTCTGTTCAGGCTGTGTTGCATAAATAATTTACCATTTAAAATGTCTTGCTTTGGCAGTACACCCACCTACACACATGCTGACTATGTTCTAGTGGATGAGTAATACAGAGTAGTAAATGTGGATGCACAGAGGTCTAAAGAAGCTGTAATCAGTGAGACTTACTTTTGGAATTCTCATGAGTGCCGTCAGGCAGTACATTTATCTCATCGCACATGATCATTTTACGCAATTAAGATTTGGATTCGTCTTTAAAGAAATTTCTGGGTATAATAATTTATTTTATAGTCGGAATTTATTTAAATAATTCTGCCATAATGCTTCCATTTGTTTCCCCCATTGTCTGTTATTGTCTTTATAGTGAACAGGCATGCTGTTCCAGCGCAGTATGGCTGCCATGTTTCTGCCTGCCAGGGCTCTTTGCCTTGGGCTTTTTTTTCTTAATCATTAGCTTGGATGCCTGACAACCGTGTGAGCCGTAGCATGGATCCCTTTGACTAAAACCTTGTAAATTAACACAATTAGCGCAGCATCATCCCGCTAATTAGCTCTCTGTGTCTGGTGTGGCGACTGGACAAGTGGTTGGGAGGGAGACAGGAGGGAATCCACATGCCGCACTGTTTCCAGACAAACAGTGTGTTTGTAATCCGCCTCTGGATACTCGATGTTTATTGTTTAATCCTGCAGTTAGGGACCTGGAGTATTAACTACAATAGCATTGGTTCTCATTTTCTCAAACATTTCTATGTCAAGGACCCTACACAGACTGTGTATTATGCCGTGGAACCCAATTTGAAAATATTTGTGTGTGGGAGCAGACAGGCCAATAAGAGAATAAGAGATTATTTTAAAAAACAAAATTTTAATCTCGAATTTCTTCGGAAATAGCCAATCTATCGCGTTGCGATGTGTTGTGTTGTGGGCTTGTAGATCAGTTATTTTCGAATAGCCAAAGTATTAAATGTGGTTAAAGTGGTTAAACTGTTCATCTTTTTGCTGGGGACCCCCTGGAACCCCCCCCCCCCCCAAGGACCCTTGGGTCCCGGACCCCACTTTGAGAACTACACTGATCTATACTGAACTACAGTATAGTGTGGCGATGTTTTATCAACCATTATCACAAAGAAAAGTTTGGCTGCTGCGTTTTCACCAATTACTGTTCTATCACCCTGCAGTCGTCAGTCAGATTAGGGTTAATGTAAAACCATGCATGTGCGAGGCTTTTCCATACACTATCTGTGATTGTTTTTAGCCATAATCTCTCTAATAGTCTACATTCTTTGGGGGTATACTTTACCCTGATAATCCCACCCGCTGCATAAGATGCTGGCATGTTCACGTTCAAACTTGTGTTTGCTGATGGAGTTTAGGATTTAACTTGATTATAATGTCGTTTAAGCCCTCAAGGCTGTATATAAAGAAGGTATAGCTGCCCTGGGAAAAGAGAAAGTGAAGCATATATTTTTTCTTTCTTTTCCTTTCTTTTTTCCCCCGGTGGGACTCTGTAGAGATGAGCCGTCTAGCAAAGGGTCTGTGAGTCTGTCTGTGTCCAGGGCTAATCTTGCAAACCGTCAGACCTCACAGATATGTCATAGATGACTGACATAGACTGGCCATAGATATCATAGACTGAAGTTCGAGATCCACATGGAAGACGGATGTTCTTAGGTTCTTCTTCTTGTGTTGTTCTTGTTTACTGTAAATCGCTCTGGATTAAGAGTGTCTGCTAAATTGTAATTGTAAATTAAAGCCACACCGCTACTATGCGAGATTCACCCTGACAGCTACAAAGCTACAGGCTACCATTCATTTTCAATAGAAGCCAGTGACATAAAGATGCAAAGCTACTGATACAAAGCGATTCCCACCGTGTAATCTACAAGTTGAGCTGGCTTCAACTGCAGCTACAATGCTACAAACGACCAAGTGTTGTTTCACTATTTCCACTCGCCGTCTCTCTTCACACAATTCTTGCTTGTAGTGGGAGAAAAATAATAATTTCTGTCAGTCAGTTCTTTCATCCCTTTACAGTATATTTTCCTATATCTTTCTCGCTCGTCGGATGCATGCTCGACATCAACGAAGGTGTTGATCAACACTTCGACTCAGCGACAGACGCTGCGTCGCTTCGTAACTCTGTACCTTGTGTAGCTGCCAGTGTGAACGCAGCATTAGACCCCGTCTCGTGTGTTCCTTCTTTAGTAGAGTAGGAAGTAGTAGGCCGAAACGGCGTGGTTGTAATTCATGCCGGGCTGTGGGGTTCGTGTGATGAAAGCAGCGGAGCACTGCTGAGGAGATTGCTTTGCTGCACTCCGAGCAGATTTGAAACTGTCTCGGAATGCCTCAGATGAGAGTTGGATTATAGACTGACCTGGCATGTCTGTGTCACCCAGCTCTGTGCGGGGTGGATTATACTATGCTGACCAGGTGTTGAGTCCCACATTCTCATGTTGGCCGCCATAGCATGTTCTGTCAGTGCTGTCTGTATGGGAGTACAGTATTGTAACCAAATGGACTCTCTTTTTTAGAGCCATACAGATATATCGGTCATTATTTGACTTTATTGATAACATCGGTATCGACAATTATTAGCTTGTAGATCTGCTGTTTTTTATTGAATCTATCAAAGTTATTTGTTTTATTTGTTTGCTTTTGAAGTTAAATGTTATCAAATATCAACTTTAATCAAATCTATGTTTTTCCAATTGATTTGAAAGTGATGCACTTTTTGACTAAATCTAGGTCAAAACATCTAGGTCGCCTCTAAAATCCACCCATCTAAAATCGGCAGAACATCGGACCCCAAAATCTGGCATCAGTTAGCCTCTTAATTAAATGTGTACACTTTCTGAGTAATAAATGGATACATTAACAATGAATATTACATTGTGTATAGCGTACTGCTAGGGGACATTTTCTTTTGCTGCATGATATTGTTTTTAAGTGTCATTACCCATTTCCCAGCATTATATTCACTAGCCCTTACCCGTTGTGAGATATTCCCCCCCCCCCCCCACTCCCCTGGTGGCCGCGGGGGGTACTGCGCCCGGTGTGTTTTTAATTCACTAATAAATTCATTATTAATAATTAATGTGTCAAATCGAAAAAAGGGCCCCGTTACGCCCTCCATATTCATATGGTCAATGTGAAAAGTGTGGGAGCGATTGGTGCAGGCATTGAGGAGATAAGTGTTTGTTTCTGACAGACAGACAGACACACAGACACACAGACATTCGGTGAATTATAGTATGATAATGCAATTGAAGACTTATGTAACTAATCAGTACCCTAACAAGTAAAGCAATCTAATTTCTCCAAAATCAATCGAAGGTATTTATAATCCAAAGGTTACTGAAAGTAATCAGATTACATTGTGGTTATAATTACACGCAGGTAATTTGTCATCTATAACTGACTACATTTTTTATGTAATCATTACAATCCAGCTGAGATTTTGTTTTCTATAGTAGCAAAAAATTATAAATAATAATAATGATTTTATCCACCCAAGCAGTTAGTTAAGATGATACAGCATCTGTATCGTTTGATAGCTATGAAAATGAATCAATAATAAACAAATTAGCTATTTGATGTGCACTTTTACACATTTGTCTTTGTGAAATGTCTAGGCCTAAAGATGCAGTGGACCCCAGAGCACACTCAATGGGCGGAGCAACACTTTGACATCTCATCCACCACCCGCTCGCCAGCGCACAAAGTGGAGGCCTACCGGGGCCACTTCCAGCGCACGTATCAGTACGCCTGGGCAAACGACGACATCTCTGCACTGACTGCCTCCAACCTGCTGAAGAAATATGCCGAGAAGTACTCTGGAATCCTGGAGGGCCCTAATGAACGAACCCTGCTGTGTTCCTACTCCGACGGCACCACTGGACTCATGAACGGCCGCAAGTCAGAGAGCGAGTCCTGGCAGGAGGGAATTTACCCAATCAACTGTGTTCCAGATGTTCTATCTGCGAGCAAAGCTGGAATGACAGCTGCCCTCCCTCCTGCCGATATCTCGGCTAGCATCGGCAGCTCCCCAGGTGTGGTCAGCAGCCTGTCTGAGCCCAGCTATTCCAGTAGCAACTGTGGGAGCCACACGGCTACCAGTCTCCACTCTGGGCTCCCCTCTCAGGAATATACTGCCAGCTACAACGGCTCCTACCTTCATTCTAGTTACAGTGGACAGACCACCCCCGCCCTCCCCTCCCCACATCCCTCCCCTTTGCACAGCGCCGGACTCTTACAACCCCCACCCCCGCCACCTCCCCCTACCCTAGTGCCCAGCTACAACGCAGGGTCTCCGAACCTTTCCAACTACAATTATCCTCCAGCCGGGTATCCACCTCAGACTTCTGTTGCCCCTGGCTATAGCCCCGGGGGAGCCCCCCCACCCTCTGCTTATCTGCCCTCTGGTATTGCAGCCCCTACACCGCTTCCCCCCTCCACGTTGCCCGGCTACACCTACCAGTCGCATAATCATACACCAATAGCACCAACACCTTTGAATGGCAGCATGGCCAACTCATTAAAAAGAAAAGCTTTCTACATGACTGGTCATGGAGATATGGACTCTAGCTATGGTAATTTCAACTACAACCAACAGCGCTCCTCGCAGAGCCCTATGTACAGAATACCAGACAGCAGCATCACAGACTCAAACAGGGGGAACGGCTTTGACAGAAACGCTGAGGCATCATCTTTAGCCTTTAAGCCCACAAAGCAGCCGATATCTTCAGATCAGCAAAGGAAATTTAACATTCACTCCGGCAGAGCACTCACCCCTCCATCCTATGGATCAGCCAAAGGCTCCGTAGGTGACCTCCGATCGGGCGAGTCCTACGGCAAGTTCGGCTCCCCCATCATGGGCGAACAGGGTGACGAGCTCCGGCAGCACCTCTCCCATGCCACGTCGCGGCCTGATGGCGGTGCGCCCGCCTCGTCCAGCCACGCGGCGGCGGAGGAGCAGCTGAAAAACAGCGATTCCGGCCTGGTGGAGATGGTCACCACCGAGATCCTGCAACAGGGCCCCCCAGTGGACTGGAGTGATATCGCCGGTCTGGACCTGGCTAAGTCGTTCATCAAAGAGGAGATAATGTGGCCCATTTTGAGACCCGACATGTTCAGTGGACTCGCCACGTTGCCGCGGACCCTCCTTCTGTTTGGACCTCAGGGAACAGGTAGGACTCTGCTTGCCCGCTGCATGGCGAGCCAGCTGGGGGCCGTCTTCCTGCGGCTAAACAGCTCCGCCCTGGCGACCAAGTGGCTGGCGGAGGGCGACAAGATCATCCAGGCATCCTTCCTGGTGGCGCGATGTCGCCAGCCGGCCGTGCTGTTCATCAGCGAGGTGGACGTGTTGCTCTCGGCCCAGCTCAGCGAGGAGAGCCCCGTCAACCGGCTCAAGAGCGAGCTTCTCGTGCAGCTGGACGGCGTTCTGAGCTCGGCCGAGGACCACGTGCTGGTGGTCTGCTCCACCAACAAGCCCGAGGAGATCCCCGACTCCCTGCGGAGGTACTTCACCAAGCGCCTCCTCATCCCGCTACCCGACAGCACATCGAGGCACCAGATAATCAGCCAGCTGCTCTCCCAGCACAACTACTGTCTCAGTGACAAGGAGATGTCACTGCTGGTCCAGAGGACGGAGGGCTTCTCGGGACTGGACGTGGCGCAGCTGTGTCAAGAGGCCATCGTGGGTCCTCTCCACGGCATCCCTACTGGCACCGACCTGTCGGCCATCCACCCGAGTCAAGTGAGACCGGTCTCCTACCAGGACTTTGAGAATGTGTTTTGCAAATTCCAGCCCAGCATATCGCAAAAAGAACTTGACATGTATACTGAATGGAATAAAATGTTTGGTTGTAGTCAATAAACATAACAAAAACAAAACACACATGAACGTGAACTTGACACCATTGCGCAAACCCAGTGATGGGATAAGTTGAAGTGTTTCCCACCCCCAATAAGTAGGTGCTTGGATAAACAACACAAAACAAACGAAGAGAATATCCTGCATTCAGTGAGTGAAAACAGGAAACGCCTCACAGAAAAGAACAGGCTGAGTTTAGGCAGCCGACAGTCTGTACGGCACACAATGACAAATATTCATTTGATGACTGCATGGCTATATAAGGCCATGTTTTAGCTGCCGAAATTCAAAGCACTGGGCGGCTGGATCCACTCCCCCAATGGTGGTGTATATATACTGTATACCATTCTGCTGTTCTTGAGATTTAGTTGCTATCAAGTGCCTGAGGTGGTGCTCGTTTATTTGTATTATTCTTTTTGTTTTGCCTCACAATGTACATTGGTAACATGTGCTAATATAAAAAAAGCTTTAAAATAAGACAAAACTTGCTTTCTCCTTTCCATAAGCTCAATATTCTACAGCTGTGTCCGTTTTGTGTTCTACTGTATGTGAACAGGTGTGGTTTTGTTGATCTAAACTCTTAAATTGATAGACACAATTTCGGTAAGGCTACACAATCTTGATAAATGTGTGTGTGTGTGTGTGTGTGTGTGTGTGTGTGTGTGTGTGTGTGTGTGTGTGTGTGTGTGTGTGTGTGTGTGTGTGTGTGTGTGTGTGTGTGTGTGTGTGTGTGTGTGTGTGTGTGTGTTATAACATTGACATGTTCATGATTTGTTTTGTTTTCCTAGAAAAATGTGATTTGTCTTTTGACAAACTAGGTGTGTTTGGTTTGTACCCTCGCCTTTCCACTGTCAGTGAAACTACAAAAACAATCAAATGACCTTTTGCAACATAACTTCAAATTAATCAAAAATTACTATGTAATTGCTGTTAAAATATCGTTACAATAGTAATCACAGTGTTTCACACAAAATGTAAAAAAAAATGTACCATTATTTCTTTTGATGTTCTCTCTTTTGGAAAACTCAGGAAAGTGATTGTGATATGTACAGTATAGTACCTCAAAAGATTGTGTCAAAGCACTACACAGTAAGTACATGAGCATTTGGCTTGCTTTTGAATTTGCATTACATAAAAACCACAGAAGGCTACCATACCTCAAAGGCTCAAAATGAAATGGTTGTGTGATACTGAATGTACAAATGGAATTTGGATTTGGAAAGCAAAAGTAATATCTCCTTTTACCTTTTTGATTTTTTTGCAATGATGAATCTGTATATTAGAGCCAGTGTTTTGTCCATAGCAAGAATGGACCCGTGAAGTGTTTTCTGTTTTAGCCATTTCTGTATGTATAATGATTTCGTTGTTGGCGGTAAACTTTCATGTTCATGAAAAAAGGAAAGAAAAAGACGACACTGAATTTGGTCATCATGGTTCAGATCATAGTGGTGCAGTGTTAAACTAAAGGTTTAGACGAGCTTTTTGGGGTTGAAAAAGACAGTTCTCCCCCAAGCTATTTCATTTCATGCCGCTGCTGTTTTATCATTAATGAAACCTAAGGATTATGTATAACCCAAGTTCCTTTCTACCTCGGTTTGTTAGCGCTGAAACACAAATTAAAGGGGACAGCGACATGTCGGAGCCTATTTTATGTGCTTGACTAAAAACAGTGGAGAGAACAACACCAAACACAAAATCAGTTTGTTAGCTTTACAATTTTTTGATGGCATGCACACAAACACCCTATCCATTGCCACATACTACTGTATATAAAGGGGGATACCAGTGAAGCTCAAGCTTAGAATATGATACTGTTGTACACTAAGACAATTTTGCCTGGTTAGAATTCACTTGTACATGGCCAGATTGGCCACACACACAACAGGACTTTGTCCTTTTCGCCCAATCACTGACGTAACACAGACGTACAGCTCCACAGAACAATTTAAAAGTGGAATATGACAGGGTGTATTATTTTTTAGTTTGTATTACTTTTGGTTTTGTTTACATGTTCTGACTGATAACTGATCACGTTAACGGTTATGCAAAGCTCATTCAACAAGATATATGAATGTAGGCTATAACATTTCATTCATAAATTGAGAAAGATCAGTATTTTAGAACATTTTGTGAATTTGTTTAGTCATGTTAAAAATTGCTGTTCATCACTAGCAATCAGCGCTTATTCCAGATCAATTCCAGACAATGGAAGTGAGGGTTTGACAACCTTTGTTGAATGTATTATTGTTTGGGAGCATTAAGGATGCTCTTGCAGCACAGTGGCACCAGGAACGATGCCACTACAGTAGATACCACTGAAGTGTTTGTGTTGGAGCACTAAAGGACCTTGATTTTCTTAGATTGTTGGATGGGATCTCTTCATTTATTTCCTTCTCTTTACACGTGCATCTTAATATTTCTTTTTTGTATCAACCATGTGCATATTGATCACTACCATCTGGTCATCGTAATGACCTGTATTGCTGATTTACACAGCATCTAATAAACTATAGCAGAAACAATAAATGTAAACTTTAACATGCCAGCTAGAGTTTTATCAAGTTAACATGCTGAAGCTAGTTGCACATTGGCAATTGTTTCCCAATATCACCACTCCAGTCATTAGTTGTTACAGCCAATTCAAAAATGGGCACAAGCTCTGTAGGTTATTAGCTACTCCACTGAGCATTGTGAACTGAGGAACTGACTTTGCAGACTAATTATGTCAGACTGGCAGCAGGCATCACTTAAGTACCTGTTAAGCTCAAAACATGCAGTCATGCACTATTACATAAGTTGTGTAAACTGCATGGCCCTGGCTAAATTATGTGTTATGTTCATGCAATTTGGTAGAAGGCAATCTAAGAAGGAAAATCTTTAACTGTGCCATATGAAAGAATCTCTGATTTTCTAGACATGCAATTATAAGGCTAATCTATTGCCTAAGTAACGTAACCTCTTTGGATTTCCATTTGGAATGTAATTTTAAATGAGATTAGGATTAAAACATGTGGCCCAGTGATACTAAAATCATATTTGATACCTGCATACCGTACTCTGTACCTGAAAATCTGTACCTCATTGGTTCAAAATGTATAAAACAGACACATTTTTCACTTTCAAAACTGAAAGAATAGCTTTTTCGCTACTTTTGCGCAACACTATTGTACGTAAGGCACTCAATTACGAAGAAAAACGAATTGAAATATGGAGATATGAGGTTTCTGCAATGATATCTAGAGCAAATGAATATGTTAAACGGCTCAACTACAACCATGAACATTCAAGCCAGATTTCTACATATCACAGCAAAATACACCTTGACATTTATTACTCTTACTGTAGGTACCCAATAAAATTATTAGTGTTTAAGTGTACAAATGTAACCAAGATTTATACACTCAGAGTTAAATTAACACTGGATTTCATTGTGTAAAACTTATCCAAGCAAGCAAACAAATAGGAAATGTGGAACACGACTACAAAACTCTGGGTTACTTCAGTAACCTCAGTTTATCAAGCAAATCGAGCAAGAGAATCACCTAATGGTGGCGCCATTTTCATGGTGTAAACACAGAATAATTCCATCTTCCATCTCACGAAACAATATTCCAGGGTACAAGTGAGAGCACTCGTCCAGGGGTAATAAAGGTTTCAAAAAAGTGGTAGTCTTAGACTTCACACACAGAAAAAAGCAGGAATGACGTCTTCCGGTGGTGGGCTGCTTTTAAGGTCTTGGGGCGGAACCTGCAGCCACACCGGCACGGCCCATTTAAATATTGTTTCGTGAGAATATTGTGTTTACGCCATGGAAATGGCACCACCCTTAAGCGATTCTTGAGTGAGATCAGCTTAGATAAACTAAAGATACAGCGGGACTCTCGGTTACATAAATTGTTGTTAATATTACATTAATATACATGTAATGTAGAGTTTGTGTTGTCACACATTCTTATCTTAATCTCCCTTGAAGCCAAAGTAAAACACATCATATTTGATTACAATTAAAAAATAAGTATTTGAAGTAGGGGTGTGTGTGTGTGTGTGTGTGTGTGTGTGTGTGTGTGTGTGTGTGTGTGTGTGTGTGTGTGTGTGTGTGTGTGTGTGTGTGTGTGTGTGTGTGTGTGTGTGTGTGTGTGTGTGTGTATGCAGACACACATCTTACTTTGGTAAAAAAAAGTATTCAGCATGACTGCCCTGTGCGAGATAGTATTTGCCCTGGGTATCTGTGGTGACAGAACTAATTCGCTTTCAGCCTGAAAACCTGTTGATAATATTGGAATAATTGGTATATTTGTAAATCCACCTAATCTTGCTACAGTATGTCAAAAACAACAGTCCTGGACACAACCAACCATAAACACAGTTATTAACTGGACATTCCAGGTGTAATATGTGCATTTGGGAACTTGGAGATATGCATGTTCAAAAGTGAAAATGTTATACTAAAATGAAATAGTAACAGCTGTATTACACAGTGATTTTAGGTCTTGAAATCAACAGATTTTCCCTCACATAACTCATTTGATTTTGGGGGATCCCTTTGCTTATTTCATTTTAGATTTTTTCCGTTGGTTATTCAAAAACAAATACAAGCTTACAGTGCGTCACTTCGTGCCACACTGCAAGCTTGTACATCTGCAAAGAAATTTGAGTGTTTGAAAAATGTCGTTTAGAAGGTATTTGTAGAATCGGCCTCAGGTCTTAATGGGTTAACAGTGCAATAAAGCACAGTATAGTACAGAACAGTATTACTAGTTATATGGACAAGAGACTCCATTTTTACATTTGTTTCTTAATTGTTCATCACAATTAGATATAAACAATTGTCAACATAAGATAAGGGATTAGGAAAATTACATTATGCTTTTATTCAAAATACAATGTATATACTTTATATACTGTAGATATATGATCATTCATTATTACCAGGACAACGTGATGGATGGGCCTATAATGAAAAACAACATTTGAGCAGAACCATTGATAAGCACATGGACTCTCATTGCTGCCAACTAAGTCACTTGAATCATGTTTTTTCTTTTTCTATTCTCAGTATCTCTGTTAGTACATTTTTGTACAGAACTGCTTTAGACCTTTTGACTTCATCCATTATAGTCTTATCGTATCAGTTTTATATTGAAACATTATTTCTAACCATTTCTACCTCATGGCTACATTGTACATGTAGTACTTATGTTCTATTGTTTTGAATGTCATGCTTTTGTGTAGAAAAGAATAAATCTGAAAACAAACGTTGAAAAAAAATTACAAAAAAAGAAAAACAGAAAAAAGAAGCTTGCCCTTGAATTTGAGCAGTCTACCTCAAAAAGACTGTCTTTACACTGAACAGTACATGTCACAGAAAAGATAAGACACCTTAAGTGGGTGCAAAGGTGATGATAATCTGCACCCACCGACCTTTCCTCACAGTATATTTACAAGACCACATTTCTGTCAAATTATTGTGGACCTGTACAGGTCTTCTACAAGGTCTCCAATGCAAAATCATTTTTGTTTTTTCAAATATAAGAAATTGCTTTAATCCTATGTGAATTGTTGTAGTGCGCATGTTAATGTGTATGTGTGTGCACTTACAATTCTACATGTAAGTATGAGGGGTTAACATATTAAGATATGAGAAATTTGAATTTTTACTTTTCATACACATGTACAGAGGAGAAACTTGCACATAGATGTACTTAATGTACATTTGCTAACAATATACAGTATACATACTAAAATGCACCACATACATGTTTATATGTGTGTATTGCCAAACCTACAGTCAACGTAAATGTATTTTCATCTATTTCAAGGTACATTACAAAGGTAATTGAAATACTGAATAAACATGTTTTTTTCTGACAACTAAATGTGTTTTGTATCATCACTTGATTGAATTTGTGTTTGATGATCATAACTCAAGTGCACGTTTTCAGACCATAGACCATTCCTTGTGAAATACCTATACAATGAACAATTCTGTTTCAAATGTAGTTTTTACGGCAATTTGTCTCATCCGAGTGTGTACTTTTTTATACAAACGTATTATGTCATTGCATTAGTTTATAATGCAATGAAACATTTTCCTCATAGCACGATTTGGCAATCACTTATAAATCCGCACTCGCATTTTATGTAAAATGAGCATGTCTGCATAAAATTCCCTTTATATGGTATCATTTAGTAGGTGGTATGTGCGTAGGAAGCTGCTGTATTATTAACATTAAGGAGAAGAGTCACAGTGCATTTTGTGTCAGCATTGGAAATGGTCTTTATCCAGTCAGAACAATGGTACCAAGATGAGCACTGAAAGAATATGCTAAAGAATATCAATGCATGTCTCCTTTTAAGGAATACACATCACACAGATTACAATGCTGAAATTAAAGAATGTAGCCTGCCCTTTTCTCCTTGTCTTAGCATGTGCAGTTTGTATCTTAAAAAATATCCCATTAATTGTAATAGACCTTTTTGGCCTACTATAATTGCTGAAAATAAGGTTCAGTATACTGTACGTTCAGTATTCATAAATAAAAGACACAATTAAACATTGCTATCTCCATACAAGTATGACATTCTTTGCACATATTAGTACCATAGATCTTATAATTATTTATTTTAAAGATTACAGTATGCTTTGCTAAATAGTGTATTGTGTAAGTAAAATAGTTTATTCCAGCATGGTGGGTGTACCATCAATTGTTTCCAATTTTCATACATAATATTTGCTGTAATCCAGCAGGAACTGTATTGCTATACAGTACTTTGACAATGTTTGCACATTTATCACTAAGATTCTGCATAACAGTGCCTATATGGATCTGAGCAGCAACATCATGTTTGTTATGGGAGACTCCTACGCCATATGAAGCGGCTTGTTTTATATTCTGTGCATCCTATCTCCACCCGCTTCTTCTGGCATTCAAATAACAGATCTACTCTTTGTTTTCACCCATTTTAAACGAGAGCCATTTGACCAGGGGAAAAAAATCAGGACTGATAAGAGAATATAAAGTTGAGTTAAAACAAATTACACTCAAGTTATTAGTGGCTATTTTGTAAATATCAAAGATCCACTTGTCCCGATGTTCTGTGCTTCATTTGCATTCTGATGAAACTGGAGTGGATGTGTGTGAACTCGGAGGTTATCTGTGGCTCTGCAGCTCTGAGCAGCCGAATCAGACAGCTTCGCAACCGCATGGCTCAAGAGGATGAGCCACAGACCTCTCTCAAATCACTTCCTTCATAACAATTAAAATATGCAAAGTGATAATTTTCCTTAAGTAGCCTTAAATGTGCAATCTATTTAAATGTGAGTAAAATTGCCTAAAGCTTGCGGTCCTATGTATGTGTGGGGGTGGGGTGGGGTGTGGGGGTGTGTGGGTGGGTGGGGTGAAGGGGGGTATAAATTATGCAAATAACAGAAAGGACTCTTGAAAGCCTAATTTTTCTGTAATAAGCATACTGTTTCATTTATTTTTTTGTCTCTTATTAAAAGTGACAGTTCTTTTGCACTGTCTGATGGCTATATCTGACACAAGCCCATGGCACTGACTGCTAGACTAAATGCTAAAGCGTTTTAGTAGCTTTTAGATGATGGTTACATTCACAAAGTAATTATGCACTGGAGAGTCCAGAAATAAGGTTTAATTACACAGTAATCGCTTCTGATGGACACTAGGAAGTGTGAGCACTGCCAGACTGCAATCCATCAATGACAAACCTCTGGCCAGTTTTAATTCATCCTCATTTGCATCATAACCTCCGCACCAAGTTGCACAAATGCTGTTAAATGTTAATAGGACCTGTCTCTCTACTCAAAATGGATGCTTAAGCCGTTTCAACTCTCTTTCTCTCCCGGTCCCTTTTTTCCCTCTCATGCACGCACCCTCTATCTTTCACAGTGCATATCTCCACCCTGTCTCTCTCGTCTCGTTTCTTCGATTCTCACATTCTCATGAGCCCTCACATAAATAGCCCCTCTTCAGGAGTAAAGCCAAGCACAGGAGACAGTGCATGGTCACTGCTGTGTTAATTGGGAGCAGCATGTAAAGTTTTATCTCTTGAGTGCTAACAAACCGACGTACACAGTCAAATCCTCAGTGTTAATTTACACAAATGTACACAATTGTAACAAATTGGACCTGTAAGGGTACACTTTACAAATGGGTAAATTAACAGAGTGAGTGAGTGAGAGA
Organism: Protomyctophum parallelum; assembly: GCF_964188405.1. NCBI lineage: Eukaryota > Metazoa > Chordata > Actinopteri > Myctophiformes > Myctophidae > Protomyctophum > Protomyctophum parallelum. The sequence continues at coordinate 22,233,138 of NC_139707.1, read as the reverse complement.
ACACAGGAACAGCAGGAAGTCTTGTCCACACATCTCTGTACAGTACTGTGTAGTTTGGCCCTCAAGTCATATCTAATACCCGTCCTACGGGAGTGGACAAAATAATGTTTTTATTAATTGAAAATTGTTAGTAGTGCAGCAGATATATTTCTGTTCCTCTTCAGACCTCCATGAGGTTGATTAGAACCTCTATGTCTCATTATCTGTCTATTCCATATATCCTAACTGCATTCTTCATTATACAGAGGGCTTCCTAGTGTACTCCCCAATGTCCTTAACATAACAGCTCTCCATGGGTCGACATTAAACCCAATGGACCGCTCCGGCAAACAGACTAGACTCTGTTTATTTAGTTGTTATTTTTGCAATATACTGGAAAACAGCTCATTTTGTAATTTACCAATCCCTCTGAACCATCAGCACCACCATATACTGTACGAGACATAGTCACGATGATATGACCTTGTCCCTCCCAAGGCATTCAAGGCAATCTAATCTTGATTTGAAAATATAATGAGATGTATGGAAACAAAGACATGTTATTCACGGGTCAGACTGTGAAGATCTGGGCACGTTGTAAATAATAGCGGGTTGTGAATGTGATTAGCATGGATTTTCATGTTTTTATTGTAAATTCGTTTATATTTATTATACCAGTTTTCTGCTATTCATTTAGAAATTATGACTATCATGGCACTTGTCTTCCGCAAAATGATTCCCACGGGTTAGAGGTGACGTCACAAGTGACAAATGATCACACTGGTCACCTAGTGAACCACAGAGGAATTAATTTACAGCTCTAATTCATACAACAAATATTTATTTTTTGTAAGGGTTTTCAACCATACAGTACATTCACGTTTGTCAAAGTTGCTGTGGAAATTGTGTGTTCTAAAAGGCTAATTTACATAACATCACTCGTTATGTAAATACATCGTCTGTCGTCGTCTGGGAAATAATAGTAAAACCTTCCTCAAATCACAGATTTTCACCTTAAAAACAGGTCTAGATGTTGAGTGACAAGGCCGTTTAACAAAGTATAAATTGTTCTAAAGCCCCAGCGTCCTGTGACAGCATGGCCGTCACTCCAAATAGAGTGCTTGTCCTTGTGGCCATTCAGAATCAGAGACTTTTTCAAAGCCACGGTCAGGACTGCAGAATCTCTCACACTCTCGAGTATAGTCTCTGGAAGCCCTTTCAGCAGCTGTTGAACAAAACGATTCCATCAGTTTATTTTCCCGTTGCAAAAGCCACTTCCTTGTTCTTGCCACTTTCTCACCAACTTCTATTACTTTTTTATTTTTATTACAAGGCTAATTGAATGAACTTCGGAATTGGTGATGCTTGCTATTGTTTGCAATGACTTTCTCCGCACAAATCATGGGCCAAATCCTTAAAAATAAAAAAATAAAATGCAATGTGATGCTAAATGCTTTTCCTCCAGGCTGGGAGTCAGGGAGAATCAGAGAAGGCCTGATGATGACTTTGGCCCCCAGCATACTGACCGCTGCCCACCACCAATTAATAGGCAGCAACTAAAACACTCACAGCATCTCCCGCTCCATCCGTCACAGAGCAGGAAAGCTGTCTGATGAGGAAGGGTGAGAGGTCAGCATTGTTCGCTCCACCAGCCTGCGATAGGCAAAGTGAGGAATATCTGGCCAGAATCACCTACAGTTTATTGGAGCATGAAGCCTGATTCATACGTGGAGGAAAAAAGAGTAGACCTACAAGCTCACAACATGTTGCGTTGCGACGCATCGTGAGCCTGTAGATCGGCTGTGTTCGGCGCAACACTGGCGTACGCTGAAACATAAATTAGGCATGATAGGGCGGAGGTGGGGGGGTTGTCTGCAGCAGGGGGAGAGAGAGCTGTGCCTCTCCCTCAGCATACACTGTAGTCGATAACAAGCAGGCCCCTGCGCCAGTCTGATCGCATCCAAATGTCCTTAGGTCAGCTCCTACCGCCCTCTATTTCCTATATTTATAACAAATTCTGGGTTGTGTGCACTGTGATATAGCTTTACAAATGCACTACTACTCCACTCTATAATGTTCCTGATCGTGATCATTCCCCTTCACATGTTCAAAAAGTTGCCAAAATGTCATGGAGTTTAGCCTTAGCTGTGGTAGTGTGATCTGCTTCTGAGGTGAAATATAATGATGGGATTACAGAGCATACCTCTGACATTAGCCTGGTGCTTCCTGTGTAATCCCCATCCGTAGTGTCAGGGGCATAAAGGTATCCGACAGATACTACTTTGAAAAGCTTGGTTACAAAGTTATTTTTGGCTGTCAAAGTGGTAGAAATGTTATTTTTTAATTTGGCAACACTTATCTTTCTTTTTTGAGGTGCTGAATGTCCAAGTGATGTTTTAATTATGATTAATTAATTTAGATACAGCACTACCAAGTGGCACAAAAGTCGGGCTGCTCGAATTCTCATTAATATCTTAATTACGCAAATCCCTAATTGATTGATATGGAACTGTTATTTACTGCAGGTCACCACAAATATAGAAACTTACAAAAGACTGAGGCCACTATTAATGAGTTTTCTCCCTCAATTTGACCATTTCTTTAACTACAGTCAGTGGTGGAGAATCATTTGAAATGCCATAGCTGACACCAGCAGCCCCGGACTGGTGGATCGCTTTAGTCTGTCTTAACCCCTGGCTGGGAACAAGTGGAGCTAATGGGGAGCAAAGACAGAGGAGTGCATGTCCAATAAAGACACATCCTCCAGCCAAGGCAATCATCGGAAACACAGAACGTCACTCTTTCAATTTCATCCCTTCCACTGTGCAAGCCGTCCGCTATAACGTCATTATCTCCACCGGATCAGCTGGGCACTCTGACAGGGCCATGTTATCCAGGCACCAGGGGAAATGCAAATTGATTTCATATCTGCCGTGGCATTTTTAAGGCCTCTACATGTTACATAGACTGTCATTTCAGGCAGAGATATGAAAATCAGAGGGAAATGTCAAACTGTGGGGGGACTGTATTATCCCAGGATTGTTGTTTACTCTGATCACTGACTCACGGAACAAGACACTTCTTAATGCCACATCGCCAGTGGACTGTTTAAGAGGTCCCCATTATGTGTTTGATCCCTTGAAGAGCAGATAGGCGTCTTACATCAGAACGCCACTGTTGACTAGACTACCTGCCAGCATGGATATGTTATTCATGTCATGCAAACTGCAGCCCACAACAAAAATATATTGGCACAGCCCATTCATGTATCATTGTATCACTATCCACTCATGTTATAACAGCTCGTAGAGATTACATTGGGTCTTTTCCCCCTCTTTCTTTTACAATGTGACACCGAAAGGGGTTACACGTGTAGTAGACATCTGCATGTCCCCACAAAACTGCAAAAGTAGAAGACCAAGTAGACGCTCCATACATAGCTACAAGTTGGACAGGGAAGCCACACAATGTTAATGGATTCTTGTTAATTAATACACATTGAAAATGACTCATCTAGTAAACAAAAGGCCCTTTAAACCCCATCCTGTCTCATTTCACGCTACCATTGGTCTCTCTACACTGACTTGATCTTAAAGATGGAGTGCCGTGATTTTTTTCCACACATAAACATGATCATCAGGTGTATTTAGGTGTATATGAGGTATAATTTTTTCAAAAAAGTGTACAGTATTTGTTAAAATGATGGTTTTATGTGGACACACCCACCAGTTCATTAGGTATGCGTGAGTTTAACCGTAGCACCACCCACCTAATCCAGTCCCTCCGCCTCCTCCTTTAAGACCACCCACTTGTCCTAGTCCCTCCCCCTCCTTATAAAAGGACAGCCCATGGCTCTGCCCTTTTGTTTACAAAATGACAAATTGGTGTCTGTAATGTAACAAGAACTCATGTTTTTGTGAATGTTAGAAGTGAACACTTCCCATATTTCTGAGATATCGTATAAGCACCATTATGCACTTATACTGCCACCATCCATGTATAGGCATATAATCCACGCATCCATACCATATCAGATCTGTTTTTTCAGATTTTTTATAATCATTTATTTATTTCCTCCAATTATATTGACCCTATTGTCGCAATCAGCTCAGCTCATCATCCAATTCGATCATAGTTTAACAGCAGAAACAATTAGTTTGATAGATCATTTAGCCTACAATATATTGTAGGCTATTGATTTCCTCCAGCTAAGCACCCTGTATGGAGCCGAATCCATGCCAATATTATCTGTGTGTTCGTAAAAGAAAATGCGTAAAAAAGAAATCTGTAAAAGAAAAATGCGTAAAAAAACAATCCGTAAAAAGAAAATGCGTAAAAAAACAATCCGTAAAAAGAAAATGCGTAAAAAAACAATCTGTAAAATAAAAATGCGTAAAAAAACTATGTGTAAAAGAAAAATGCGTAAAAAAACAATCTGTAAAAGAAAAATGTGTAATAAAACAATCTGTAAAAAGAAAATGCGTAATATATACGGATAGTGTTTTTTTTTTTTTGACTTACGAACAGAAAAAATGCCAACCTCAGTTACAGATGTTATTTTTGGTTCCCCAGTGAAATCACTGCCAAAAATCACATGACGGCTGAGAACCAATCACGTGAGGCCTTTTCCTCTACCCAATCAAAAAGCTCCATAAGTCTGCCTGGCAACTGAGGTTGCCATGTTTGTCTGGGGCTACATTGTAAGTATAAGTATAAGTTTATGAGTTACAAGTTTAGCTATATATCCATATCTTGTCTTAAAACAACCACTCAATGGCCAATTGACTAATTCATTATTTTAGTAGCCTATATTAAATAGGGGGGTCTCAAGGTTCGGTGGACCCCCAGGGACCTCCCCGGGGACCCCCAAATGGTAACTCTGTCATTTCTCAACCGTTTTTGACGGGGGTGGGCTCGTTGTGATTGTGTCGCCCCCCTGGGGGCGTCTTTGGGGTCTCAAGGTTCGGGGACCCCTGGGGACCCCCCAGGGACCCCCAAATGGTAACTCTGTCATTTCTCAACTGTTTTGGACGGGGGTGGGCTCGTTGGAATCTTGTCGCCCCCCTGGGGGCGTCTTTGGGGGTCTCAAGGTTCAGGGACCCCCAGGGACCCCCCAGGGACCCCCAAATGGTAACTCTGTCATTTCTCAACTGTTTTGGATGGGGGTGGGCTCGTTGGAATCTTGTCGCCCCCCTGGGGGCGTCTTTGGGGGTCTCAAGGTTCAGGGACCCCCCGGGACCCCCCAGGGACCCCAAAATGGTAACTCTGTCATTTCTCAACCGTTTTGGACGGGGGTGGGCTCGTTGGAATCGTGTCGCCCCCTTGGAGGCGTCTTTGGGGGTCTCAAGGTTCAGGGACCCCCAGGGACCCCCCGGGACCCCCAAATGGTAACTGTCATTTCTCAACCGTTTTTGACGGAAGTGGGCTCGTTGTGAATATGTCGCCCCCCCTGGGGGCGTCTTTGGGGGTCTCAAGGTTCGGGGACCCCCCAGGGACCCCCAAATGGTAAATCTGTCATTTCTCAACCGTTTTGGACGGGGGTGGGCTCGTTGGAATCGTGTCGCCTCTCTGGGCACATCTACAGTACCCTGTTGAATGCATATTCCTCCATCATACACTTAAATATAAATCGCAACAGCTATAGCCTATGTACACCCACGCCAATAAATCACACCTGCATATACAAATTACCCATCATGTTACAAAGCTCTAACACTAATGTAACTGCCTCTGTGTCAGTCAGTGTAGTATTTTTCAGTTATTTATTTAGGTACCAAAAGTTCTCTAGGGCGGAACCTTTGTGTTTTATCGCTCTTTTCCGCCTGACATTTATTAGCGTTACACCTACCCGAGGAAGTCTGCTGTTTTCGGCAGGTGGCTCATAGCGTCATACCAAGAAATACCTTTGGTACATAATTCACATTAAACATCAGATCAGAAGCAAGAGGCTACCAATCCGTTTCGTCCATTGCCGAGAAGTGACAGGTCGGCGACGACAACGAGGAAGGACGTCAACGCTAACACCGCAGCCTCGATTGAAGGACCTCGTGACACAGTGGAGCGTTGCGTGCAACCGCACCACACATTATTGTTTGAGAGGGTCGGACGTTCTCATGAGCCGAGCCCTGTAGTAACTGTGTGTGTTGTTCATTGACTGTGCTTTGCATTGTTGAGATAACATTGTTCATTACTGGCTAACATCAAGGGGAACTATAATTGCTAAATGCTAACATTGCTACCAGCTAAAGTGCATTCATTTGCCGTTGCAAAGTGTCGTTTCTAACGTTAACGTAAACAAGAAGACCTGACGTAATGCCTTATGGTGCCGTCCACTAACAGTTAACAGTTCTATTGAGTTGTACTTGAAATGTACTGTAATTCTGCAAACTTAATAAACCAATCAATCAATCCACGCCATGACTTGAAAAAGAAGCGTGCAAATGCACAGAGACTTTAGTCGCTTGTATATCTGCTGTTAATGGTGTGTTTCGTCTATTTTTGTGTTTACAGTAAAATGTACCTGCTTTGCACTAATGCATGCTTCAACGAGGAATGCTAACAATCGAACCATGCTAGTTAGCTCACGCATCGTGCGGACTGGTCTAGTTTATTGTAACCACAGTTTACATTAGTGTATGTGTTTATTTCTATTTTTATATAAAAGCAACAAAATAAATTTTCCTTGTGGCTTGAGTGTTTATTGCACAGTAATTGAGAAATTGCACAGTTTTGTCGGGAAACGGCGAGCCTTGTCAGAGGGAAATCGCTTGGTTAAATGTCCAGAATATGCAGATGAATATAAATGGTTCTCTCTGTCTCTCCCTCCCATCAATAAAGATCTATCATAAAAATGTCAAGAGTTACCATGTGGGAGCCCCAGGGGTCCCCGAACCTCCAAAACCCTGATAATGCGCCCAGAGAGGCAACACGATTCCAACAAGCCCACCCCCGTCCAAAACGGTTGAGAAATGACAGAGTTAGCATTTGGGGGTCCCTGGGGGTCACGGGGGGTCCCCGAACCTCCAAAACCCTGAGAACGCCCCCAGGGAGGCGACAAGATTCTAACGAGCCCACCCCCGTCCAAAACGGTTGAGAAATGACAGAGTTACCATTTGGGGGTCCCGGGGGGTCCCCGAACCTCAAACCCTGAGAACGCCCCCAGAGGGGTCGACACGATTCCAACGAGCCCACCCCCGTCCAAAACGGTTGAGAAATGACTGTTACCATTTTGGGGTCCCTGGGGGGTCCCGGGGGGTCCCTGGGGGTCCCTGAACCTTGAGACCCCAAAGACGCCCCCAGGGGGGGCGACACGATTCCAACGAGCCCACCCCCGTCCAAAACGGTTGAGAAATGACAGAGTTACCATTTGGGGGTCCCTGGGGCGTCCCGGGGGGTCCCCGAACCTCCAAAACACTAAGAACGCTCCCAAAGGGGGCGACACGATTCCAACGAGCCATTTGAGTTACCATTTGGGGGTCCCCAGGGGTCCCCGAACCTTGAGACCCCCAAAGACTCCCCCAGGGGGGCGACACAATCACAACGAGCCCACCCCCGTCAAAAACGGTTGAGAAATGACAGAGTTACCATTTGGGGGTCCCGGGGGGTCCCTGGGGGTCCCCGAACCTTGAGACCCCCCTATTTAATATAGGCTACTAAAATAATGAATTAGTCAATTGGCCATTGAGTGGTTGTTTTAAGACAAGATATGGATATATAGCTTAACTTGTAACTCATAAACTTATACTTATACTTATAACGTAGCCCCAGAAAAACATGGCAACCTCAGTTGCCAGGCAGACTTATGGAGCTTTTTGATTGGGTAGAGGAAAAGGCCTCACGTGATTGGTTCTCAGCCGTCATGTGATTTTTGGCAGTGATTTCACTGGGGAACCAAAAAAACCATCTGTAACTGAGGTTGGCATTTTTTCAAATACAAACACAAAAAAACACTATCCGTATATATTACGCATTTTCTTTTTACAGATTGTTTTTTTACGCATTTTTCTTTTACACATTGTTATTTTACGCATTTTTATTTTACAGATTGTTTTTTTACGCATTTTCTTTTTACGGATTGTTTTTTTACGCATTTTTCTTTTACAGATTGTTTTTTTACGCATTTTTCTTTTACAGATTGTTTTTTTACGCATTTTCTTTTTACGGATTGTTTTTTTACGCATTTTTCTTTTACAGATTTCTTTTTTACGCATTTTCTTTTATCTGCATTGAGTTTCAGCAAAAGTCGCCAGATTTAAAGAAACAAGCGGCCAGGTCCACAAAAATAAGTCACAGAAATTGCCGTGAATATTTATGAAAACGTTTCAACAACACCAATCCTTTTAACAACATATTAATCTGAGGGTCCTTCACATGAACCATTGGTCAAGTCAACCACATCTCCCCTGAAAGTTACTTATATGAAAACAAGCCCAAGTCGCTTGTAATAGCCAGACATGGCAACATGACTTCCAGCGGGACACAACATACTTATAATTCTTGACTTTACAGCCTTGTATAAGTATTAGGACCTACATACATATTGACTACAACAGCCACTGTGATTATAAAAGAAACGACCTACTCCTTGAGAAGAGCATGAGCAACTATACAGCAGAGCAGGTAGGCTATAAGACTGGTTTGTTGTGGTTTCCTTGATTAATCCTGAGGACCCGACGTGAACATTTACTTGCTTCCAATCTAACGAAAAACAGTCTGCTCTGCTGTGAACTGGTAATGTGTGAAATGACTTTTTGAAAATCTGCCACACAGTTAGACACAGAGCAGCAAAAGCAAACTGGCTGCGCTGTTCAGTTCACACGTGTGTATGTGGCAGGCAGCTCCGCCCACCAAGGTTGTCGTATTTAAAAAATATGTATAGAGGGGCAGGTGCGTGTGTGCGTGCAATATTTTTACGTCACACTATCCGTGTTTACTTCATTGGCCCGTTTGACCGTCAAGGGTTCAGCCTCCAGGAAGAAACCCTAAATACAAAGTTATTACACCATTGGACATAAAAACGACTCCAGGGTGTCTAATGAAGTACTGTCACCCCATAGACACATGAAAAGCTGGAAAAATACAAAAATGGTGGCACTCCATCTTTAAATAAAGAATAAAATGCCAAATATAAAAAAGCTGTAAGGAAAACTGCTATTAGACCACACAATTATGCCTAATTTTGTCTGTTGCATGATGGCGTTGCTCACAGAAAATAACTCATATTCAAGCTAAAAATTCAACGCATCATTATTATTACCGGTACACGCAATGCAAGTGACATTGGTGTGTGATGGAGTATAAATTTGGCTTTATTGTCATTTGACAATTGATTTGTATCCATTGCAGTGATCTGGTGTTAAAATAAGGCATAGATGCGGGGGGGCGGGCTGGTAGTGGAAAGCAGATGGCTAAAAGATGAAGGTCAAATCCAATTGAGAAGTTTGTCAAAATTTGATGACATAAGCAATCTGTAAGCTGTTATTGCACCTAAGCTTGAGGTGTGGAGAAACATATTGAAATTACAAAAAACACTGCAGCTGCCAGCGCACTGCCAGAAATTATTGCCCCGAGTGTTTTTTCCTCCTGCATTGCCTCTCTCCCACTCCCTCTCTTTCTCCCTCTCTCTCACTGTCCCGTCGACGCCCTCCCTTGCTCTCTTGTACACGCATGGCTGACTGCCAGATGTGAAGAGAGACATATCTGGATTTAATGATATTACAAATGCCTTTCTTCATGCTCAATAATAACTCAATTATGATTGATACGGAACTGTCAACACCTTATCTTGATACAAATGGAGTTGTCTGTCCATCCAGTATTGAGTCATCAATTTCAGCTGGTGATGAGGCTTGTTTGCCATACCTAATCATCTGTCTCGTTGTGGTACCTCCGGGGCTGATCAGATAGCACTTGTGAATACTATGTGGCAACATCCACCACAACACCAGCTCTATGGGAAGATTGAACGACTCCCATTATGGCTCACGCTCGCACCGATGTCTGAGATTTCTTTGTACATAAAGCATAGCTGCGTATAAATCACTCAAAGCACCCACATTTCTATTGATTAAAGTCATTTCCCACGCCTGCGTCTAGTGAATTGTCCGCAGAATAAAGAGCAGCTTTATATTTTGTCCTGTCAAAATGTTAGGGCATTCCATCAAGGCCAGCCGGAGCTACACAATAGCACAGTAAGTCTTCTGTCGAAAAGTGCCAAGGCGCCAGATAATGCATTCTTTGATTTTGTGCAATGGGAACCTGTCAGGAAATGAGTGCCCTTTATTTGGTACACTAGATATATTTTCAAACGATGGTCCACTACAAAGTATCTGACCTATTTTGTATGGAAGATGTAGCCTGTGAAGAAATTGTAAAAGTACTCCTAGGGGTGGGGCCGTCAAATCTCTGATAGGATTGGAACTTTGTTTTATAGTAACATCCCTATTCTGAAGAGAATATTTGCAGAGAATTGCAGATCATATAAGCTTGTAGATCGGATATCTTTGACAGGCGCTAGCTCCTCCTATGCCCAGCTTTGTGTGTAGCAAATGTGAGAAGATTTGATTGGCTGAGCACGGAATGTGATGTATGATGATGTTGATGTGTGATTTTTGGCATAGAGGTTTGTTATAGAGGGAAAAAAGAGCAGACCATATACAGAGCCACAGGAAAGTATTGAGCGAGTTTAAATTAATGTACACATAGTACAATAGCATGGATATAACATATTAATAGAGAAGATAATACATACACTGATGATAGTGCTGTCAAACAAGTCTATGAAGCTATCTATGAAATCTATGAAAATGTTGCAGTAGGAAAGGAATCCCACCTGTGTGAAGTGAGAGGCGCTCTTATCATCATACATCATCACATTAAATCACAATTGGCGTCCTCACTTTTTATCCTCAAGTCCAATCCGGCTAATCACTTGTGGCATCCTCAATCTTCTGTCCTCACTTTTTGAGGGGCGCCACTATCCCCTTCTATTCTAGCTATTGTAGATTTTCGTCTTACACAGTGTGGACGAGCAAATCGGATATTTTTGTCCTACACAAAGAAGAAGAAAGAATTTACGTCATAATGTGTCTGAGCAAATAGACATGTTACGTCATGATGATGTACGATGATTAGAGCGCCCCTCACTTCACACGGATGTGATTTTTATCCTCAATACGTATACATTGCTCAGCCAATCAATTCATCGCTATGGGGTACACACAAACACACAAAGCTGGGCATAGGAGGGGCTAGGGCCCTTCAAAGAATATTGTATAATAATAATATACAGTATATATTAATAATCAATTATTGTCCTCAAAAACAGTTACCGGTATTCAAATAATCGATTACTGCAATGCAGAGTGTTGGTTGTGAGCTTGTAAGTAGTTTAGCTATTTCCCCGCATTGATTTATAGGGCTTACGTTTTTAAAGGACCATACCGGTATCAATAAATTCAGACAAAATAGTGCATGTCTTTCCCTCTCTCTCCATAGTCATCCAAACTTGTTCATAAATTTGTCTTCTGTCCAGGGATTATGTTCTACTATACTTTGCAAATAAATCTGCACCTTAAAGTATGGCATAAAAAATCCTCAAAAATAAAATAAAATCCAACAAGCTTTGCTTTGCATTGGAAAATGCGTGGCAGTAAAGTTAAGTAAACCATGACTATGATTATAATCACCTGTTGATTGTAACCATGTGACTATAACACCAGGTTTTTTTTCATTTGATGCAAGATATTTGTAGACTATCCCAAATGCCATTCTGTTAAGACCAACACATGAACATAGAATGAATCTGAATTCAAAACTATTCAATAGTAGTGTTTGGGGTGCTACCTGGTTACTTTACAACAACGAGCCTGGTCAGGGCCAATCTTCGCATTCCTATCATATTTATCATGGCTTTGTAATGACATAACTTGAAACAGGCATGTGCTATTTCACAACATACATTTTCTTATTCTGAATGATGACAAGCACAGCCTGGCCCCTTTAACCCATTCTGCAGGTGGGAACCCCTTTTGGTGTTTTAAACATTATGTTATCATTTAGCTATTGAAAAACAGCTCGTAGGTCTGCTATTTTATAGAAAAATCGTGAAAATATTTATTTCAGAAAACTGGAGGATTTAGAAGATCTTTAAAAAAGATTCGACGTCAGGTCTAAATGGGTTAAAACACTGTATGTGACACGTGTTTCAACAGGCATCCTATACAATTATCATGATGAGAACTTGAAAGACCTGTGTTAACGGGGGAGTGTGAGAAGACTTGTAGCCTGTGGACCCTGCTTTAATTCATCTCACTGACATCAGGGGGCTCAGGCTTGGTGTCAATCAAAGCTGCTTCTTTTGAAATTCTCCAGGCAGACCCACAAATTAAGCTCACTTCTGTTTGACCAAAGATGAGACCAGCCCAGAAGTGAGGCGGCTTTTCCTGCCTTCCCTCTGAAGAGTTTGGAATCCATCCCTCAGAACTTGGCAGACCTATAAATCTGTACAATCTCACTGTTCATTGTCAGCCTACTATAAAGAAGTATACACAGTAAAATCCTCTGTGTTAACTTAACTCTGTGAGTGCACAAATGTAACCAAATGGACCCGTACATGTGTAATCTTTTTAGTATTAGTATTTAGTATTAGTAGTATTAGTATTTAGGATTTTAGTATATTTGCTATATGTATTTCATGGATACTTAAACACAAAAATGGAAATGACAAAGCAGAGTTGCTGAATGTCAAACATTGTATATGTATAGGCCTACTGACAAGAATGGGTTTAGTGAGTTCATTACGTTTAACTATGTATTTATTATAAAGACTTAACTGTAACTTGCATTTGATAGTTCCTATAATGAACACCCTCAGCTGTGTCTGTTAACTTTGCTTTGAAAAATCCTTGATGTGTGTGGGGGGGCTATGTGTAGGCCGACTTGCTTGTGTGTGAGTATGGAAAATGATGTGGCATTTCAATCCATAAATGCAAATATCTCCCTCATTTGTAATGATAATGTATTGTTCAGATCGAGGGGGGGAACCATGCACGCACGCACACACACACACACACACACATACACTTTTTAAAAATGTGGTGGGTAGAATTTATTGATTGAGGATTCATGCAGACTGCAAATAAATATTCATTGCGGATGATATGATTTTAAAATCGAAGCTCTGGACGAATCTATTTCTTCGTCGTTAACATCTACGTAGTATGTATTTTCTATATCTCGTAAAGGAGAAGAAGAACCCCCGAATGACATGGCGAATGTGTCATGTTAAAACGCACCCAACTTAGAGGACATCTCATGACACACAATCAGTCTTAATAAGACTCCTACTCCTCCAGAAAGATTCGCAGGGAAAGATTAGGAATCTATTCTGAGCACATTCAAAGGCAAGGGACCATGCACTCCCCTTGCGAGTTCATTATCATTCTCAGGTTATCCCAGGCCCGGCGAATCTGGAACGCAAATGAATTAGTGAGAATTAAGAAGTCTCTGTGGTCTGAAACCTCTCCAAATCTCCTGGAAGATGAAAGGTACATAGCCGCGGCTTATGCACCGTTGCTCTGCTCGCCCTGCGCCCCCATGGAAGTCCAGTGTCTACAGACCCAGCCTGTAACCCACCCACACCCCAGCCCACTCCACCCCTACCCACCCCCTCAGAAAATGGAAATGGCACAGGCAGTTAATGTTGCCTAACATCTCCTGACCGCAGGTTCTGTCGTGAGGGAGAAGTGGAGCTGGGCAACAGTACTGGAGGCTGCTATCACTGGCGATTAATTACAGCACTGCGCTACTGGCACAACGGCATGGCTGATCCCTCTACAGGCAGGCCTTCCTCTCATCTCAGCCTCTCTGTAGCCATCAAAGAGCCCTCCACTGCCTGCGAGACTGAATGAACCCAGGCTAAGGAAGATGCCATGACTCCATTGTGATGGCACCTGGAGTATTTAAACAGGACTTCATTTGCAGACACCTTGTTGGCACTCCCCCTTCATTTGGTAACAAATAGTCTCTCACTTACAGCCAAACTCAGCCATTAATGGTGAATGGACTGTAGCTATACTGATGATGAACCTATGAAAAAAGGATCTCAGTGTTTGTGTTCAATTTCTATGTTTTTTACAGGGTGGCACTGTGGCAGGAGGCTAGCCCTACGTAGGTCTGTCTGTGATTCTGAAGCCAAAGCTAGACCGATCAGTGCACAGATTATGTGCACCATGACTAACTAGTTGGCTAACTTAGCTGGTACCTCTACTAATTTCTTTTCACATATTATGGATGTTTTATACTTTTTGAAATACCGGTATAAAACCTTTATTTTATAATGGAAGTCAATGGGCTGAAACCTTGCCCAAATGTGGAGTCCTAATTCATAGATATCAGAACCATAGAGTAAGACAGAGTTACACAACTCCGTTAACTTCATGGGGCCAGTCCAATGGTGGCTCTTCTACATAGACTTCTATTGGCGAATACTGACAAAGGCCTGAACCGGAAGTTTACGGAATGCATTGGAGTCTATAGGCTTTACAGTGACAAACGAGTTACATGAACCATGTTTTCTGCCCCCTCAATGTCGTAACTCTGTCTTACTCTATGGCTCTGATAGATATGTCATAGATGACTGACCTCAAAGGCTGATCACATGATCCGAGATCCACATTGGAGGCATGCCGTTCTCTTAAATGGGAATTCCAAGATCCATTAAGACTGAATTTGTACAGCGTGGTTCCTCAGAAGCTAGCCATCTATCTTGATTAGAAGAGAGTCTGTCTGTGTGTCTGTGCCCAGAGCTAATCGCGCAAACCACTGGACCGATCAACAGCAAATTGTGGACACGGCCAGTAGGTCACAGAAGTATTTGCACTGAAGTGCAAGAATTTGTGGCTATTTCCACACATTTATTTTCATATGTGTTTATATATACTTTGAGAAATATTGAATGGTAGCTAGAAATACATGACTGACGTAATGGATGACTAACATCACAAGCTGGCCACATGAAGTCTGAGATCCATATTGGAGCCACGCTGTTCCCATGTGCATCCCGAGGTCCACATGATTCGATTTTATACAATAAAGGGGCCCCCGTGAAAAGTAGATGATGAATCTCAGGGGGTTTCTCTTCTAATAAAAATTTGAAATAAATATGGCAATAAAGGACTTTTTTATTATTAATGTCAAACATTGTGATTACAACAATTAATTCTGGAGTTGCCTTTGTGTATATAGAAAGTGTGCGAAATGAAAGTACTGTATTCCCTAGCGCAGTCCAAATCCACTATCATCTTCAGCCTTGTTGCAGTCCGTGGCAGAATCCCTACATGCATTTTCACGATCGTTTCCTTTTCTGACAAAATAGATGAAATACAGTAATGGTCTGTCTGTGCTGGGTATATATATTTTCCCCCCTCCTTCCCTTCCCTTCCCTGCCCGCCAGGCCAGGCCTTTTGTAACAGACTGCAGAGGCTGCCTCTCTCCCACAGCTCATTCTGCATCACACCCTGCCCTTGTGCTGGACATCAAATGACCAGCTCACCCCCCGAGGAGCTCTCAAGTTTCTTCATTTCAGCAGCCGCCTGGCTCTCCCCTGGTCAGCAGCCGGCCACGCGGGGAGAGAGGGGACATCTGCCTGTCTGAGGATAAGGGACAGGCTGCCTCTACTCTCCGTCTGTCAGCTCCCTCACACTGCTGCGGCTCTCACGTCATCGCTTCTCTCTCCCTTCTTGTTATTCTGGGGAGAACGCGGGGGGATCTGAGAATGTGGCATTGTTTGTGCCACACTGGCCAGGCAAGGCGGACGACACTGAGGGTGATGTACTGTACGAATAACAGGCATCCCTGTTTGGAACAAATTGTTTACAACACATTACATTCATGGCACAATTGAATGGGTCATTTTAGGAGACATTACCATACCAGTGTTAATTTCACTCACTTAGGCTACAAATGGAACCAAATGGACCTGCAAGGGTACATTTGCTTCCATTTATACACTTCTGGTGTTGAATTAACAGTGATAATAGCAATGTGTAATATTGTGATTCCTTCCTTGAAACAACCATTAAATAACATAGTTATTATGAATGTTGCAAATTATCAGTTGTAAAGTATATGTGACTGGCTGATATACAGTAAACAAGCACTGCTCCCTATCCATGTTTATTCTGTAATGATTATCTCCACCTAATTACATGCAGATTTCCCTAACACGTTATGTCGAAGAAAGACACTGCGATCGATACTGACATATTTGCATAAAAATCTATTTCACCGCAACTGAAGGATCTAGATTGAGCTCCCTGGATAAAGATGCCTTTGGCCCGGTTGCCCGTCTGACCTGCAAAGTAATTTGTTTGCTTTCAAAACTCAACATTCGTGTTCCTCCTCCAGTGATTTATACTTTGGGTTAGAGTGCAATAAAATGTGGTTAGAGAGAGAGAGGGAGGTGTCTCACAGAAATCATGTACAAATGTTAATTACCACTCAAAAGATGGTAGCCTGCTGCTTCGTCTTTTCTCTTTAATTAGATTATTTGCGGACACTAAACGGCTTTAAACGTGGCTGTTTGAAATTGCACTCCCCAAACTGTTAAGGATGGTGAATCTCTGCATTATACTGTACCACCACGTCAGATTACTTGATCACATTTTATCATCATATCTCATATCCAGTGGTGGAAAAAGAAGGCCTACTCAATTGTTTTACTTAAGTAAAAGTATCAATACTGCAATGTAGAACTACTCCGTTACAAGTAAATGTCCGTAATTCAAAATGTACAAAAGTACCAAAAGTAGAAAGTACTCACTATAGTCACTATGCATGTATGTCTCATTTCAAGTTTTCAAATGTATATAAATAGTTTGAAAATAGCATATCTACAAGCTCACAATGCGTCGCATCACAACGCTGCAACGCATTGTGACCTTGTAGATCGGCTATTTTCAAATGGCGTAAGTGTTTAATGTATGTTTTGTAATAATAATCAAAGTAACTAAAGTAGTAACTAGTAAGGTCAAAGTTTTCAATTAAATTTAGAGGAGTAAAAGTACAATATTTGCCTTCGAGATGTAGTGGAGTAGGAGTAAAAGTATTGGAAATTGGAAATACTCAAGTAAATTACAAATACCTCAAAATTGTACTTAAGTACAGTACTAAAGTAAATGTACTTAGTTACTTTACACCACTGGTCATATCTGCCACGGCTATTGCCAAAACAAAGCAGAACAATGGCCCCCGTGCTCGATGGGGTGGGGGGGGGGGGGGGGGGGTTGTGTAGTACTGTAAAGTGATCCTGTGGGTTTGACTGCTGGCCAGCAGCCACATCTACAGTATATGAGCAGGGTAGGACCACTCTGAAGAGCTCCGCTGCCTCCTGGACCGAGCCGGAGGTGAAGGAGAGAGGATCACACTCTCCTTGTCAGCTGCAAGGGTAATTACTGCTGGCTGAAATTACTCAACATTTGTTTATTAGCTCCCCAGAGCACACTGTAAATAGATTGTCTGTTATAGTCCGATCACATTAAAACCCCGCGTCGCGGCGAGGCGAAACCCCCCTGCCTCCTGTTTGCTGTGAGCCAGCCTGCTGCTGCTCACTTATTGAACAGCTAGAACCAAGGAGCCATGTTAAATGTGATTGTTTTCCATTAGCTACATCCTGTCTAATACCTCACTTGTGCCTCGCAATTACAGGATTCTGCCATGCAACATAACCTTCATTAGCTGACTGTACTGTCCTGTAGCTCCGCAATAGCCCCCTTACCCAAAACCTGGAGCTTTTTCCCCCACTTTTATTTTTTATTTTTTTATTCATGAGCTTGGGGTATTTTAATTCAATATTGATTCCTACATACACACTCCATGCTGTGCCTGGTCTACTCTGCATGGTTACCATGCATGGTATATGCGGGGATGGGGGGGAAAAACAGAGAAAAAAAAGAAAGAAAATCAGCAGGCCAGGTCTGTCCTTGTATTCATTGTGCTGGATGGTTCCTGTCAAAGATGACATTCTGAAACACTTGACCCACTAAAATGAATTCTTGGCGAGAGCCCAGTGACAGTGGAGAGCAATTCATTCTCCGAAAATGTGAGGAGATAAAAAGCAGAGGCATGCAATAGTCCTGTCAAGGGGAGAGGGAAGGGTTGTGTGTGTGTGTGTGTGTGTGTGTGTGTGTGTGTGTGTGTGTGTGTGTGTGTGTGTGTGTGTGTGTGTGTGTGTGTGTGTGTGTGTGTGTGTGTGTGTGTGTGTGTGTGTGCGCGCGCATGTGTGTGCGTGTGCGTGTGTGTGGCGGGGGTGGGGGGTACAGAGAACGGGAGTACATTAATGTAGGAAAATGTGAATGAAATTTATAAGCAGGGCCTATCGGTACAGAAATCTTCTTTCACACAGTGTAAAGCATTGGCCCAAATAACTCATCTCCTGACAGCAGTCACAGCACCGGAATACTTTCATGGTGATAATGGCTCGAATGTTGTTCTCTAGACAGATACATTTGTAACGGAGATATTTAGCTGTGAGACGAACTAAAACAGCATGCTCTGCGCGCTAGTGACAGGTAGAGCATGGCTCCCTGGGAACCAGAGCAATAAAACCCCATCTTTCTGTGGCGTTCTCTTGCCTCCCTCTTCCTCTAATGTCCCCTTAATAAAGGCTGCCGCTGAGGTGACTGCGTGTAAAGAAGGGACCAAAGCTGCTGGATATCTATCTATCCCAGCCCTCTGGAGCCACATTACACACACTTAATGACCACTCAGCGCTTCATTAGGATATTAATTCTCCGCTTTTCTGAAGTGATTTCATCTGTAAAATGACAAAATCTGCCTGCAAGCAAGACAACTTGTTGTTATTGTATTCCCCTTACCCCACCACCCCACTGTCACCCATTCCATCTCACCCCTTCCTTTCCTCCACTAAGCATATTGTTATTCTTCCAGTGTCTCTCTCTCTCTCTCTCTCTCTCTCTCTCTCTCTCTCTCTCTCTCTCCCCCTCTCTCCAAGAGTGCAGAAATCTGATAATACCAGGTCTCCGTTGAGGCCAATGGTGCAGCTCTGAGCACTGCCAAAAAGCGTAGCCATCTGACCGGGAGAGCAGATGGCCAGGTCCACCCCGGGGTCTGGGAAACAAGCAGCCACGCAAACATTAGATGTCATTTTGCATTTTTAAATACACATCATCCTCCCACCTGCAGGATGTCAAAGTCCGATCCTCACAGCCAAGAGTCATCATTCTAGAGTGCATGCCTCGATAATGTATTTGCTTCCAAATGCCATTTGGAAAAAAATTGTATAAAGTACATTGAAAAGTGAAATGAGAACAAAAGAGTCAAATTGCTTTGAATGGTTCGATGAATATGAGATGACTGTTGCATACTATTTGGGCTAATTCATTTGGCATGATGAACAATCCGAAACAAAAAGGTGCATTTACTTTTTTTGTCAAATAGAAGCGATTTTTCCCTGAGAAAGAAAAGAAAAATTATGCTGCATATCATGGCTGCTAGTTCACGGCATCTGATGCTGAGCAGCTTTCTAATTATAGTTTTCTAATTGCGTCTTAATACTCTAATAACATACAGCAGTGGTTTTCAACCCTTTTCATATCAAGGTCCATTATTTATTCAGCATTTGAGCCATCGTTTGATGAGATTTAGCCTCTCAGACCCAAGGCTGAAGAATATTTTGTTGTCGTTGGATACGATTTTGTCCACAATTCCATACTGTATTGATGTTGGTACAGTAGGTACCATTAGGAGAGATAACAGGCAAACGTTGATCAAAATAACAATTCTTCTACATTCTCAAATTGTGTAGACTTCTTGTAAATTAAGTAATGCTTATGTTTAACAATAATTTTACTCTTAAAGCTCTCAAGAGTTAATGATCTATAAGGGTCCATTTGCGGTTACCAACTCTCCATTATTTAACTGGGGACCACCTGGAACCCCCTCAAGGACCATTGGTGGTCCCCGGACCACTGGTTGAAAACCACTGACATACAGTAATAGGAGTATAGGAGTACTGCAGAATAGATCAACACTAGAACTTTGTCTATGAAACAGGCTATCACAGTTCATATTATATCAATACTGCCAATCATCATATTTATAATTGTACAGTTTCATTCCTCAAAGCAGTTGGTCACATAACGTTTAGAATGCATTCTACATCAGAGCAGTTTTATCCCATGATTGCTATATTATACCGAATGGACCTTAAACCGACAACCTCTCGTTAAGCAACATCAGCTCATTTTGATATTCTCATCCTATATCGTGAAGTAACATAGCAGTGCTCTTGCGGAAAATCAAAGCACAGAGAAATGAATTAAGAGTACTTAAAATGCAAAAATCCTGTCTTGTTTCAAAGACTCCTATATCAGAAGAGGTTGGGTCTGGGTGGGAGAGGGCGACTCATCTCTGTCGGTGAAGAATTTCATTCATCCCCAACAAGACTTCTCAAGATACAACGGAAGTGCTGGATTCTGACATCTCTGAAGTGAAATGATAATTGCCTTTAAAGACCAAGGAGGGAAAAGACTCAAAAGAGAGAGGAGATGAAAGATAAAAGGTTATAGAACTAAAGAGAACATTAGGATGTGGAAAGAGAAGGCAAGCCACAGAGCCCAACCACATAAATAGTCATGGAACGAGAAGTTTCTTCTTCGTATTTAAGTTAAGAAAGAGAGACTCAGGGAGAGGGCAGCAGGCCAGACTAAATAATCCTTGACTGAGCATCCCTCTCTGAATCCCATATTAGCTGCCCAGATTTTAATGTAAATATGCCATTACGCTGTCATTACAGTGATCAGACTGCATGGCTTACAGGTCAGACCAGCCACTGTTAATTTTGCCGGCAAAAGCTTTTTCTCCCTCTTGAAATGTTAATAACTTTCTATTAGTTAATGTACCGTGACTAAAATTCAAATTAGACATAATTTATTTTAATATCTGTGACTAGCTTGCCTGACCATTTAGCAATGGTCTCCCGCTGAATACAAGATTCTAAATTGCAGTAATTTGCATTAGATGGTTGAGGCACGCCTTGTCTCACTGTTGTGCCATTGTGATGTCAAGGATGATTCATTTTTCCTCCTTGCGGTACAAGTGTTCGGAATTGAGTAATGCCAACCGTCACATTTAATGCATGTTATATTTGTGGGACAATGATTTTTTGTTCTTTAACAAATAGGACATCAATCACCAAGATATATCCTACATTTCCATGGAACATGACATTAATTGTAGTAGATCAGGGTCCTATATTGATTTCACGAGTTCTGTTTGGTAGATTGTGTGACAGGTAAATGTCAATAAGTGACAGTCATAACTGTTGTCAAAACTCCTTACTATACAACTTTGGCCCAAACTGTGTTTATTCATCACAAATATAAATCAGTTGTTTTGTTTTTCTACTAACAGGCCTTTTGCACTTGGTCATAATCTTCCTTGTCCGAAGCTGGTATTTCTCTTAGGTGCCTTTTTCTTCTAACAAAGTTATGTACAATATACTATATTATTTACTTGTCCATGTAGCGCATGTGTCTATTCTGTCTAAACACTGTCAAAGTACTGTATCTGTGATGTTATAAATTAAGCTGCATAAGGTAGCCCTCTCACTCCCCACCACCGATCAGCCATGTTTTAAAATACTCTCCATGAGAATTAAAAAGTCTGTCACTTCTACCCTGTTCAATTTTGCAATTTGTGTCTGTTCAAAATAACATTTCATAATAGTAGCGAATAATAATAATAATAATAATAATAATAGCGAATAGTTGGCAAAAATAAGCCATCGACAATAGCCGATCCACAAGTTTACAACTTGTGATGCATTGGGAGCTTGTAGATCGGCTATTTTCGACGAGCAAATTTGGTGTTGACTTGGGTAACAAGTGTTACCAACACAATGCAATATGATAATGGCAGCAAGCGCACGTTCAAGACAGGACTGGAAAATATATCAATATTATATTGATGATGTGATATGAGACTAGATATCATCTGATATTAATTCTAATATTGTAATACATTGTAATATTGTGATAAGGATAAGAACTACACCGACTGTTCTAGCATCTCATTGTGTAAATATTGCGTGCAAAACACCAATAGTCGATATCGATATGGAGGTATTTGGTCAAAAATATTGTGATATTTGATTTTTGTCCTTTTTGCACATGTGTAGCAACTCATAATGTAATAAGGGCTCAAAAAGGCTCATAATGTAATAAGTTAAATGTAATAAAAACTCATAATGTAATAATCAGCTCATAATGTAATAAAATCATGAGCGCATAACGTAATAACAGATTTTTCAAAAAAAGACGTGTTATACATTATGAGTTGCCTTAATAGGCAGCTCATAATGTAATAAAAGTTCATAATGTAATAATGGCCCATATTGGTGAGAAAAGTCTTACACTGTCATTGTTATTACCTCTGTTGACAAATGTAGACTTTCATATGGCCCATATAGTCTTACACTGTCATTGTTATTACCTCTGTTGACAAATGTAGACTTTCATATGGCCCATATAGTCACTGTCATTGTTATTACCTCTGTTGACAAATGTAGACTTCCATATGGCCCATATAGTCTTACACTGTCATTGTTATTACCTCTGTTGACAAATGTAGACTTCCATATGGCCCATATAGTCTTACACTGTCATTGTTATTACCTCTGTTGACAAATGTAGATTTCCATATGGCCCATATAGTCTTACACTGTCATTGTTATTACCTCTGTTGACAAATGTAGACTTTCATATGGCCCATATAGTCTTACACTGTCATTGTTATTACCTCTGTTGACAAATGTAGACTTTCATATGGCCCATACAGTCTTACACTGTCATTGTTATTACCTCTGTTGACAAATGTAGACTTTCATAATGGCCCATATAGTCTTACACTGTCATTGTTATTACCTCTGTTGACAAATGTAGACTTTCATATCGTTTGTATGTCTTTAAATGTACTGTAAATTCTACAAACTGTTAATAAATATTTCAATCAATCAATCAATCAGTCACCTTATTAAACTAATTGCCTAAGTCATTTTTTGCCCGAGCCCTAATGTAAAAGGCCTTCCTGTTACACCCTATTAAAACAATGGCCTATGTCAAGAGGGAGACTTAGGCCATATTATTTTGTCTAAGTCATAATAAATGTGACTTAGGCCATTTTAACACACCTTTCAAAATGGGAGTGAATGGGACTGAATGGGAGGTACTGTTACTATGGGACTGATAGAATGGGAGTGAATGGGACTGAATGGGAGTGAAAGGGACGTACTGTTACTATGGGTAACAGTACCCGGCCAGGAGACAACCCACAGAGCCTAGTCCCTCCATGTGCCAGAAGTGTACCTCCCAGCCTAAATTGTAATTGTGTGCCCCTGGTTTTTCCCTAGTGGGACTGATTGAGGGTAGCTACTGGGACGTAAGTCGGGACTTGATCACTCCCGGCTGGGTCGCCTAAGTGATGGGTATGATGTTGAGAGACCCGAAACACCGTTGACCTCAGGATACATCACTGAGGATACGTCCCACACACATGCTGTCACGGTTTGCAGAATGACTGAACCCAAATGCAGATGAAAGTTCAAATAAAGAGATTTATTAAATCAGAGGAGGTCAAGCTTACAAAGTGTTAGCTGTGGCTGCTTACAGAAAAACCAGGAATGCTAAATGCAAAACATTTCAAAGCAGAATGCCACAAACAGAAAGACCAAAAGGCAAACGTTACAAAAGGCATCAAAAGGTAAAGTCCCAAAACGGAAGAGCAACACAAGGAACCAGGAATCTTCACGGTAGAGCTCAGGGACAGCAATGTTGCACACCGGACAAGGGTTTATGTTCCCACAGTTTGTGTTTGCAATGAGTCCAGTCTTTATAGGAGGTGGGTTGATTGGGGAAATGTTCTCAGGAGTGAAGGGGCATGGCACTGCTGGGCTGGGGATGGATTGGGAACAGGTGTGTGACAATGACTGAGGGTAGGAATGGGGAGTGGGAGTGGCTGACAGGGAGATCTGGTATGCAGACCCTGACACATGCGATGTTTTTTAGTTATAGTTCTTCTATTTATATAGTGACTCATAGGAATAGACTATGTGACAACCAGGTATAGTCTGGTGACCACCGGAGAGACGGGTGACAGCCGGAATGTAGACGGCACCCGGGTGAGCAGTATGGTTTAGCGCCCCAGCCTGTTACAATGTGACTGAATGGGAGTGAATAAAAGTGAATGGGAGTGAATGGGGGAGTGAATGGGACTGAATCGGAGTGAATGGGAGTGAATGGGAGGTACTGTTACTATGGGATTTTCACTCCCATTCACTCCCATTCAGAGTGAAAGGGAGTGAATGGGAGTGAATGGTAGGTACTGTTACTATGGGACTGTCACTCCCATTCAGAGTGAAAGGGAGTGAATGGGACTGAATGGGAGTGAGGGAGTGAATGGGAGTTACTGTTACTATGGGACTGTCACTCCAATTCAGTCCCATTCACTCCCATAGTATCAGTCCCATAGTAACAGTACCTCCCATTCAGTCCCATTCACTCCCATTCAGTCCCAATCACTCCCATTCAGTCCCATTCAGTCCCATAGTATCAGTCCCATAGTAACAGTACCTCCCATTCACTCCCATTCAGTCCCATTCAGTCCCATAGTAACAGTACCTCTCATTCAATCCCATTCACTCCAAATTCACTCCCATTCACTCCCATTCACTCCAAAAGTCACTTACTGCAGAAGTAATTTGGCCTAAATAACGTTTATAATTGCCTAAGTTTAAATGGCATGTTCAGATATTGGCCCAAGACATTTTATCCTTACATGTTACATGATTGACATACACCTTTATTTGTATGTCAATAGTCATATTTCTTCATATTTTTAGTTTAATTAGTTTAATAAGGTGACGATATGAAAGTCTACATTTGTCAACAGAGGTAATAACAATGACAGTGTAAGACTAATGGGCCATATGGAAGTCTACATTTGTCAACAGAGGTAATAACAATGACAGTGTAAGACTATATGGGCCATATGAAAGTCTACATTTGTCAACAGATGTAATAACAATGACAGTGTAAGACTATATGGGCCATATGGAAGTCTACATTTGTCAACAGAGGTAATAACAATGACAGTGTAAGACTATATGGGCCATATGAAAGTCTACATTTGTCAACAGATGTAATAACAATGACAGTGTAAGACTATATGGGCCATATGGAAGTCTACATTTGTCAACAGATGTAATAACAATGACAGTGTAAGACTATATGGGCCATATGAAAGTCTACATTTGTCAACAGAGGTAATAACAATGACAGTGTAAGACTATATGGGCCATATGAAAGTCTACATTTGTCAACAGAGGTAATAACAATGACAGTGTAAGACTATATGAGCCATATGGAAGTCTACATTTGTCAACAGAGGTAATAACAATGACAGTGTAAGACTATATGGGCCATATGAAAGTCTACATTTGTCAACAGAGGTAATAACAATGACAGTGTAAGACTATATGGGCCATATGAAAGTCTACATTTGTCAACAGAGGTAATAACAATGACAGTGTAAGACTTTTCTCACCAATATGGGCCATTATTACATTATGAACTTTTATTACATTATGAGCTGCCTATTAAGGCAACTCATAATGTAACACTGTCTTTTTTTGAAAAATCTGTTATTACGTTATGCGCTCATGATTTTATTACATTATGGGCTGATTATTACATTATGAGTTTTTATTACATTTAACTTATTACATTATGAGCCTTTTTGAGCCCTTATTACATTATGAGTTGCTATTACATTATGAGTTGCTACAACATGCCCTACTACTGTGGACCGAGAGCATCACAGAGTCATATTACCCAATTTACTTTGATAAAACGTCTCTAACCGGTGTTGGTGGCACTCCAAAATGTGGACGTTACAGAAAGTGGGTGAGGGGGATAGAGGAGAGAAGCCCAGCTGATTGGAAACATCTGGGCGATTGCAGGGAGCACCCCCACATCATACCGCGCTGGCTGAGATTTGACAGTGCCCTCTGAAGTGACAGCTTTGACCTCAGCCGGGGTGTGCAGGCGTGCGGCTGCCAGAGACCGGTCTGCTGGCTGAAACAGAGGACAGAGCCAGGCGCTCAAGGCACTGGATGGTACCGCTGCCTTTGATGGGAGCGCAGTTGACAGGCAACATTTCAGTAGGGCTAAAATACCACCAGTTTGTTTTGATACACACAGCACTGTGCATAATGACAAATAATAATAAGTAGAAGAAACAGCACAAGGGCCTCTTTTCATTATGTTTGAGA
This sequence comes from Protomyctophum parallelum, assembly GCF_964188405.1. Lineage (NCBI taxonomy): Eukaryota > Metazoa > Chordata > Actinopteri > Myctophiformes > Myctophidae > Protomyctophum > Protomyctophum parallelum. Next base: position 22,206,812 of record NC_139707.1, on the reverse strand, counting down.
CGTGTACCATAATGTGTTATGATGAACTGCATTTCTGTGTTATTATTTAAACACTTACGTCCTACAGTAAACTTAGTTGACCGTAGTCCCCCAGGGGTCTATACTAGGCCCCCTCCTTTTTCCCCTCTATGCCAAATATGTTCACCGAGATCTGATAGATCTGATATTTTCACTGAATGTTCCCCCCAGAATAGGGATGGTAGGATTCAGGTGGTTAAGTACACAGTTCACCTTGACCACACACAGTCCAATTATACAGTATATATACCGTACAGGAGTGTTAAGGGTATGTGAACAATCTCACTATGGCCATGTTTCACTTCACACAAATGTGATTTTTACTTACTTACTTACTGCTGTAAAATGTCAGATTTCAGTCCCAATAGCAGCTGCCTGCATCATAATCATGCAGTGATTTTGAGCAGCTGTATATTAGTATTCAGAACAGGTGTCTCGGAGACAAACTAAATGATGGGAAGCAAACAGCAGTGATCTTACCTGTCTGTAACTCAGTGGTACACAAGCACAACACTCACACCTTATGTAAACAAATTATGATTAGTGTAGCAGCCATGTTAGAAAAACAATGGGAAAGACAATGTCGCTCTGACGTTTTCCATTGCATACAGAAAAGTGTGTGTGCATGCGTGCGTGCGTGCGTGCGTGTGTGCATGCGTGCGTGCGTATGTGCGTACGTGCGTGCTTGTGTGCGTGCCTGCCTGTCTGTCTGCCTGCCTGCCTGCCTGCCTGTTTATTTTTTTGTCTATTTTTGCAAGCACTGCTGAAACATAGTTTACCTTATAACATCGGTATGTAATGATATTAATATTAATGTTTATGGTAATGAACATCTTTTGATGGGGAACACTTATTCATATTTGATTCATTAATGTAATGAATGCAGGGAATGATCAGATAATATGTTCTTGTGTCCTTGATATGCAATGAGAGGTATTAGACTGACTTAAAGTAGAGATAGGTATGCCTAAGCTGCAATAATCTACTATGCCAGAATATGGAAGTTTTAAACTCGCTCAAAAGATTGTAGAGAACCTACAACATTGTAGATTAAACAAAACAGAGTGAAATGGAGTTCATTTGCATCAACCTCCCCTTTTCAGAGGAGCTAAACTGCTTACCATTATTCAAAGATATCTTTTAAATAAGGCCCAAATATGAGGGTGAAACCAATTTAACGAGTGGCCACCAAAGACGTTTGTCAAATGATCTATATTCAGATTTTGACTGTGTAAGCCTCTTATCATAACTGCTATAAAACACACATCATTCTATTTCAGCACTGAATTTCAGAGATAGGAAAATACAATAAATGTGACATTTCAAAGCTTGGCTTACTTGTTAATTACCAAATCATTTCGAATTGAACTTGGGGAACTTAATAAGTGCATATTTGGGTTGAGTTATGAGACTTGTTCTGAAAAAGTAAAGTAACCTGGCTGATGCTTTTCACATGAGATGGACTAAAGGTCCCGAATTGCGGGTCATTGTATTTAACGCTAATCAAGTTGTATTCCAGGTAGGATCCTCCTTGGGACAACTTTTTTGCTGGCACTTCAGTAAAAACAAAATAAAACTATTCAAGTTACATTGTATTATTTCTTACCATTTAAATAAAACATGCACTAAAGGCATTTCAGTAAATTGAACAAAGGATTTTCAGGGAATAACATTCGCATGGAGCGGAGGGGCAACAAGGACAACATCACTCATGCAAGAGACCTCAATTACCTCAAAGAAAAACAAATTATTGCATCCTCTTTAATTGTGTGCTGATAACCAAAGTTGAAGAAGAAATCACAACACACACGCAAGTGCGATACAGCCTGATAATGTGTGTGTGATCTAATGTGAGCGCCTTTTACTTAAACATAATTTCGTGATACAGTGTGGTGTTGCATCTTCAGCAAGCACACGTGTGTCAGTCATGCCTTCTAACTCCTAAACTGGTCCCCTTATTCTCTATGTCCTTTTCAGGAAATGGCAAAAAAGCATGCGTTCCAATGGATCCAATATAGTTATTATTTAATCACAAGCTCTTGTTAATACTTTACATTGGTTAATATTTATCAAGCCCACAGACAGAATTAATCACGTCAATTTCCAAAGGTTTTCCAAAAAAAGGCAAAATAGCAGATCTACAAGCTCAAAACGTTTCACATCGCAACACTCTTGTACAGGATGACACTCTTGTACAGTACATTAATTAACCAAAAATATACAAAGTTAAAATATGGGGATACAAGGTTTCTGCCCGACATGCTGCTACCGCTGTCCTGCCTCCAAATACTGAGCCATTTCCCTCAGCAAGATGTTAGCATCCCACAGAGATCTGACACAATGAGTCACAGAAGTCACCAATGGGCCCATATAGTTGCGACTGCTGGTCGCAGATTACTATGAAAACCTGCAAAACCCGTCCATCTGTCGGTCGGTCGGTCACGCCTCGTTGTCGCCTCGTGACATCACGCCTCGTGACACGCTCCATATATGAAGATCACAACATGGAGGAGACTGCATCATCACCTACATAATTATGCATATATGGGGCCGGCCCGCAAATCTACATCTGACCTCACTGACACCAAATTAATAGTTTAACTCGTGCTTCTCAACTGTGCCGTATTAAGAAGCTCTGTTGTTTCAGGCCTGAAAACGTCAATTAAAAAAAGAAAAAAAAGGTCCATATATGGGCATTCCCTAATACAATCCCTGTTATGCCCATATATGTAGATTCCCTGTCATCAATATTAAGCCCATATATGGGAATGTCAATATACTATATGGCCATATTGTGACTCATGATAACCAGTGTGGTTGCCGCGACGCAAGTCAGACTTGCAAATGACCTAATTTGGTACAACACATGGATCTCCATAGGAGCTGACTATCATCTCTATGATACTGACCTCATCAAACTCTGGATAGCCATACTGAACATGGTTTGACACCCTAGATCTGCATATGGAGCCGGCCATGCAACTCTACATCTGACCTCACTGACACCAGATTAATTAACAGTTTAACTCCTGCTTCTCAACTCCCTCAACGCCCTCAGGGCGTCTTACTGGTAGTTGTACTAGTATTTGTGCCAAGACTAAAGACTTAAATATCAGTAATTATTGCCACATCGACTGAAACAAAAACAATCGCTTACCTTTTCAGGGGCCTAGTACCAACATCCCAATTTCTACATTACTTTTTGTAATGTAAAATAATAATAGTCTAATAATAATAAGGGTAATAATAATAATAATAATAATATGCAATAATATGCACCTCATCACAGCTCATAGAAAATCGGCTATTTTTTTTTTATCCACATGGAATAAACCTTACCGCCAATGTAAAGGGTTGATCTCGTTTTAAGTGTTGTTAAGATAATTATGAATGAAGTAGATCTATCTAATTAACACACTAACAAAAAAAAAGAATTATTCCCACCCTCTTTCAAAGTGAAGCGTGGAACAAAGAACCCGTAGCCTATAGCATCGCGTGCGTGTGTGTGTGTGCGCGCGTGTGTGCGCGGGCGGGCGTGTGTGTGTGTGTGTGTGGGGCCGGAATTACCACTGGGCTAGGGTGGGCTGCATCCCAAGGGCCCTGACTGCCCCCCGCCTCCCCCGAAAAAGAAAGTATTGCAATACAATTCAAGTGAGATTTGTGTTTAGTTATTGTATATTTAGTTTTATTAGGGTGATTTTGACGCTCCCCCCAGAAAATTTCGGCCAAAACGAACGCCCGCGCAACCTGCCGCATGGCCGTTAAACACTACTCTAGCCCAGGGCCCCAACTCCTATCAATCTGATACTGTTTGTGTGAGTGTGTGTGTGTGTGTGTGTGTGTGTGTGTGTGTGTGTGTGTGTGTGTGTGTGTGTGTGTGTGTGTGTGTGTGTGTGTGTGTGTGTGTGCGTGTGTGTGTGTGTGTGTGTGTGTGCGTCGTGCGTGTGACTGTGTGTGTGTGCGTTGCACGGTGCAGAGGGCGGGAGAGCGGGCGTGTGCATGTGCATGTCGGGGGGTCAATCATCTAATGGAAATGGAATACGGTACCACATGGCACATGCAGTCTTTACGGGGCGCCAGGTTGGAAACACACAAACCCTGTTGAAAGTCCCATCCATGGTGTCTCCTCCACAGCGGCTGCGCGTGGCTTGTTAGGCACAGCGGTGGAGCGGAGTTCAGCGCATGCACCGTGCACACTCCGCCACCACACCGCACAGTAAAGATGGATGAGCAACCCTCCTTGGTTGCTACAGCCACATTTATTTAGTAACAGTGGGGAGAGTTTTGGAGGTGAGGAATAATCCCAACCAGCGGTTGGTACCCAGTTTGAGAAAGAGGAGGAGGACCACCACGGGGCACCTGACAGTGATGAAGAGCACGGGCACATGCTGGCAAATTCATCTTGAGCCACAGAGAGAGAGAGAGAGAGAGAGAGAGAGAGAGATGTGGCTCAGGAGGCAGGGAAGTCAGTGACTGAACACACGTTCAAAAATAAAGAAAAAGAAAATAAACACTCAACAGCACAGTGCCACAACTGTCTTTGCACACAACAATGGTGACAGAGAGAGATGCGTTATAGGAGTTACAAAAAGACAGGGTTATCAAAACATAGCACAGTATTTTGCCTAGCATCGGTCAGTTAGCCTACCTGTCACAGTGTTCCTTCCCCCCCCAGCCCCCCCCCCCCCCCCCCCCACACACACACACACACACACACACACACACAAACACTCCCTGTGTGAGGATGTGATAGTGTTGATGTGTCTCTCTGTGGTCCAGCTACTGTCAGACGTGAGCTGAGATGTGGGCTGCCTTGCCTTAGAATCATTTATAGGCTACTTTGTCTTGTCACACTAGCCGAAATGGCAGATTTTTCATCTTCATTTGAAACTTGGTGATTTTCAGGTGAGGGACATGGTCATACAACTAGCCTGATTTAAACCAGATGCATACTTTATCGTAAGACAGAGTGTAAATTAACCATAATATTAAGTGTAAAATTAGCCATTGGATGACTGTGAGATACTCCAGTCTAGTTTGTATTTATGCATTCAAGCTGCCCTCTGCTGTTCACCATCTCAATGACAAGACAAGGGGGAGGCTACAGTGTTGTGGTAGCATTTAACACCATGTGGCAATGCTGACCAAAGTATTCAAAGAGAAATTAGTTATTTGACAGATTTTCTTAATTTGCTACCAATTAATGATGATTGGTAGCATCATCACTATGAGCAGGGTTATCTGCATTTGTTTTTCCTAAGTTGTTGCTGCTTACATTAATGTATTATCTTCTATTACTGCTGGGAATATGATAGAGTACATGTGACAAATCCAATTACACATGTATCAACTCAATACTAGGGTTATTCAAGGAATATGATCAAAATATGTTCTTGCATGAAGTGACATCAAGGAGGCTGTCTGTAATGTTTGTTGCATGATTTTGTAGCAATTTGCAACATTGTGTGTATTGTAAATTATGTCTCAAATTTGTTTTAAAAGCCTAGACTTCTTTTTTCCCCCTTTATCTTATCTTGTATTCCTTAATACAAGATAATATTATAATATTTTCTATTTCTTTCCTCTATGATTTCTCAATATTTAAATGCAGACCAAACATCAACTGGACATTTTAGATTACAAAGAACCTGAACAACTTAATTCATGCTTCTTTTGAGAACTGACACCTTTGGCTGAAGTATTTTTTCCCCTCCTCGCTTTTTCACCACACTATCTTTGACCTTATAAAATGATGCAAATTTTCCTACCTGACAATTAGATTATTATTGTGCTGTTCAGAAATGTGCAAGCGGAATGATAATAAGCTCCTGGAATGCAATTGCTCCATATGCTAACTAGGGCAACATATCTCCCCTTCACATTAACATATCATCTGAATTCAGTTACCTGACACAATTGCAGAGATCAACACAGTTGATGTGTCAGCTGCATGTATGTGTTGGCTTGGAAAATCTGCTGCACTCAAAGTCAAGTGGATGTTAATGCCCCACAGACCCCTGAGTCTGATTTCCCTCATAAAGCGGGAGCACATTTGTGCAATGGCTCCCCTTACCTCTTTTAAGAGGAAATTGTGGAGTTTAACCTCCCAATATTATCTGTCCTTTTTCCTCTTTGTGTGGGGAACAGGCATACATCCACAAGGAATTTGGAACAGTCCACACAGTAAAGACGTTGATAATCCCAAGTCTTTAAGGGCTGATAAGACAGCCAATTTAACATAATTATAAACCAGTAGCATGAATGGTAGGGATCTTCAGACATTCAATACATGGAGGAAGATGGTAATTCAGATCTAGCATTTCTTGGAAATCATCACTCATGATAATAATTTAGTTAAATTCTGCATATAGGATTTGGCATTATAAACAGAATTGTTTCACAGTAAATGCCAGTTTTATAAATCTAATATTTCTTTCTAAAACAAATGCTGTTGACAAACGTTATTATTACCTCCACACTTAATTACTTTTCTTGCTTTTTTGGTTTAATTGCTTCAATAAAAATAATCTATAACGCATTTTTAATTACACTTTCCGATTGACCTATGTAAAGAGAATTTTATTACGCACACACAATAATTAGCCTGTCACAGTCCAGTTAGGGACTATTGTCTAGCTATCCCTTTCATAGCCATTACTGGCATGACCAGCATTCCTAACTGCTTATTTATTGAGCTCGTAACTTTTTCCTATAGTTGCACAATATGCAGAGTACAAGCACGTTTAGACGGTTTTGTTTTGTGCCAGCTATTCAGGAGAGGAGAATAAAATCAAAAACAGAAGTCCAAACTGAAGCCCTATTATTTTATAGACAATGCAATTGGCATATTATTTTTGTCTAATGAAACATTTCTGAGGTAATGGTTGATAAAAATAGAATTAAATGGTGATTATCAGTGGTATACTGTCGACAATGGCAATGGTTTTTACACACACACACACGCACGCACACACGCACGCACGCACGCACGCACGCACACACACACACACACACACACACACACACACACACACACACACACACACACACACACACACACACACACACACACACACACACTTTATGATGGAGAGTTTTTCAGTTAATTTACCAGGTCATTTTTTGTTCATTAAAAAAAAAGCTGGGAGATTAGAATGAACAAGATTAAATCACATTAATTATGTGGCCAAGGAAATTGTGCAATATGTATGTTGCTAATAAACATAGATTAATTGTGCAGATTTGTCACTCTTCAAAATGGCATGCATACCTAAATGTTATTGTGTGGTTCATAATTAATTTTAGTTCCATTTGGTTGATCATGCAATTAGAAGGCGTGCAAATAATTGATATAACCTATAACTGATTTCAACATATTTTGATTGCTGCCTTGTCACTGTCACGGCCACTGTTCCATGATCCATGATCACTCTGTGCTTCCCTTTTCTGAAAAGGCAGCTTGCTTCAACTACACATTAAATTAACTCTGTGTTAATTTAACCATTTCTAACTCTCTCAGAGTTAACGAGTTAAATTAACTCTCAGGATTTGACTGTGTAAACTAATAATATCTCTCAAAGGTACACTTTGGACATGGTGCAAACAGCACCAACGCCCCCTCCCCCCCCACCACCACACCCCACCACTACGATATACAGTCACATCATTGTGTCCTGTAAAAATGCAGCCAGATGAAGAAAAAAAAGATATAGGGGTCACAGGTATCAAAGATTCATACATCTCTGTGGAGCACAGTATGAAGGGGATGTAACAAACAGGAAGCATCAAAGAAGTTGTTAGTCAATGCGGATATATGTGCACGCTTGTGCACAAGCATGTCTACACTACTGTACATACACACAAAACAGTGTGTGCGTGAGTGAGTGCGTGCGTGCGTGCCTGGCTGCATGCGTGCGTGCGTGCGTGCGTGCGTGCATGCATGCGTGTGTGTTTACAATTGCACATGCATGAATTTATTTGCCTCCCTTCCCCCCACTGGATGATTCTGCCCCTGTCTTTGTGCGGGTGGCCTTGTCAGTCCTCATTGAATTCCCAGCAGCCATGGCCTCCTCTCAGTTCCTCAGGCTCTCACCAGTCTATAGTTAACAACAGCTCCTGTAGGATCTTTTGAAGAAGTGTATACCTCCTAGGCACAACACTAAAATGCACTGGCTTAGCCTTCTGTTTGTAACAGCAGGGAATACGTGGGTACTGTATATACTAGCATGACTAAGCATTGGATGTAATCAAGGCCCTGTTTTGCATATTAGAGCAACATGCCGCTCACAGAACAATGTGCTTCAAACCACCTTGGGTTCAGATTCATTCAATATTCATTGACACGCACACACGCACGCACGCGCGCACACACACACACACACACACACACACACACACACACACACACACACACACACACTAATGTTTTTTTCCTCCAAATATTTTGTAGCTATCAGTAAATCTGCCATCAAGGCTGGCCGTGTATGGGTGTCTCTGCAGAATGCCCTATCTTTTCTTCTCACCACACTTCTAGTGAATATGGCTGCAAAAATAACAACATGATTACCAGTGGTGGAAAGTAACTAACTACATTTACGTAAGTACTGTACTTAAGTACAATTTTGAGGTATTTGTAATTTACTTGAGTATTTCCAATTTCCAATACTTTTACTTCTACTACACTACATCTCAGATCTAAATATTGTACTTTTACTCCAATACATTTATTAGAACATTTTGTTACTACTGTAGTTACTCTGTAGATTTAGATTATTATTATAAAACATACATTATCCACTTCAGCCCAATATACATTTCGGCCATTTGAAAATAGCCAATCTACAAGATCTGCTATTTTCAAAATACTTTTATACATGTATATACTGCATAGTGAGTCCTTTCTACTTTTGGTACTTTAAATACATTTTGATGCAAATACTTTTGTACTTTTACTCAAGTAAATTTTGAATTCCGGATTCTTACTTGAAACGTATAGTTCTACAGTGCAGTATTTATACTTTTACCTAAGTGAAACAATTGAGTACTTTTCCCACTACTGATGATTACACTTGAAGTGAAATATCCAGCAGGTGTAAAATGAAAATCCTTGAAAATCCAAAGGGTCAGATTTAATCACCATCTATCCTGGCAAAAACACATTGATACCAGTTATTCTTGTTAGAGTAATGAATGTGAACCTGTTATAATCTGACACTGGCAGACCAGATTGAAAGTATATTTCTTTGGAGAAATTCTCACTTCTGTTTTCAGTGTACTATAGGACAGCCTGAGCATTTTAGACGCTCAAAGCGGAGTCCTCAGAATCTCTGAGTAAAGAGCTGAGTGGCGAGCAGTGGGACAGCCTTGGGACCAAGGGCCTTCTTCATGCTAGCTTGCCAGAGAGCCGCCCAAAGCATGGACAATTAGAGGGGTCCCTGGTGCCTCTTTGCTCTCTGTGCGCCTGGTGGGCTGCTCTGTGAGGCACTGGGGGGCTAGGAGAGCTGGCTGGGCTGACCGGGCCAGAGGCATCGAGCTAGGGGAGGCCTGATCTCAATAATCCTCCTGCCCCAAGAGGCTGTCACACCACTCACACTGCTGGAAGCTAGAATGGAAATGGACCGAGGGCTTTCTGAAGCTTCTACCTGCTAGGAGAGCTCATCACTGAGAGGAGACACAGTGGGAATTCTCTCCGGTTCAAACGTAGAACTAAGCTGTATATATATATATATATATATATATATATATATATATAAATATATATATAGCATTGAACCTATCACTTTTATTTGGGATAGATAGAACATTGTCCAAGGCCCGTTTATCTATTATAGGGCATGGGCACACATTTTTAAATCAAACTTAAAATCTGTAACAAAAATACATATTTTAAGAGGCCCAAGGCTGAGGTCTACATGTAAGATGAAATGAGCAATAACCCTGTTCTGATTATTCTCTGCAGTCATTCTCTGCTTTCATTAATGTACAATTTCTACTTGAAATTCCCCAGACCGCGACATAATCTATTGGCCCGACAGTATATATAAAAATCTAGAATCACCTTGTTGTACAACTTAAAGTGAGCTGTTCCATATGAATGTGTCCACAGTCAAAACCATTGGCCTAATTAGAACGACATGCCTCAGAATGTGTGTGGAAACTTAGCGTAAATGGATAAAGGTCTTCCAGTGCCGTGCCGCTGGCTGTCTCAGTCCCTTAATGTATTACCACCTGCACCCTCAAATCAGCGCAAGGAACATTTAAATGACTGTGATTCAGAAGAGACTCTGCTCCAAACTGGCGAGGAACACACAAGAGGTGATTTAAGATATTGGCTGTAATGAAGCTGACCGCTGGCAGGTCTGCTCTGAATGTGATGGGGGAAATTAGGGGCAGGAACAGGTCACGGTCGGAGATGTACAGGGCCACGGCGGCAAATGAGAATGCAGAGTGGAAGTCTACGGAACCAGCGTGGTGTTTACTCCATGTCAGGTAAACAGCAGACAAAGGGAGCTTTGGGTGTCTGTAAAGATGATATAATCAATGTTTTGTGTTTGTTTAGCAGTAGCTGGGGGACACAACAGTGTTTCCTTCGCATCACCTTTGACTGCTCACTTCTCCAACTTCTAACCATCTCCCTCTACCCTGCTCCAAATAAAGAAACAAACAACATCCTCCTCTATGCTTGAGAACAACCATTTTTGTTTTGCCTCTGGTTAAACCAAAATAATACTTTTTCTAGTATTTCTGGGTGATACAGATGAAACCAATGAAAAATCAAATGCGATAATTGCAGACGTCTGTCTATTCTTGCTCCAATAACTTAATCTAAACAATAATTTATCCATTTGTAATTCTGAGAGTAATACAAATGTAACTAGGCCACTTACACATCATTTTGGTTAAGAGTTAAAAGATGAACACTGAGGATTTCACTGTGGTATATGAGGAGAAGGGACACAGGCAAGACCTAGGTATGTTTCCTCAGACTGATGGCTGCTAACTGATCCCTGTGATAGTGATTGACAGCCACTGACCACCACTCAACTGGCCCCGGCTTCTCCACACTGCTGAGCACAGCAGGCAGTGTGAAGGCTCGCTGAGATTCCCAATAAAATGGACATTACAGGGATAAACAACAGCCAGCCTCGCAGAGGTGAATGTTGGGCACGTAGCACTCCTCCATCACACAATGTACCAGGGTTCACTGACTCTGCACTGTTTCGGGGATTGCAGCATATAGAGCCTCACAGAGGCAAACAGCTTATTGAAAAAGCAACGGCTAAAATGACCAGTGGTTCTCTCCAGATTCTCTCCACGCGCGAAAACAAGAGAAGCGAGGATTCATTGTGGGTTTACTCTGCAGTGTCTGTATGTTGATGTGAAAGGTAAAGATGTTTATTCCCTAGCACAAAATATTTTCTGATGGGGCTCCAAATATAAATATGAATTTAGGGGTCGTTGACATGAAAAAGTTTGAGAAACACTGGCCTAATGAAAGTGAATTTTGGGGTCAATGACCTGAAAATCGCTGCCCTGCAATATAGCCTGTAGAAGAACCCTTCCGTACAAATAATTTGGAAAGCACAGCTTTAAAAAAGCCTTGGTATGTGTCCTTGAAAACATTAAGAGAATGTAGTATTCATACGGTTTCCAAAAGAGAAAGTATATGTATAATGTGGGTTATGTAAGTGTCATCTTTATCCGGTAAACATTCCCACGAGCACTGAAAATAAAGGCTCAAGACCATTTACATTCCTAATTTTTGCATCCATTAAAGAGATGAATGCTTTGATACCATTGCAGTGTTTATCTCTGGTCTCTGGGGATTCATTAAACTGAACATTCCCTTCAAAACATAATCTATTGCTTAATTAAACTTCCCAAATATGAAATTTGAACCCACATATCAGGAGAGAAGTTACTGCTTTGTTGTTCCCTCATTTGCACAATATTCTAATGAACAAGTTGCTAAGATATATTACCATTTGCGTGTAAATAAAGCTTTTCCTCAAGCACTTAACAGCTTTGATTTGGCTGCCATGGATTATAAGTCATCTTTTTTTTATGCTGAACAAATCTCCCAAGAATAAGAATTCAAACTCATTGACTGCTTAGTAAATTTCACAGCTTCTAGCACTGAAGCACATCATTACAATGTGTGAAATTTTAATCAGAGATGTTGTGAAGAAACAACGATCAGCCGACGACCATAATTAATGTCCTCTGTCATAGAGATTATGATGGCAAATTTGAATGTGCAAGTGTTTTAAAGAGCAAGGAGAAATGCATTAGCTAAATTACATAGCATGAAGCGAATGAGCCATCATGCTTTTCTGTCAGTTTATGTATGCACAGATATTCCTTATTATATAGGATGCCATTACTTCGCTTTTAATTGAACAGCGTTTTGTTAGGCACAGGCCTACTGAACTTCTCATCTGCCATGCATAAATTTCATGCATGGCTTCCTCATTCTTGTCACAATCAAAGTGGATTTGGAAGGAGCAAGATGCAACACATGATATGACACACACTTGTGTATGAACGACAGTCTGAACAATGTTAAAACGAAAATAAAAAAGATTCTGGTGATGCTTGAATCAACACTAAATGCACCCTGAGCACACTTTTTTACATTGTTATTACACAGATAAGTGATCTAACAAATAAAGTGGAATATATATACGTTAATAAATGTTTATTTGAGCCACAGCTTCCACAAGTGTTGCCGTTGCCAGGACAATTTGTTTTATAATGCTCACTAGCTCATTAAAATGCAAATTGTGCATATGCTTTCATTTTCCAGTGCAATAATCCGGTCCCAGTTTATCCAATCATCAACTTCACTCTCTTTAACAACAAAGAGAATGGGGTGTTTACAGGGTCCTGCTGCTAAGACCACACACGCATGCACACACGCACATGCACGCACGCACATAGTAAAATCCTCATTGTTAATTTAACTTTAAGGGTCTGTTTGGGTTGCTTTTTACACACTCAAAAGAGTTAATTTAACACTAATGATTTTACTGTGCACAAACCTCTTGCTCTATTTCAAATTTATACCAGTAAGACGCCCTGAGGGCGAGAAGCAAGGTCGCGTGCAGCCGTGCACGCATCCGCCTGGGTGACGGCAGACTGCTGGCCGTATATGGAGCGTGTATTGAGTGTACAGGGTTTGATGAGGTCAGATCAACATAATGGAATGTCAGAACAGGTCAGTTCCATATATGGAGATCTAAGGGTGATCTAAGGGTGGCAGTGGGGCCAGTGTCTTGAGTGTACACGGTTTGATGAGGGCCCAGGTAGGGCCGGGCCTTAATTTTCAGGCCTGTTGAGAACTCTTAGTTTTTGCCGGCTGCTGGACACGGCTGCACTAATAACTTTTGTGCAGGCCCGCCTAGTTTGAATGGACAGGTTGATATCAGTCAAAAGGGAGACATCGAAGAGGAAGGACAGGTCAGCTCCATATATGGAGATCTAAGGGTTTGAGGTTTGAGGTCAGATGTAAAGTTGCTGGCTGCCTCCATATATGCAGATCTAGGTGAGTCTTCTCCATGTAGCCAGGGTTTGATGAGGTCAGTGTTGTGATCTTATTACAGTATATGGAGACGGCCATATATGGTGGCGTGACTTCACAAAGCGTGATGTCACGAGGCATGACTATATATGCAGGCGTGATGTGACGAGGCGTGACGATATAGAGGTGTGACCGTCCAAACGACTGACGGGAAATGCAAGTTTTCATACTAAACTGCGACCTATGCTCGCAATAAGTGTAAAGTGAAGAATAAGGTTTAATACTGGTGCAGGATAAACAAACCTGATAATTTCTCCTTTTATTCCTCTTTAGAATTAACATCATGAAGTAGCATATGATGGCTTTATTTCCCCAAAGTCTTAAAACAGTGAAGATAGCTAGCTCATATCCATTACATAATATCAATAGAATTCAAGGAAACAGGCAAAATATATAGCCTATACATATCTTATAACATAATTATCTTACATGTTTATTGTTTATTATCATCACAGGCACAGAGACAGTTGGCCCAATGCTCAAATTGTGTGTGTCATCTGTGTGAGCGGGAGATAGATAGAGGGGGAAAGATAGACACAGGGCAAAGTTTCAGGGACTCAACCATAAAGCGCAAATTATACGTTGTCACATGAACGGTGTCTCTTGATAGAAATGACAGATTTTCAAGCAAACAAGTTGTTGGCTTGAAAATTTCGGCAAGCGACACCGTAGTGCGACGAAGTATAGATCCGACTGTAAGCCTGGCGTGATGCCAAACTGTTCCCAGGGCTGTGCTCTCTTCTGTCACCGGCGTTTGTTTCACAAGCCTCGTAATCAATTGGAATGCGGCCCCTGGAATAGAACTTGGCACCCTGCTGCATCCCCCTATTGTGCCCACTGCTCAATGCTCAGAGAATAGCACACGTCACTCAATGGCCCTTTCCAATTTACCACTTAAATGGCATAAGCAGAGAGGACATTAAGCAAATTGTACATTATTGGACTGCCAGCTTGTGAGAGAGGTATTCCTACTACTGTACAATAATCTATAGTACAGCAAGTGTGTGTGTGTGTGTGTGTGTGTGTGTGTGTGTGTGTGTGTGTGTGTGTGTGTGTGTGTGTGTGTGTGTGTGTGTGTGTGTGTGTGTGTGTGTGTGTGTGTGTGTGTGTGTGTGTGTGCGTGTGTACGCATGTGTGTGTTTGCTTGAATGTTATGCCAGGTGTGTCTCCCATTGTGCGTGGCTGACAAGCAGCGTTAATGAAATCAGGCCTGATGGCTTTGAGAATAAAGAGGGCCCGTGAGATTGGCCAGTGAACACTCCCTGTGTGGAGTAGCAGTAGATATGGCATTCATTCTAATTTACTTCAGACAGCGCTGAGTGGGATCAACACCCAAACACACTATCATTAGTCCTTTTGATACACTATCAGACTCGGGGATGTAAATTGCAGATTTTCCTCACAATGGCAGATGTGACAAAGGAGCCTTGACCAGGATGCAAAAAAACGGATAGTCTATTGCCTCCGTGACACACCACTGCATCAACCCCTGCATGTTGCCTTGTGCATCCCCTTACTAATCAAGGGCAGCATGCTACTCACCGTCTCCGTCTCACCCTGCCAAGAGATTCATCACAGGCTGGGTTAAACAGGAATAAAAACACATTAGAGTCATGTACGACTGATAGAGAGGGGTGCCTGGATTGGCGGCCCACAATGGTAGAAGTCTGACTGGGTATTGATTTGTGTTACATAAATCTTGTTGTCTAGCTGTGCCAGTGAATCAGTCGTGACCCCAAGGGTTAACAAACATTGTAGAGCCTTTCAGCTGGTGTGTGAGCCAGCACCATCCATGCATTGCAATCGCCATGCCCCATCCTGTCATTTCTCAGCCCGCCTGGCTTTAGTAATTGCTGGCAATCAACACACAATATGATGTGGCTGAAAGAGGTGGTGGGCTTCTTGTGGTTTTTGGCTCTAACAAGGAGGTTGTGGGGCTCCTGCAGCCAAAAACGATCAACAATGGATATGAATTGGTCAGCAGGAGTCTATGCGAGTTACAACCTGGATTAATTGGCATAAGGGGATCCAGCATGGCCAGCGCCAGATCACATTAAGCTGATGAGATTTGACTCAGTAAACTTCCACAAAGGCGAATTCCTCGTTATGCTGACTGAATGACACCATAACATAGCACATAAACTTACCTAGTTATCTCTTACTCTGCTCTACTATTCTACTATTGTTGTTGCTACCGAACAAGGACTGCTATTAAACTGAGGGCAAAGACAGCACAGCCCACTACTAATCACAAGCACTATGACCGATTGTTAAGACCAAATGAAAGCATGAAGCTACACTACACATGATGAAAGTTCAATGAGATCCAGAGTTCAGCATTTTGCAGGCCCCCCATGACTTTTTTTTTAATAAGTCTCAAAGACACAACGTGTTAAATTGTTTAATCTTTTTGTGGTATATGAAATCCATTTGTTTGTGGCTTGGAAGATTACCATTGTGAAAGTAATTACATTATTGCAGGTGCTATCATCATCATTTATCTTTATGACATTTTATGTCTCAGTAAATGCCAAACTGTTCCTCTGAGAGAGGAGCTTGATGTTCAAACACTTTTAATTAACGGTTCTTAAATTGTAATGGCGGTTAATGTCCAGCCACATACTTCAGACGTATCCGAGCGCAGCTTATGAAAAAAAAAGAAAAGAATAAAGCAAGGGAATAATCTCTGGTAGGGTATTGACAGAAAGATTAGGGGCAATTTAGCATGGCACATTCTAAATAGGTTTATTTTTCTCCTTTCTATTTCACCAATCTGCCGATAATATTATGAATAAGTGATCAAATCAATTCTGTGATGTTAGACACACATGGGTCCTGTTATAAGGGCTTTAGAAGCCATAAATGTTCATGAGTACAACTGCCTAACATTAATCAGCACGCCTGCTGAGAAGGAGCCCTGTATGCATACAGTACTAGCATGTGCGTGTGTGTGTGTGTGTGTGTGTGTGTGTGTGTGTGTGTGTGAGTGTGTGTGTGTGTGTGTGTGTGTGTGTGTGTGTGTGTGTGTGCGTGCGTGCGTGCGTGCGTGCGTGCGTGCGTGCGTGCATACAAAGGCAGAGGGGAGGCAGGAGGGGTACGGAGAGCAAGGGATGGAAGACATAGTAAGTTAGAGGAGAGAGAGGATGAGAGAATTAAACAGCTAGATATAGGAAAAGGGGGATGGCGTGCCTCTGGAGGCCTCTGGACCAATGCTCACCCTGCTGCCAGGCACGCTACACACACCAGAGACCTTATTTACCCAGCAGCCCTGAAGAGACCTGGGCTGCAGATCTTATTTACTCAGAGCCTGGGTAGCCGTCAGGTGCTATGGGGATCTGGCCAGCAGCAAAGCAAATACCCCAGATCAAAACCAACCATGGAGGAAGAAAGGGGCGTTCAGCCAAAGTCCTGGTCAAGTGCTAATGTTTACTCTTTGGTTTGAAGGGCTATGGATGGACTCCATTTGAAGAGCCCACTCCAAATTGACTACACAAAAAGAAAAGAAAAATACAGGAAGAAAGAAAGAAAGAAAGAAAGAAAGAAAGAAAGAAAGAAAGAAAGAAAGAAAGTGTTCTGGCTACCACTGTCTGTCAGAGAATCTCACAGCTCATCTGGTTATAGTACCTGCGGTAAAGTGGACCTCTCCTGTCTTTTAAACTGCTGCTGCCACTGGTCTTCAGGATCAGACATGGTGTTGGGGGGGCTAACGGGGGGTGGGGGGGAAGACGAGGGGGGGAAAAAACAGCTAATGACTAGCTCTTATGCATCAGTGCACTTACTAATGAGCTTCCAGGGAGAGGCTGGCGGAGCTGGAGCAGAGGCTGAGCCGGGATGTGAGAGGCCTGGGCCATCACTTCCCCGCTGTGATCCCTGCCTTCCCACTCACAAGGAGCCCCGGCTCCCAGCCACTAATGAGTGTTAGAGGGAGAGTCCAGGCCCGCGTCCACCTGGCAGCCTTCAGAGCCCAGCCTGCTGCAAGACAGTAGGGGTCAGACGCATTCCTGAGCTCTTAATAATTTACATCATATTGATTTCCTCACTGTTAGACACTCTCAGCTGCATAGGCCTTTCACTCCCACTCTCTCTCTCTCTCTCTCTCTCTCTCTCTCTCTCTCTCTCTCTCTCTCTCTCTCTCTCTGTGAAATAAGCCCATTCCACCAGAGGAAGGAGTTAGAATCATACAAAAGAAAAAGCATGTAACTCTGCCCCAGTTTCAAACTAGTTAAATATAACATTCAATTTAACAGACTGTGGACAATGTGTGTGTCAGTCGGGACAATGGACACTCTGTGAGTGTCAATTGGTGTGGAACAAGGCCTTCAATATAAAGGTGCATACTTATCATCTGCTGCCCCAATGTACGTCTATTACACCAAAGGAGAAGGAATAGTTTTAATAGCTAACTGTTTGCATGATAAAAGGTGAAATAAATCATCATTATTTGTATTTTTTGACATGCAAAGCACAGATGACACCACTGCCCTCTCTTATTAGCATGCAATGCCTGTCTGTATATATATTCTCCTGAAAAAACAAGGAAGAATTCTACACAAAGAAGTTTTCAAACCTGCAAAGAAAAGCCAAAAATTATGCAGTTGGCATTCTGCTTAACCTCTAATCAGACTAAGAGAGGAGGACATTAGTATTCTCCCTTTGTCAACATGATGATCTGTATACTCAATCCTTTAAATATTCATCAACTCCTTACTCCTTACTCCTTACTGTGATTTATAATTCAAATGATATGAATGTTACATAGATATCTCACAATTTCCTCCTACTTGAGAACAACTTACTGTCATCACTGCCACACCTCTGAATGACTTTTAACACATTGGCCTCGGTCCTCGCCGGGGAGAGAACATCAAAGTATACTTATTACTTGCTCTGCTAATAGACCATCTTTATGATCAATCAAACTGAATAGCAAATGTATATAGCGTAAGACCATTTTACCCGATTCTCCTGAAGAATTGAAAGAGAGGCACAAGATATATAACAATTAAAACCTGTAAATAATAAAGTATAGATGAATGTACTATGTGGTATATTACCTATTCACAACTGAAAATATTCAAAAATAAAAGTCTAGATGAATGCACTGTATGTGGTACTGTATATTACCTATTCCTATTACCTGTCCTCCGCTTCCACCTTTAACTAAACATACTGCCCTGTTCTCTTTTCTCACAGTATGGCAATCTGACAATATCCTGCAATGTAACCATTCAAGTCCCAGTTTGGTCCATCCCAGACAAAGTCAAAGTCCCCCATGATATGATGTTTTTTATTTATTTTACATAGTACTGTATATTTGTAATAATTACATCTTCTGATGAATTGAAAATGGAGGACCCCAAAGTAAACAAGCCATGATTGTGCTTTTCTGGGAATTTCAATCCTCTTAGCAGACCTTGTATTGACCTGTGCTTTCCTCGAACTGTACTTACTCTACAAACTGTAGAACATTTTCAATCAATCAATCAATCAATCAATCAATCAATCAATCAATCAATCAATCAATCAATCAATCAATCAATCAATCAATCAATCAACCAATCAATCAATCAACCAATCAGACACAACACTCCAGGTGCATCTGTCTGGAGTCTGATGCCATTAAGTCTTCTGCTGAGTAATGGGCATCAAGTACGAGGTATGCCGAATGTGTGTAATTAATGTGATAATCATTCACATGTCCCTTCCCATGCACATAAGGATTAAGCAAGCCTGTGTATGCATGTTCAGATTCAATTTTAATGCTGATGCAGCTATTGAAGGTTTTGGTACACTCACATAATCTAGGGATCCTAAAACTTTTAATCTATGGAATAAAAACTGTAATTCATGAATGCTCTTGATTCAACCATTACAATTAGTATCTACTACTAGTACTTCAGCAGACAACAGCAATTTGACATGACTTAGATTCTTTCAAGGTTAGTGTCTGAGCATTTTTCTTATGTCATGGCCAACACTGCCCTCTTCTGTATAAAAGGCACCACTCCAAATCATCCAGTATGTAACTCAACTGTCTTTGTTTTACTATGTTTTGATTCTGATACTGATTCTGGTTTGCTGTCGGGCAGAAACCTTGTATCTCCATATTTCAACGTTATGTTTTATTTATTTTTTGTAAGTTAATGAACTACTGCCAACGCCTACGTCATCGTACTGCAGTGTCACACAAATGTTTTTTAGCTATGGCTGAGTCATAGTAGCCTCGGTAGTAGGTACCGAGGCAGCATCCCTGTGTCTTAAATTTCCTACAAATGTGGTACAGTAATTATTTTGCACACTGTAGGTTTGGGATGGAACATTAGCAAATATGCAGTACATCATGTGTGGGAGATTAATCGGCAAACACATCGGTATTGGCCGATTCTAGTTGTTTTTTGATTAATCGGCATCGGTCCGGACCGATTCATTAATCGGTCTGATTGTCTTTACAGATAAACAAGCCCAAAGTAACAGCTTGAACAGATCTACAAGCTCTGTGTAGATACCCTATTACATGTATGTATTTTTCAGAATGGACAAAATTATTTTTTTTTATTACAGAATCAATGAGATCATATCGACATCTGTAATATTGGTTATTGGCCATAACAGCAATTAATTATATCAGATATCGATATCGGCACATCCCTAAATGTAATCCTGGGCGCTAGACTCTCTCTGCCAGCCTGGGGAGAGCAACGGTCTGACCTCCTATATGCATGAGAAGTCCAAGCAAGTCCAAGCAAGGATCACATTATTCCAACGAGTTCCTTTCCCCTCCATCAGGCGCTGGCCAGGGGGAGGCAGTTTTAGAGATCAGGATTACTGTATGTTTTTTGTGAGGGTACCCACTACCTACCCTAGCCTAGGGGACACAAAACAGAAACCCCACCCAGTGTATGGGCAGTGGGCACTGATGACGCGGAGGAGAGAACACGCCCACAGCGTCACCAGCGAACCCAGGACCTTCTAGAGGCGACTGTGTTGTGTCATTTTTCATGGTTTCTGACCATAACATTTTTTAGGAAAATCATGAAACGTAGGTTTCTATATTCGTCCCCCTGTCTCTCCTTCCCTCTATCATTCCCTGCAGGTCTGAAGTCACCAACCACCTCATCTGTCAATCAACCCATTACCTTCATCCAATCACAACCATGTCTATAAAAGGCTGGGTTCCACCTGAGCTCAATTCTCTCTCAACCAGCTCACTTGTTTGTAGCCCTGTCCCTTATGTTTAAGGCCTCACTCACACCTTTCGATCTATAGCTAGCATACAACATTGATGCATGCTAGATGCATGCTAGATGTAAACAAAGGGTAAGGTCACATTCTCACCTAATACTTCGGTAGACTCGATGCGAATGGGCAGAGAAGTTGCGATTCTTTCATATTTAATTTGCTGCGGTTTGCCTTCACACTGGCTGTGTCAAGCGCAGCAAGGAAACAAAGCAGGGAATTGTATCATTGTGTTCGATTCATAAAATACACAGTGAAAGCTATGGCGTTAAAAAATATACTTTGAGTAATAGTTAGAACTTTTGACGGATGCAGTGTGTCGTCGGGGACTGTGTGTGTGTGTGTGTGTGTGTGTGTGTGTGTGTGTGTGTGTGTGTGTGTGTGTGTGTGTGTGTGTGTGACGACTGACGAGGGACTGCGGAGACGGGAGCGCAAAATGATCCGAAGTTTACAATAGCTACTCCCAGAGTCCCATTGATGATCCGATCACCATAGCCTACAATTATTATGCATATGCCATGTTAGCTATACAGTTTATAAATCATGCTGAGCTAAACATGTGTTTTAATTTTGAAGTATTTATATTTAAACAAGCTGAAGAAACTAAGAAAGTCTCCACTCTGATCCCCACACACAGTGACAGCCCTCCATGTTTACGCATGACAGACAGACAGACTTCTGTAGGCCTACACTGCAGTGTTTTTTATGTGTTTCCTTAAGCAATAGATTAATGTGCTCGTCCTCATATTTCGATGAGGGCTTCGGTCTCCTTATTATTACCTGCCAAACGAAGCGAACTTTTTGACAATGTGCAGCAGGATTAGTTTTAATCGCAGTAAAGCTTTCTGGTGTGAATGTCACCTAAGTATCAATGCATTTCCAATGGAAGTCACATGGTTTGACACAACATTTTTGTTGTTTCGACTGCCCCCCTCCCCCTCATACAACAAAAATGTTGTGTCAAACCATGTGACTCCCATTGGAAATGCATTGTGAGCTTTCATCAGTCAATAAGTATCATACAACAAGCATACATCAATCTTTTGCGAAGGTGTGAGTCAGGCCTAAAGTCTCCCATTTTGATTTTCCAGAGCAAACATGGGCCTCATGCGCCAATAAGTTCCTAACTTTTCCTCTTACATTTCTTCCTAAGTGAATTCCTAAGAGAAGTCCAGTCAGATTCATGAAACGTTCTTAAGTAGGCAGAATTGTTCGTAAGCATGTTCTTATGATGATGAATCCAAATCCTCGTAACTTGAAGGGGTCTGCCAGTTCATTTAAATTATCATAGGTAGACCCTCCACATATCCTAATTAGCATCCTAATTACCATAGGGAACCGCCCCAACAAATCCCATATAAGGCATTGGGAATTCACTTTCCTACCCGTGTTCACCCAAGTGGGTGTGGTTTTGCATGACTCCATGGCCTTGCCTACAGTCACACTGCAATCACACACAGGTGTGACTGCAGGCAAGGCCTGCAGGTCCTGTGATTCAGGATGCGTTCGGAAATGCGCCCTGAACGCACTGGTGTGCTCTCTTGTCGTTTGTTTATTCAGTGCACACGGTGCGTTGTCGTTTGAAAATCCAGTGCACTGCGCACCGGGTGTGCCGAGTGCCCGCACTGAGCGACCCTACCCTGAAGCTGGGGTTGTCCGGTGTCGGCGGTGAGAATGCGTCACAGCTGTGGTCGTTCGTAAATAAGGCACACTGTGACGTCACCGCCCACCACACTCAACAAACTGACCACATTCCCGGTGCCCATTTCCGAAAGCACCCAGTATCACAGGACCTCCCACAGACATAAAGTTGAGTGATTGAAGTCATTGAAGATTGAAGTCTTTCATCATATTTGAGGATTTGAAAAAAAGACGAAAATCACTCCGAGACGATGGGATATAGCCCATGGTCTCGGATAGATTTTCGTATTTTTTTCAAATCCTTGTTTTTCATATTTTTTTACTATAGCCAACGGCATACTATAGCACGCCGTTTATCTTTTTCGTCACACTTTTCCGTCACGCTTTTCCGTCACGTTTTTCCGTCACGCTTTTTCGTCACGCTTTTTCGTCACACGTGAAAAAGACGAAAATCCTCATCATTTTTTACCATGGGCTATATCGAATGGCATACTATAGCATGCCGTTTTTCATCATTTTTGAGGATTTGAAAAAAATATGAAAATCACTCCGAGACCATGGACTATAGCCCATTGTCTCGGAGTGATTTTCGTCTTCTTTTCAAATCCTCGTTTTTCTACATTTTTGACCATGGGCTATATAGCCCATGGTCTCGAATGGCATACTATAGCATGCCGTTTCTCATCATTTTTGAGTATTTGAAAAAAAGACGAAAATCACTCGAGACAATGGACTATAGCCCATGGTCTCGGAGTGATTTTCGTCTTTTTTTTAAATCCTCGTTTTTCATCATTTTTGACCTTGGGCTATAGCCCATCTCAGACGACATACTATAGCACACCGTTTTTCATCATTATTGAGGATTTTCGTCACGCTTTTCCGTCACGCTTTTCATCATTTTTGACCATGGACTATAGCCCATGGTCTCTGAGTGATTTTCGTCTTTTTTTAAATCCTCGTTTTTCATCATTTTTGACCAAAAAAAAAAAAAAAAAAAAAAAAAAAAAAAAAAGAAATAATAATAATAAAAAATAATAATAAAAAACAAACAAAAAAAAAAGAATAAAAAATTGGAAAAAAACAAAAAGACAATAAAAAAATTAAAAATTCTTTAACTTTTTTTTTTAAACTTAAAAAGAAAAAACTTTTAATAAAGAACTTAATATTATTATTATTTTTACATTTAAAGAAAAATCTTAGACCATTATCAATAATCATTGTGTTTATGCTTTTAAAGATAGGCCTATATGCTATTTGAACCTTCTTTTTACATGTAAAAGTATGCTATTTCTGTTAAGCTCATGAATGCTTTTATATGTATACTCCATTGGATTTACTCTTTTTTTTCTTTTTCTTTTTTACCTTTTCTTAATTCATCAAGAATACATTGTAAAGCATTATTCATACATTACAAATCATTAGTAGACAGTAATACTTTACTTACTTTATTCTGCCACTTTTTGGGCATCGTACTACTTCCACATACTTTATTCCGCTTTATGCAGTTATTTATGCTTATTCTTTTTACCAATTTTTATACATTCTTTTTTAAACTTTTCTTTCAGCTTTAATACATTTTCTACTGTACATTATATACATTGCGTCTTTTGGCGAGCCCACGCAGTTTCTGCAGGGAACTGCTTTCTAGTTTAACTTAAACGCCCAATGCATTCTCTATGGCAATAGCACAAACTTTGGCATGCTACTAGTCCTACATACTTACACCTAGCAACCCCATTCTAGCATACTTAGGTTCATCTTACGGTGGACTTGTTTGCCTGAAAAGGAATCTTTGAAATGTTTCATAGTTTTAGAAATATAGTGCTTTCAAATTTGAGACATTTAACATGGGGCTCAATGGCAGCTCTATAGGCACGTCAAAAGTCACTTTCACCTAGATACTCCATTCACACTTTTTATAATTCAGCTTACTGTGGAGACACATGCTGGAACCTTTTTTTATTTTTATGTCCTGTAGTTTATGAGTTATTTAACTTAAACGCCCAATGCATTCTCTATGGCAATAGCACAAACTTTGGCATGCTACTAGTCCTACATACTTACACCTAGCAACCCCATTCTGGCCTACTTAGGTTCATCTTACGGTGGACTTGTTTGACTGAAAAGGAATCTTTGAAATGTTTCATAGTTTTAGAAATATAGTGCTTTCAAATTTGAGACATTTAACATGGGGCTCAATGGCAGCTCTATAGGCACGTCAAAAGTCACTTTCACCTAGAAACTCCATTCACACTTTTTATTATTCAGCTTACTGTGGAGACACATGCTGGAACTTTTTTTTATTTTTATGTCCTGTAGTTTATGAGTTATTTAACTTAAACGCCCAATGCATTCTCTATGGCAATAGCACAAACTTTGGCATGCTACTAGTCCTACATACTTACACCTAGCAACCCCATTCTGGCCTACTTAGGTTCATCTTACGGTGGACTTGTTTGCCTGAAAAGGAATCTTTGAAATGTTTCATAGTTTTAGAAATATAGTTCTTTCAAATTTGAGACATTTAACATGGGGCTCAATGGCAGCTCTATAGGCACGTCAAAAGTCACTTTCACCTAGAAACTCCATTCACACTTTTTATTATTCAGCTTACTGTGGAGACACATGCTGGAACTTTTTTTTATTTTTATGTCCTGTAGTTTATGAGTTATTTAACTTAAACGCCCAATGCATTCTCTATGGCAATAGCACAAACTTCGGCATGCTATACTAGTCCTACATACTTACACCTAGCAACCCCATTCTAGCCTACTTAGGTTCATCTTACGGTGGACTTGTTTGCCTGAAAAGGAATCTTTGAAATGTTTCATAGTTTTAGAAATATAGTGCTTTCAAATTTGAGACATTTAACATGGGGCTCAATGGCAGCTCTATAGGCACGTCAAAAGTCACTTTCACCTAGAAACTCCATTCACACTTTTTATTATTCAGCTTACTGTGGAGACACATGCTGGAACTTTTTTTTATTTTTATGTCCTGTAGTTTATGAGTTATTTAACTTAAACGCCCAATGCATTCTCTATGGCAATAGCACAAACTTTGGCATGCTACTAGTCCTACATACTTACACCTAGCAACCCCATTCTAGCCTACTTAGGTTCATCTTACGGTGGACATGTTTGCCTGAAAAGGAATCTTTGAAATGTTTCATAGTTTTAGAAATATATTGCTTTCAAATTTACAATGGGGCTCAATGGCAAAAATGATGAAAAACGGCGTGCTATAGTATGCCGTACGATATGGTCCAAAATGATGAAAAACGAGGATCCATTTCTTTTTTTTTTAAATGATGGGCTATAACCCATCGTCTTTTTCATTTTTTTTTTTTTTTTAATCCTCAAAAATGATGAAAAACGGCGTGCTATAGTATGCCGTACGATATAGGGCTATAGCCCATGGTCCAAAATGATGAAAAACGAGGATTAAAAAAAAAAATCAAAAAAGATGGGCTATAACCCATCGTTTTTTTCATTTTTTCATTTTTTCAAATCCTCAAAAATGATGAAAAACGGAGTGCTATAGTATGCCATATGATATGGACTATAGCCCATGTTCCAAAATGATGAAAAACGAGGATAATCTTTTTTTCAAAATTCAAAAAACGATGGGCTATAACCCATCGTTTTTTTCATTTTTTTCATTTTTTCAAAATCCTCAAAAATGATGAAAAACGGCGTGCTATAGTATGCCGTATGATATGGGCTATATAGCCCATGGTCCAAAATGATGAAAAACGAGGATAAAAAAAAAAAAGGATGAGAGCATTCCTCTCATCCTCCGCAAAACACAATGCATTCTCTATGGCAATAGCACAAACTTTGGCATGCTACTAGTCCTACATACTTACACCTAGCAACCCCATTCTAGCCTACTTAGGTTCATCTTATGGTGGACTTGTTTGCCTGAAAAGGAATCTTTGAAATGTTTCATAGTTTTAGAAATATAGTGCTTTCAAATTTGAGACATTTAACATGGGGCTCAATGGCAGCTCTATAGGCACGTCAAAAGTCACTTTCACCTAGAAACTCCATTCACACTTTTTATTTTTCAGCTTACTGTGGAGACACATGCTGGAACTTTTTTTTATTTTTATGTCCTGTAGTTTATGAGTTATTTAACTTAAACGCCCAATGCATTCTCTATGGCAATAGCACAAACTTCGGCATGCTACTAGTCCTACATACTTACACCTAGCAACCCCATTCTAGCCTACTTAGGTTCATCTTACGGTGGACTTGTTTGCCTGAAAAGGAATCTTTGAAATGTTTCATAGTTTTAGAAATATAGTGCTTTCAAATTTGAGACATTTAACATGGGGCTCAATGGCAGCTCTATAGGCACGTCAAAAGTCACTTTCACCTAGAAACTCCATTCACACTTTTTATTATTCAGCTTACTGTGGAGACACATGCTGGAACTTTTTTTTATTTTTATGGCCTGTAGTTTATGAGTTATTTAACTTAAACGCCCAATGCATTCTCTGGCAATAGCACAAACTTCGGCATGCTACTAGTCCTACATACTTACACCTAGCAACCCCATTCTAGCCTACTTAGGTTAATCTTACGGTGGACTTGTTTGCCTGAAAAGGAATCTTTGAAATGTTTCATAGTTTTAGAAATATAGTGCTTTCAAATTTGAGACATTTAACATGGGGCTCAATGGCAGCTCTATAGGCACGTCAAAAGTCACTTTCACCTAGAAACTCCATTCACACTTTTTATTATTCAGCTTACTGTGGAGACACATGCTGGAACTTTTTTTTATTTTTATGTCCTGTAGTTTATGAGTTATTTAACTTAAACGCCCAATGCATTCTCTATGGCAATAGCACAAACTTTGGCATGCTACTAGTCCTACATACTTACACCTAGCAACCCCATTCTAGCCTACTTAGGTTCATCTTACGGTGGACTTGTTTGCCTGAAAAGGAATCTTTGAAATGTTTCATAGTTTTAGAAATATAGTGCTTTCAAATTTGAGACATTTAACATGGGGCTCAATGGCAGCTCTATAGGCACGTCAAAAGTCACTTTCACCTAGAAACTCCATTCACACTTTTTATTATTCAGCTTACTGTGGAGACACATGCTGGAACTTTTTTTTATTTTTATGTCCTGTAGTTTATGAGTTATTTAACTTAAACGCCCAATGCATTCTCTATGGCAATAGCACAAACTTTGGCATGCTACTAGTCCTACATACTTACACCTAGCAACCCCATTCTAGCCTACTTAGGTTCATCTTACGGTGGACATGTTTGTCTGAAAAGGAATCTTTGAAATGTTTCATAGTTTTAGAAATATATTGCTTTCAAATTTACAATGGGGCTCAATGGCAAAAATGATGAAAAACGGCGTGCTATAGTATGCCGTACGATATGGTCCAAAATGATGAAAAACGAGGATCCATTTCTTTTTTCAAAAAAAGATGGGCTATAACCCATCGTTTTTTTCATTTTTTCATTTTTTTCAAATCCTCAAAAATGATGAAAAACGGAGTGCTATAGTATGCCATATGATATGGACTATAGCCCATGTTCCAAAATGATGAAAAACGAGGATAATTTTTTTTTTCAAAATTCAAAAAACGATGGTCTATAACCCATCGTTTTTTTCATTTTTTTCATTTTTTCAAAATTCTCAAAAATGATGAAAAACGGCGTGCTATAGTATGCCGTACGATATAGGGCTATAGCCCATGGTCCAAAATGATGAAAAACGAGGATTTAAAAATAAAATAAAAAAAAGATGGGCTATAACCCATCGTTTTTTTCATTTTTTCATTTTTTTCAAATCCTCAAAAATGATGAAAAACGGAGTGCTATAGTATGCCATATGATATGGACTATAGCCCATGTTCCAAAATGATGAAAAACGAGGATTTTTTTTTTTTTCAAAAATCAAAAAAAGATGGGCTATAACCCATCGTTTTTTTAATTTTTTCATTTTTTTCAAATCCTCAAAAATGATGAAAAACGGAGTGCTATAGTATGCCATATGATATGGACTATAGCCCATGTTCCAAAATGATGAAAAACGAGGATAATTTTTTTTTCAAAATTCAAAAAACGATGGGCTATAACCCATCGTTTTTTTCATTTTTTTCATTTTTTTGAAATCCTCAAAAATGATGAAAAACGGAGTGCTATAGTATGCCGTATGATATGGGCTATAGCCCATATCCTCGCGGTGTATAGCCGTGTATGAGAATGGGTGTTGCGGAGGATGAGAGCATTCCTCTCATCCTCCGCAACACAATGCATTCTCTATGGCAATAGCACAAACTTTGGCATGCTACTAGTCCTACATACTTACACCTAGCAACCCCATTCTGGCCTACTTAGGTTCATCTTACGGTGGACTTGTTTGCCTGAAAAGGAATCTTTGAAATGTTTCATAGTTTTAGAAATATAGTGCTTTCAAATTTGAGACATTTAACATGGGGCTCAATGGCAGCTCTATAGGCACGTCAAAAGTCACTTTCACCTAGAAACTCCATTCACACTTTTTATTATTCAGCTTACTGTGGAGACACATGCTGGAACTTTTTTTTATTTTTATGTCCTGTAGTTTATGAGTTATTTAACTTAAACGCCCAATGCATTCTCTATGGCAATAGCACAAACTTTGCCATGCTACTAGTCCTATACATACTTACACCTAGCAACCCCATTCTAGCCTACTTAGGTTCATCTTACGGTGGACTTGTTTGCCTGAAAAGGAATCTTTGAAATGTTTCATAGTTTTAGAAATATAGTGCTTTCAAATTTGAGACATTTAACATGGGGCTCAATGGCAGCTCTATAGGCACGTCAAAAGTCACTTTCACCTAGAAACTCCATTCACACTTTTTATTATTCAGCTTACTGTGGAGACACATGCTGGAACTTTTTTTTATTTTTATGTCCTGTAGTTTATGAGTTATTTAACTTAAACGCCCAATGCATTCTCTATGGCAATAGCACAAACTTCGGCATGCTACTAGTCCTACATACTTACACCTAGCAACCCCATTCTAGCCTACTTAGGTTCATCTTACGGTGGACTTGTTTGCCTGAAAAGGAATCTTTGAAATGTTTCATAGTTTTAGAAATATAGTGCTTTCAAATTTGAGACATTTAACATGGGGCTCAATGGCAGCTCTATAGGCACGTCAAAAGTCACTTTCACCTAGAAACTCCATTCACACTTTTTATTATTCAGCTTACTGTGGAGACACATGCTGGAACTTATTTTTATTTTTATGTCCTGTAGTTTATGAGTTATTTAACTTAAACGCCCAATGCATTCTCTATGGCAATAGCACAAACTTCGGCATGCTACTAGTCCTACATACTTACACCTAGCAACCCCATTCTAGCCTACTTAGGTTCATCTTACGGTGGACTTGTTTGCCTGAAAAGGAATCTTTGAAATGTTTCATAGTTTTAGAAATATAGTGCTTTCAAATTTGAGACATTTAACATGGGGCTCAATGGCAGCTCTATAGGCACGTCAAAAGTCACTTTCACCTAGAAACTCCATTCACACTTTTTATTATTCAGCTTACTGTGGAGACACATGCTGGAACTTTTTTTTATTTTTATGTCCTGTAGTTTATGAGTTATTTAACTTAAACGCCCAATGCATTCTCTATGGCAATAGCACAAACTTTGGCATGCTACTAGTCCTACATACTTACACCTAGCAACCCCATTCTAGCCTACTTAGGTTCATCTTACGGTGGACTTGTTTGCCTGAAAAGGAATCTTTGAAATGTTTCATAGTTTTAGAAATATAGTGCTTTCAAATTTGAGACATTTAACATGGGGCTCAATGGCAGCTCTATAGGCACGTCAAAAGTCACTTTCACCTAGAAACTCCATTCACACTTTTTATTATTCAGCTTACTGTGGAGACACATGCTGGAACTTTTTTTTATTTTTATGTCCTGTAGTTTATGAGTTATTTAACTTAAACGCCCAATGCATTCTCTATGGCAATAGCACAAACTTCGGCATGCTACTAGTCCTACATACTTACACCTAGCAACCCCATTCTAGCCTACTTAGGTTCATCTTACGGTGGACTTGTTTGCCTGAAAAGGAATCTTTGAAATGTTTCATAGTTTTAGAAATATAGTGCTTTCAAATTTGAGACATTTAACATGGGGCTCAATGGCAGCTCTATAGGCACGTCAAAAGTCACTTTCACCTAGAAACTCCATTCACACTTTTTATTATTCAGCTTACTGTGGAGACACATGCTGGAACTTTTTTTTATTTTTATGTCCTGTAGTTATTGAGTTATTTAACTTAAACGCCCAATGCATTCTCTATGGCAATAGCACAAACTTCGGCATGCTACTAGTCCTACATACTTACACCTAGCAACCCCATTCTAGCCTACTTAGGTTCATCTTACGGTGGACTTGTTTGCCTGAAAAGGAATCTTTGAAATGTTTCATAGTTTTAGAAATATAGTGCTTTCAAATTTGAGACATTTAACATGGGGCTCAATGGCAGCTCTATAGGCACGTCAAAAGTCACTTTCACCTAGAAACTCCATTCACACTTTTTATTATTCAGCTTACTGTGGAGACACATGCTGGAACTTATTTTTATTTTTATGTCCTGTAGTTTATGAGTTATTTAACTTAAACGCCCAATGCATTCTCTATGGCAATAGCACAAACTTCGGCATGCTACTAGTCCTACATACTTACACCTAGCAACCCCATTCTAGCCTACTTAGGTTCATCTTACGGTGGACTTGTTTGCCTGAAAAGGAATCTTTGAAATGTTTCATAGTTTTAGAAATATAGTGCTTTCAAATTTGAGACATTTAACATGGGGCTCAATGGCAGCTCTATAGGCACGTCAAAAGTCACTTTCACCTAGAAACTCCATTCACACTTTTTATTATTCAGCTTACTGTGGAGACACATGCTGGAACTTTTTTTTATTTTTATGTCCTGTAGTTTATGAGTTATTTAACTTAAACGCCCAATGCATTCTCTATGGCAATAGCACAAACTTTGGCATGCTACTAGTCCTACATACTTACACCTAGCAACCCCATTCTAGCCTACTTAGGTTCATCTTACGGTGGACATGTTTGTCTGAAAAGGAATCTTTGAAATGTTTCATAGTTTTAGAAATATATTGCTTTCAAATTTACAATGGGGCTCAATGGCAAAAATGATGAAAAACGGCGTGCTATAGTATGCCGTACGATATGGTCCAAAATGATGAAAAACGAGGATCCATTTCTTTTTTCAAAAAAAGATGGGCCATAACCCATCGTTTTTTTCATTTTTTCATTTTTTTCAAATCCTCAAAAATGATGAAAAACGGAGTGCTATAGTATGCCATATGATATGGACTATAGCCCATGTTCCAAAATGATGAAAAACGAGGATAATTTTTTTTTTCAAAATTCAAAAAACGATGGGCTATAACCCATCGTTTTTTTCATTTTTTTCATTTTTTCAAAATTCTCAAAAATGATGAAAAACGGCGTGCTATAGTGTGCCGTACGATATAGGGCTATAGCCCATGGTCCAAAATGATGAAAAACGAGGATTTAAAAAAAAAATCAAAAAAAGATGGGCTATAACCCATCGTTTTTTTCATTTTTTCATTTTTTTCAAATCCTCAAAAATGATGAAAAACGGAGTGCTATAGTATGCCATATGATATGGACTATAGCCCATGTTCCAAAATGATGAAAAACGAGGATATTTTTTTTTTTCAAAAATCAAAAAAAGATGGGCTATAACCCATCGTTTTTTTAATTTTTTCATTTTTTTCAAATCCTCAAAAATGATGAAAAACGGAGTGCTATAGTATGCCATATGATATGGACTATAGCCCATGTTCCAAAATGATGAAAAACGAGGATAATTTTTTTTTCAAAATTCAAAAAACGATGGGCTATAACCCATCGTTTTTTTCATTTTTTTCATTTTTTTGAAATCCTCAAAAATGATGAAAAACGGAGTGCTATAGTATGCCGTATGATATGGGCTATAGCCCATATCCTCGCGGTGTATAGCGGTGTATGAGAATGGGTGTTGCGGAGGATGAGAGCATTCCTCTCATCCTCCGCAACACAATGCATTCTCTATGGCAATAGCACAAACTTTGGCATGCTACTAGTCCTACATACTTACACCTAGCAACCCCATTCTGGCCTACTTAGGTTCATCTTACGGTGGACTTGTTTGCCTGAAAAGGAATCTTTGAAATGTTTCATAGTTTTAGAAATATAGTGCTTTCAAATTTGAGACATTTAACATGGGGCTCAATGGCAGCTCTATAGGCACGTCAAAAGTCACTTTCACCTAGAAACTCCATTCACACTTTTTATTATTCAGCTTACTGTGGAGACACATGCTGGAACTTTTTTTTATTTTTATGTCCTGTAGTTTATGAGTTATTTAACTTAAACGCCCAATGCATTCTCTATGGCAATAGCACAAACTTTGCCATGCTACTAGTCCTACATACTTACACCTAGCAACCCCATTCTAGCCTACTTAGGTTCATCTTACGGTGGACTTGTTTGCCTGAAAAGGAATCTTTGAAATGTTTCATAGTTTTAGAAATATAGTGCTTTCAAATTTGAGACATTTAACATGGGGCTCAATGGCAGCTCTATAGGCACGTCAAAAGTCACTTTCACCTAGAAACTCCATTCACACTTTTTATTATTCAGCTTACTGTGGAGACACATGCTGGAACTTGTTTTTATTTTTATGTCCTGTAGTTTATGAGTTATTTAACTTAAACGCCCAATGCATTCTCTATGGCAATAGCACAAACTTCGGCATGCTACTAGTCCTACATACTTACACCTAGCAACCCCATTCTAGCCTACTTAGGTTCATCTTACGGTGGACTTGTTTGCCTGAAAAGGAATCTTTGAAATGTTTCATAGTTTTAGAAATATAGTGCTTTCAAATTTGAGACATTTAACATGGGGCTCAATGGCAGCTCTATAGGCACGTCAAAAGTCACTTTCACCTAGAAACTCCATTCACACTTTTTATTATTCAGCTTACTGTGGAGACACATGCTGGAACTTATTTTTATTTTTATGTCCTGTAGTTTATGAGTTATTTAACTTAAACGCCCAATGCATTCTCTATGGCAATAGCACAAACTTCGGCATGCTACTAGTCCTACATACTTACACCTAGCAACCCCATTCTAGCCTACTTAGGTTCATCTTACGGTGGACTTGTTTGCCTGAAAAGGAATCTTTGAAATGTTTCATAGTTTTAGAAATATAGTGCTTTCAAATTTGAGACATTTAACATGGGGCTCAATGGCAGCTCTATAGGCACGTCAAAAGTCACTTTCACCTAGAAACTCCATTCACACTTTTTATTATTCAGCTTACTGTGGAGACACATGCTGGAACTTTTTTTTATTTTTATGTCCTGTAGTTTATGAGTTATTTAACTTAAACGCCCAATGCATTCTCTATGGCAATAGCACAAACTTTGGCATGCTACTATTCCTACATACTTACACCTAGCAACCCCATTCTAGCCTACTTAGGTTCATCTTACGGTGGACTTGTTTGCCTGAAAAGGAATCTTTGAAATGTTTCATAGTTTTAGAAATATAGTGCTTTCAAATTTGAGACATTTAACATGGGGCTCAATGGCAGCTCTATAGGCACGTCAAAAGTCACTTTCACCTAGAAACTCCATTCACACTTTTTATTATTCAGCTTACTGTGGAGACACATGCTGGAACTTTTTTTTATTTTTATGTCCTGTAGTTTATGAGTTATTTAACTTAAACGCCCAATGCATTCTCTATGGCAATAGCACAAACTTCGGCATGCTACTAGTCCTACATACTTACACCTAGCAACCCCATTCTAGCCTACTTAGGTTCATCTTACGGTGGACTTGTTTGCCTGAAAAGGAATCTTTGAAATGTTTCATAGTTTTAGAAATATAGTGCTTTCAAATTTGAGACATTTAACATGGGGCTCAATGGCAGCTCTATAGGCACGTCAAAAGTCACTTTCACCTAGAAACTCCATTCACACTTTTTATTATTCAGCTTACTGTGGAGACACATGCTGGAACTTATTTTTATTTTTATGTCCTGTAGTTTATGAGTTATTTAACTTAAACGCCCAATGCATTCTCTATGGCAATAGCACAAACTTCGGCATGCTACTAGTCCTACATACTTACACCTAGCAACCCCATTCTAGCCTACTTAGGTTCATCTTACGGTGGACTTGTTTGCCTGAAAAGGAATCTTTGAAATGTTTCATAGTTTTAGAAATATAGTGCTTTCAAATTTGAGACATTTAACATGGGGCTCAATGGCAGCTCTATAGGCACGTCAAAAGTCACTTTCACCTAGAAACTCCATTCACACTTTTTATTATTCAGCTTACTGTGGAGACACATGCTGGAACTTTTTTTTATTTTTATGTCCTGTAGTTTATGAGTTATTTAACTTAAACGCCCAATGCATTCTCTATGGCAATAGCACAAACTTTGGCATGCTACTAGTCCTACATACTTACACCTAGCAACCCCATTCTAGCCTACTTAGGTTCATCTTACGGTGGACTTGTTTGCCTGAAAAGGAATCTTTGAAATGTTTCATAGTTTTAGAAATATAGTGCTTTCAAATTTGAGACATTTAACATGGGGCTCAATGGCAGCTCTATAGGCACGTCAAAAGTCACTTTCACCTAGAAACTCCATTCACACTTTTTATTATTCAGCTTACTGTGGAGACACATGCTGGAACTTTTTTTTATTTTTATGTCCTGTAGTTTATGAGTTATTTAACTTAAACACCCAATGCATTCTCTATGGCAATAGCACAAACTTCGGCATGCTACTAGTCCTACATACTTACACCTAGCAACCCCATTCTAGCCTACTTAGGTTCATCTTACGGTGGACTTGTTTGCCTGAAAAGGAATCTTTGAAATGTTTCATAGTTTTAGAAATATAGTGCTTTCAAATTTGAGACATTTAACATGGGGCTCAATGGCAGCTCTATAGGCACGTCAAAAGTCACTTTCACCTAGAAACTCCATTCACACTTTTTATTATTCAGCTTACTGTGGAGACACATGCTGGAACTTATTTTTATTTTTATGTCCTGTAGTTTATGAGTTATTTAACTTAAACGCCCAATGCATTCTCTATGGCAATAGCACAAACTTCGGCATGCTACTAGTCCTACATACTTACACCTAGCAACCCCATTCTAGCCTACTTAGGTTCATCTTACGGTGGACTTGTTTGCCTGAAAAGGAATCTTTGAAATGTTTCATAGTTTTAGAAATATAGTGCTTTCAAATTTGAGACATTTAACATGGGGCTCAATGGCAGCTCTATAGGCACGTCAAAAGTCACTTTCACCTAGAAACTCCATTCACACTTTTTATTATTCAGCTTACTGTGGAGACACATGCTGGAACTTTTTTTTATTTTTATGTCCTGTAGTTTATGAGTTATTTAACTTAAACGCCCAATGCATTCTCTATGGCAATAGCACAAACTTTGGCATGCTACTATTCCTACATACTTACACCTAGCAACCCCATTCTAGCCTACTTAGGTTCATCTTACGGTGGACTTGTTTGCCTGAAAAGGAATCTTTGAAATGTTTCATAGTTTTAGAAATATAGTGCTTTCAAATTTGAGACATTTAACATGGGGCTCAATGGCAGCTCTATAGGCACGTCAAAAGTCACTTTCACCTAGAAACTCCATTCACACTTTTTATTATTCAGCTTACTGTGGAGACACATGCTGGAACTTTTTTTTATTTTTATGTCCTGTAGTTTATGAGTTATTTAACTTAAACGCCCAATGCATTCTCTATGGCAATAGCACAAACTTCGGCATGCTACTAGTCCTACATACTTACACCTAGCAACCCCATTCTAGCCTACTTAGGTTCATCTTACGGTGGACTTGTTTGCCTGAAAAGGAATCTTTGAAATGTTTCATAGTTTTAGAAATATAGTGCTTTCAAATTTGAGACATTTAACATGGGGCTCAATGGCAGCTCTATAGGCACGTCAAAAGTCACTTTCACCTAGAAACTCCATTCACACTTTTTATTATTCAGCTTACTGTGGAGACACATGCTGGAACTTATTTTTATTTTTATGTCCTGTAGTTTATGAGTTATTTAACTTAAACGCCCAATGCATTCTCTATGGCAATAGCACAAACTTCGGCATGCTACTAGTCCTACATACTTACACCTAGCAACCCCATTCTAGCCTACTTAGGTTCATCTTACGGTGGACTTGTTTGCCTGAAAAGGAATCTTTGAAATGTTTCATAGTTTTAGAAATATAGTGCTTTCAAATTTGAGACATTTAACATGGGGCTCAATGGCAGCTCTATAGGCACGTCAAAAGTCACTTTCACCTAGAAACTCCATTCACACTTTTTATTATTCAGCTTACTGTGGAGACACATGCTGGAACTTTTTTTTATTTTTATGTCCTGTAGTTTATGAGTTATTTAACTTAAACGCCCAATGCATTCTCTATGGCAATAGCACAAACTTTGGCATGCTACTAGTCCTACATACTTACACCTAGCAACCCCATTCTAGCCTACTTAGGTTCATCTTACGGTGGACATGTTTGTCTGAAAAGGAATCTTTGAAATGTTTCATAGTTTTAGAAATATATTGCTTTCAAATTTACAATGGGGCTCAATGGCAAAAATGATGAAAAACGGCGTGCTATAGTATGCCGTACGATATGGTCCAAAATGATGAAAAACGAGGATCCATTTCTTTTTTCAAAAAAAGATGGGCCATAACCCATCGTTTTTTTCATTTTTTCATTTTTTTCAAATCCTCAAAAATGATGAAAAACGGAGTGCTATAGTATGCCATATGATATGGACTATAGCCCATGTTCCAAAATGATGAAAAACGAGGATAATTTTTTTTTTCAAAATTCAAAAAACGATGGGCTATAACCCATCGTTTTTTTCATTTTTTTCATTTTTTCAAAATTCTCAAAAATGATGAAAAACGGCGTGCTATAGTATGCCGTACGATATAGGGCTATAGCCCATGGTCCAAAATGATGAAAAACGAGGATTTAAAAAAAAAATCAAAAAAAGATGGGCTATAACCCATCGTTTTTTTCATTTTTTTCAAATCCTCAAAAGTGATGAAAAACGGAGTGCTATAGTATGCCGTATGATATGGGGTATAGCCCATGTTCCAAAATGATGAAAAACGAGGATAAAAAAAAAATCAAAAATTCAAAAAAAGATGGGCTATAACCCATCGTTTTTTTCATTTTTTCATTTTTTTCAAATCCTCAAAAATGATGAAAAACGGAGTGCTATAGTATGCCGTATGATATGGGCTATAGCCCATGGTCCAAAATGATGAAAAAAGAGGATAAAAAAAAAAATCAAAAATTCAAAAAACGATGGGCTATAACCCATCGTTTTTTTTCATTTTTTCATTTTTTCAAAATCCTCAAAAATGATGAAGAACGGCGTGCTATATTATGCAGTATGATATGGGCTATATAGCCCATGGTCCAAAATGATGAAAAACGAGGATTAAAAAAATATAAAATACGATGGGCTATAACCCATCGTTTTTTTAATTATTTCATTTTTTTCAAATCCTCAAAAATTATGAAAAACGGAGTGCTATAGTATGCCGTATGATATGGGCTATATCCCATGGTCCAAAATGATGAAAAACGAGGATTAAAAAAAAAATCAAAAATTCAAAAAACGATGGGCTATAACCCATCGTTTTTTTCATTTTTTTCATTTTTTCAAAATCCTCAAAAATGATGAAAAACGGCGTGCTATAGTATGCCGTACGATATAGGGCTATAGCCCATGGTCCAAAATGATGAAAAACGAGGATTTAAAAAAAAAATCAAAAAAAGATGGGCTATAACCCATCGTTTTTTTCATTTTTTCATTTTTTTCAAATCCTCAAAAATGATGAAAAACGGAGTGCTATAGTATGCCATATGATATGGACTATAGCCCATGTTCCAAAATGATGAAAAACGAGGATAATTTTTTTTTCAAAATTCAAAAAACGATGGGCTATAACCCATCGTTTTTTTCATTTTTTTCATTTTTTCAAAATTCTCAAAAATGATGAAAAACGGCGTGCTATAGTATGCCGTACGATATAGGGCTATAGCCCATGGTCCAAAATGATGAAAAACGAGGATTAAAAAAGAAAATAAAAAAAAGATGGGCTATAACCCATCGTTTTTTTCATTTTTTCATTTTTTTCAAATCCTCAAAAATGATGAAAAACGGAGTGCTATAGTATGCCGTATGATATGGGGTATAGCCCATGTTCCAAAATGATGAAAAACGAGGATAAAAAAAAAATCAAAAATTCAAAAAAAGATGGGCTATAACCCATCGTTTTTTTCATTTTTTCATTTTTTTCAAATCCTCAAAAATGATGAAAAACGGAGTGCTATAGTATGCCGTATGATATGGGCTATAGCCCATGGTCCAAAATGATGAAAAAAGAGGATTAAAAAAAAATCAAAAATTCAAAAAACGATGGGCTATAACCCATCGTTTTTTTCATTTTTTTCATTTTTTCAAAATCCTCAAAAATGATGAAGAACGGCGTGCTATAGTATGCACTATGATATGGGCTATATAGCCCATGGTCCAAAATGATGAAAAACGAGGATTAAAAAAATATAAAATACGATGGGCTATAACCCATCGTTTTTTTAATTATTTCATTTTTTTCAAATCCTCAAAAATGATGAAAAACGGAGTGCTATAGTATGCCGTATGATATGGGCTATATCCCATGGTCCAAAATGATGAAAAACGAGGATTAAAAAAAAATCAAAAATTCAAAAAACGATGGGCTATAACCCATCGTTTTTTTCATTTTTTTCATTTTTTCAAAATCCTCAAAAATGATGAAAAACGGCGTGCTATAGTATGCCGTACGATATAGGGCTATAGCCCATGGTCCAAAATGATGAAAAACGAGGATTTTTAAAAAAAATCAAAAAAAGATGGGCTATAACCCATCGTTTTTTTCATTTTTTCATTTTTTTCAAATCCTCAAAAATGATGAAAAACGGAGTGCTATAGTATGCCATATGATATGGACTATAGCCAGGGCTGCACATAAGTGGTGCGCAGGTGCGCATGCGCGGTAAAAATTAAAAATGCGCTGTCAATCAAGCGCCGGGAAGCGCTTCTGCGTACCAACAGCTGGGGCCGCCCAGAATGATTATTATGGCCAGAATACTAGAAAATGTTGTGGCGAGAGCATTTCCCACCGACTGCCACTCAAAGTGGCTACTGGCCCAATCACAGCGCGTCCTTACTCATAAGGGGGAGGATCCATGCTTCTTTCTGAGTGCTAGGAGCCTGGGAGGAGGCGGAGGGCGGTTGACAGGAAAACCTTACACAAATAGTTTCGTCTTCTCTTCTCCGTTTCAGATAGCAAACTACTGTAGTCCCCGGTGTAAAAGGTCATGCTTTGGATGCTTTGCACTCTTCCCATTTGCCGCTGTGCTTGTGTTTGTTTTCCGGCTGTTGGAGCAGCATGGTTGCTCGTGTGCGATGCCGTCTCAAAACCCGAATCCGAGGCAGAAACCATATTAGCGTCTCTCACAGCCT
The DNA here is from genome assembly GCF_964188405.1 of Protomyctophum parallelum. Classification (NCBI taxonomy): domain Eukaryota; kingdom Metazoa; phylum Chordata; class Actinopteri; order Myctophiformes; family Myctophidae; genus Protomyctophum; species Protomyctophum parallelum. Next base: position 22,166,662 of record NC_139707.1, on the reverse strand, counting down.
AGGCACCGGCCACCGACTTTTTACGGGTACTAAGGTTTTAGTTCCGACATAGTGGAGTGGGAAGAGTTTAAAGCATTGCGGACTGGCACTGCTGCTGCCCAACATGAACACCATGTCTCGACATACTGTCCCTTATTATCGTAAAGTCGGGTAGTGTACACTGTTTATTTTTTTCACCGAGGAGCCATGTGTGTGTGTCTGACTGTCTGACTACGTACGTCACCTCATCTAAAAACAAAAGGGAACTAGGGAAGCCTGATGTATGATTCGCCGTACGATGTGTCGCATGTTAAAAAAATAGCTGATCTGCAAGCTCACAACGTGTCGCAACACGTTGTGAGCTAGTAGATTGGTTATTTAAATACAAAATAATACAAAATCTAAATATTGCTTTGATGCTCATATCATATTATCCTTAAGTTGTTAACTTGTTTTTATTATAATATGCATTCCATAGGGCTGGACCACACATGGACCTAGATTTTAGCAAATTTATATATTTTTAATAATGGGATGAATCTACAACAAGAGCCATTCTAGGGCTAAATCTAGAGTTGCAATACCCTCCATTGACTCCCCACTTATCCAATAAATATTGTTTTGCTATAAGTTATTCATCCCTCTTTTATCCATCCGGCGAGACGGGTCGCCGCATTTTAGGAGCACCAAGCAACTCCTCCAGGTGCTCTTCTGAGTACTAGACCAAAAAAGTTGTGTGCAGCCCTGACTATAGCCCATGTTCCAAAATGATGAAAAACGAGGATAATTTTTTTTTTCAAAATTCAAAAAACGATGGGCTATAACCCATCGTTTTTTTCATTTTTTTCATTTTTTCAAAATTCTCAAAAATGATGAAAAACGGCGTGCTATAGTATGCCGTACGATATAGGGCTATAGCCCATGGTCCAAAATGATGAAAAACGAGGATTAAAAAATAAAATAAAAAAAAGATGGGCTATAACCCATCGTTTTTTTCATTTTTTCATTTTTTTCAAATCCTCAAAAATGATGAAAAACGGAGTGCTATAGTATGCCATATGATATGGACTATAGCCCATGTTCCAAAATGATGAAAAACGAGGATAATTTGTTTTTTTCAAAATTCTCAAAAATGATGAAAAACGGCGTGCTATAGTATGCCGTACGATATAGGGCTATAGCCCATGGTCCAAAATGATGAAAAACGAGGATTTAAAAAAAAATCAAAAAAAGATGGGCTATAACCCATCGTTTTTTTCATTTTTTAATTTTTTTCAAATCCTCAAAAATGATGAAAAACGGAGTGCTATAGTATGCCATATGATATGGACTATAGCCCATGTTCCAAAATGATGAAAAACGAGGATTTTTTTTTTTTTCAAAAATCAAAAAAAGATGGGCTATAACCCATCGTTTTTTTTATTTTTTTATTTTTTTCAAATCCTCAAAAATGATGAAAAACGGAGTGCTATAGTATGCCATATGATATGGACTATAGCCCATGTTCCAAAATGATGAAAAACGAGGATATTTATTTTTTTCAAAATTCAAAAAACGATGGGCTATAACCCATCGTTTTTTTCATTTTTTTCATTTTTTTGAAATCCTCAAAAATGATGAAAAACGGAGTGCTATAGTATGCCGTATGATATGGGCTATAGCCCTTATCCTCGCGGTGTATAGCGGTGTATGAGAATGGGTGTTGCGGAGGATGAGAGCATTCCTCTCATCCTCCGCAACACAATGCATTCTCTATGGCAATAGCACAAACTTTGGCATGCTACTAGTCCTACATACTTACACCTAGCAACCCCATTCTGGCCTACTTAGGTTCATCTTACGGTGGACTTGTTTGCCTGAAAAGGAATCTTTGAAATGTTTCATAGTTTTAGAAATATAGTGCTTTCAAATTTGAGACATTTAACATGGGGCTCAATGGCAGCTCTATAGGCACGTCAAAAGTCACTTTCACCTAGAAACTCCATTCACACTTTTTATTATTCAGCTTACTGTGGAGACACATGCTGGAACTTTTTTTTATTTTTATGTCCTGTAGTTTATGAGTTATTTAACTTAAACGCCCAATGCATTCTCTATGGCAATAGCACAAACTTTGCCATGCTACTAGTCCTACATACTTACACCTAGCAACCCCATTCTAGCCTACTTAGGTTCATCTTACGTTGGACTTGTTTGCCTGAAAAGGAATCTTTGAAATGTTTCATAGTTTTAGAAATATAGTGCTTTCAAATTTGAGACATTTAACATGGGGCTCAATGGCAGCTCTATAGGCACGTCAAAAGTCACTTTCACCTAGAAACTCCATTCACACTTTTTATTATTCAGCTTACTGTGGAGACACATGCTGGAACTTTTTTTTATTTTTATGTCCTGTAGTTTATGAGTTATTTAACTTAAACGCCCAATGCATTCTCTATGGCAATAGCACAAACTTTGGCATGCTACTAGTCCTACATACTTACACCTAGCAACCCCATTCTAGCCTACTTAGGTTCATCTTACGGTGGACTTGTTTGCCTGAAAAGGAATCTTTGAAATGTTTCATAGTTTTAGAAATATAGTGCTTTCAAATTTGAGACATTTAACATGGGGCTCAATGGCAGCTCTATAGGCACGTCAAAAGTCACTTTCACCTAGAAACTCCATTCACACTTTTTATTATTCAGCTTACTGTGGAGACACATGCTGGAACTTATTTTTATTTTTATGTCCTGTAGTTTATGAGTTATTTAACTTAAACGCCCAATGCATTCTCTATGGCAATAGCACAAACTTCGGCATGCTACTAGTCCTACATACTTACACCTAGCAACCCCATTCTAGCCTACTTAGGTTCATCTTACGGTGGACTTGTTTGCCTGAAAAGGAATCTTTGAAATGTTTCATAGTTTTAGAAATATAGTGCTTTCAAATTTGAGACATTTAACATGGGGCTCAATGGCAGCTCTATAGGCACGTCAAAAGTCACTTTCACCTAGAAACTCCATTCACACTTTTTATTATTCAGCTTACTGTGGAGACACATGCTGGAACTTTTTTTTATTTTTATGTCCTGTAGTTTATGAGTTATTTAACTTAAACGCCCAATGCATTCTCTATGGCAATAGCACAAACTTTGGCATGCTACTAGTCCTACATACTTACACCTAGCAACCCCATTCTAGCCTACTTAGGTTCATCTTACGGTGGACATGTTTGTCTGAAAAGGAATCTTTGAAATGTTTCATAGTTTTAGAAATATATTGCTTTCAAATTTACAATGGGGCTCAATGGCAAAAATGATGAAAAACGGCGTGCTATAGTATGCCGTACGATATGGTCCAAAATGATGAAAAACGAGGATCCATTTCTTTTAAAAAAAAAAGATGGGCTATAACCCATCGTTTTTTTCATTTTTTCATTTTTTTCAAATCCTCAAAAGTGATGAAAAACGGAGTGCTATAGTATGCCGTATGATATGGGGTATAGCCCATGTTCCAAAATGATGAAAAACGAGGATAAAAAAAAAATCAAAAATTCAAAAAAAGATGGGCTATAACCCATCGTTTTTTTTTCATTTTTTCATTTTTTTCAAATCCTCAAAAATGATGAAAAACGGAGTGCTATAGTATGCCGTATGATATGGGCTACAGCCCATGGTCCAAAATGATGAAAAAAGAGGATTAAAAAAAAATCAAAAATTCAAAAAACGATGGGCTATAACCCATCGTTTTTTTTCATTTTTTTCATTTTTTCAAAATCCTCAAAAATGATGAAGAACGGCGTGCTATAGTATGCAGTATGATATGGGCTATATAGCCCATGGTCCAAAATGATGAAAAACGAGGATTAAAAAAATATAAAATACGATGGGCTATAACCCATCGTTTTTTTAATTATTTCATTTTTTTCAAATCCTCAAAAATGATGAAAAACGGAGTGCTATAGTATGCCGTATGATATGGGCTATATCCCATGGTCCAAAATGATGAAAAACGAGGATTAAAAAAAAATCAAAAATTCAAAAAACGATGGGCTATAACCCATCGTTTTTTTCATTTTTTTCATTTTTTCAAAATCCTCAAAAATGATGAAAAACGGCGTGCTATAGTATGCCGTACGATATAGGGCTATAGCCCATGGTCCAAAATGATGAAAAACGAGGATTTAAAAAATAAATAAAAAAAAGATGGGCTATAACCCATCGTTTTTTTCATTTTTTCATTTTTTCAAAATCCTCAAAAATGATGAAGAACGGCGTGCTATAGTATGCAGTATGATATGGGCTATATAGCCCATGGTCCAAAATGATGAAAAACGAGGATTAAAAAAATATAAAATACGATGGGCTATAACCCATCGTTTTTTTAATTATTTCATTTTTTTCAAATCCTCAAAAATGATGAAAAACGGAGTGCTATAGTATGCCGTATGATATGGGCTATATCCCATGGTCCAAAATGATGAAAAACGAGGATTAAAAAAAAATCAAAAATTCAAAAAACGATGGGCTATAACCCATCGTTTTTTTCATTTTTTTCATTTTTTCAAAATCCTCAAAAATGATGAAAAACGGCGTGCTATAGTATGCCGTACGATATAGGGCTATAGCCCATGGTCCAAAATGATGAAAAACGAGGATTTTTAAAAAAAATAAAAAAAAGATGGGCTATAACCCATCGTTTTTTTTATTTTTTTCAAATCCTCAAAAATGATGAAAAACGGAGTGCTATAGTATGCCATATGATATGGACTATAGCCCATGTTCCAAAATGATGAAAAACGAGGATAATTTTTTTTTTCAAAATTCAAAAAACGATGGGCTATAACCCATCGTTTTTTTCATTTTTTTCATTTTTTCAAAATTCTCAAAAATGATGAAAAACGGCGTGCTATAGTATGCCGTACGATATAGGGCTATAGCCCATGGTCCAAAATGATGAAAAACGAGGATTAAAAAATAAAATAAAAAAAAGATGGGCTATAACCCATCGTTTTTTTCATTTTTTAATTTTTTTCAAATCCTCAAAAATGATGAAAAACGGAGTGCTATAGTATGCCATATGATATGGACTATAGCCCATGTTCCAAAATGATGAAAAACGAGGATAATTTTTTTTTTCAAAATTCAAAAAACGATGGGCTATAACCCATCGGTTTTTTCATTTTTTCAAAATTCTCAAAAATGATGAAAAACGGCGTGCTATAGTATGCCGTACGATATAGGGCTATAGCCCATGGTCCAAAATGATGAAAAACGAGGATTAAAAAATAAAATAAAAAAAAGATGGGCTATAACCCATCGTTTTTTTAATTTTTTAATTTTTTTCAAATCCTCAAAAATGATGAAAAACGGAGTGCTATAGTATGCCATATGATATGGACTATAGCCCATGTTCCAAAATGATGAAAAACGAGGATATTTTTTTTTTTCAAAATTCAAAAAACGATGGGCTATAACCCATCGTTTTTTTCATTTTTTTCATTTTTTTGAAATCCTCAAAAATGATGAAAAACGGAGTGCTATAGTATGCCGTATGATATGGGCTATAGCCCTTATCCTCGCGGTGTATAGCGGTGTATGAGAATGGGTGTTGCGGAGGATGAGAGCATTCCTCTCATCCTCCGCAACACAATGCATTCTCTATGGCAATAGCACAAACTTTGGCATGCTACTAGTCCTACATACTTACACCTAGCAACCCCATTCTGGCCTACTTAGGTTCATCTTACGGTGGACTTGTTTGCCTGAAAAGGAATCTTTGAAATGTTTCATAGTTTTAGAAATATAGTGCTTTCAAATTTAAGACATTTAACATGGGGCTCAATGGCAGCTCTATAGGCACGTCAAAAGTCACTTTCACCTAGAAACTCCATTCACACTTTTTATTATTCAGCTTACTGTGGAGACACATGCTGGAACTTTTTTTTATTTTTATGTCCTGTAGTTTATGAGTTATTTAACTTAAACGCCCAATGCATTCTCTATGGCAATAGCACAAACTTTGCCATGCTACTAGTCCTACATACTTACACCTAGCAACCCCATTCTAGCCTACTTAGGTTCATCTTACGTTGGACTTGTTTGCCTGAAAAGGAATCTTTGAAATGTTTCATAGTTTTAGAAATATAGTGCTTTCAAATTTGAGACATTTAACATGGGGCTCAATGGCAGCTCTATAGGCACGTCAAAAGTCACTTTCACCTAGAAACTCCATTCACACTTTTTATTATTCAGCTTACTGTGGAGACAAATGCTGTAACTTTTTTTTATTTTTATGTCCTGTAGTTTATGAGTTATTTAACTTAAACGCCCAATGCATTCTCTATGGCAATAGCACAAACTTCGGCATGCTACTAGTTCTACATACTTACACCTAGCAACCCCATTCTAGCCTACTTAGGTTCATCTTACGGTGGACTTGTTTGCCTGAAAAGGAATCTTTGAAATGTTTCATAGTTTTAGAAATATAGTGCTTTCAAATTTGAGACATTTAACATGGGGCTCAATGGCAGCTCTATAGGCACGTCAAAAGTCACTTTCACCTAGAAACTCCATTCACACTTTTTATTATTCAGCTTACTGTGGAGACACATGCTGGAACTTATTTTTATTTTTACGTCCTGTAGTTTATGAGTTATTTAACTTAAACGCCCAATGCATTCTCTATGGCAATAGCACAAACTTCGGCATGCTACTAGTCCTACATACTTACACCTAGCAACCCCATTCTAGCCTACTTAGGTTCATCTTACGGTGGACTTGTTTGCCTGAAAAGGAATCTTTGAAATGTTTCATAGTTTTAGAAATATAGTGCTTTCAAATTTGAGACATTTAACATGGGGCTCAATGGCAGCTCTATAGGCACGTCAAAAGTCACTTTCACCTAGAAACTCCATTCACACTTTTTATTATTCAGCTTACTGTGGAGACACATGCTGGAACTTATTTTTATTTTTATGTCCTGTAGTTTATGAGTTATTTAACTTAAACGCCCAATGCAATCTCTATGGCAATAGCACAAACTTCGGCATGCTACTAGTCCTACATACTTACACCTAGCAACCCCATTCTAGCCTACTTAGGTTCATCTTACGGTGGACATGTTTGCCTGAAAAGGAATCTTTGAAATGTTTCATAGTTTTAGAAATATAGTGCTTTCAAATTTGAGACATTTAACATGGGGCTCAATGGCAGCTCTATAGGCACGTCAAAAGTCACTTTCACCTAGAAACTCCATTCACACTTTTTATTATTCAGCTTACTGTGGAGACACATGCTGGAATTTTTTTTTATTTTTATGTCCTGTAGTTTATGAGTTATTTAACTTAAACGCCCAATGCATTCTCTATGGCAATAGCACAAACTTCGGCATGCTACTAGTCCTACATACTTACACCTAGCAACCCCATTCTAGCCTACTTAGGTTCATCTTACGGTGGACTTGTTTGCCTGAAAAGGAATCTTTGAAATGTTTCATAGTTTTAGAAATATAGTGCTTTCAAATTTGAGACATTTAACATGGGGCTCAATGGCAGCTCTATAGGCACGTCAAAAGTCACTTTCACCTAGAAACTCCATTCACACTTTTTATTATTCAGCTTACTGTGGAGACACATGCTGGAACTTTTTTTTATTTTTATGTCCTGTAGTTTATGAGTTATTTAACTTAAACGCCCAATGCATTCTCTATGGCAATAGCACAAACTTTGGCATGCTACTAGTCCTACATACTTACACCTAGCAACCCCATTCTAGCCTACTTAGGTTCATCTTACGGTGGACATGTTTGTCTGAAAAGGAATCTTTGAAATGTTTCATAGTTTTAGAAATATATTGCTTTCAAATTTACAATGGGGCTCAATGGCAAAAATGATGAAAAACGGCGTGCTATAGTATGCCGTACGATATGGTCCAAAATGATGAAAAACGAGGATCCATTTCTTTTTTCAAAAAAAGATGGGCTATAACCCATCGTTTTTTTCATTTTTAATTTTTTTTCAAATCCTCAAAAATGATGAAAAACGGAGTGCTTTAGTATGCCGTATGATATGGGGTATAGCCCATGTTCCAAAATGATGAAAAACGAGGATAAAAAAAAATCAAAAATTCTAAAAACGATGGGCTATAACCCATCGTTTTTTTAATTATTTCATTTTTTTCAAATCCTCAAAAATGATGAAAAACGGAGTGCTATAGTATGCCATATGATATGGACTATAGCCCATGTTCCAAAATGATGAAAAACGAGGATATTTTTTTTTTTCAAAATTCAAAAAACGATGGGCTATAACCCATCGTTTTTTTCATTTTTTTCATTTTTTCAAAATCCTCAAAAATGATGAAAAACGGCGTGCTATAGTATGCCGTATGATATGGGCTATATAGCCCATGGTCCAAAATGATGAAAAACGAGGATTAAAAAAAATTCAAAAATTCAAAAAACGATGGGCTATAACCCATCGTTTTTTTCATTATTTCATTTTTTTCAAATCCTCAAAAATGATGAAAAACGGAGTGCTATAGTATGCCGTATGATATGGGCTATAGCCCATGGTCCAAAATGATGAAAAACGAGGATTAAAAAAAATTCAAAAATTCAAAAAACGATGGGCTATAACCCATCGTTTTTTTATTATTTTTTATTTTTTCAAAATCCTCAAAAATGATGAAGAACGGCGTGCTATAGTCCCAAACTCTTCTCCCTTCTGGCTCCAAAACTGTGGAATGCACTTCCCATTGCAGTCAGAACTGCAGCATCACTCCCAATCTTCCGCCGTAGCCTGAAAACCCACCTTTTCAGACTCCATCATGGCCCTTAGCACTTACCCTAAACCCTTAGATAGCATTTCTGTTGGATTATATAGCATTTGATACAGACTTATAGCATGTTATGTAGACAGCACTGTAATTGTATTGTATGTAGTCATAGCACGCCATAGTACACATATATAGCATAGTAGTAAAGATGTATAGTTTATATGTATAGTGTATGTATAGTTTCACTATATAAATATTCCACTGTTACTTTCTTAGCTTACGCATGTTTCATGATAAATGCTTTTTATGTGATGTATTCCCATGCTTTGTTCTTGCTTAAATGTAAGTCGCTCTGGATTAAGAGCGTCTGCTAAATGCCTAAATTGTAAATTGTAATTGTATGATATGGGCTATATAGCCCATGGTCCAAAATGATGAAAAACGAGGATTAAAAAAATATAAAAAATATAAAATACGATGGGCTATAACCCATCGTTTTTTTTAATTATTTCATATTTTTCAAATCCTCAAAAATGATGAAAAACGGAGTGCTATAGTATGCCGTATGATATGGGCTATAGCCCATGGTCCAAAATGATGAAAAACGAGGATTAAAAAAAATTCAAAAATTCAAAAAACGATGGGCTATAACCCATCGTTTTTTTCATTTTTTTCATTTTTTCAAAATCCTCAAAAATGATGAAAAACGGCGTGCTATAGTATGCCGTATGATATGGGCTATATAGCCCATGGTCCAAAATGATGAAAAACGAGGATTAAAAAAATATAAAAAATATAAAATACGATGGGCTATAACCCATCGTTTTTTTCATTTTTTTCATTTTTTTCAAATCCTCAAAAATGATGAAAAACGGAGTGCTATAGTATGCCGTATGATATGGGCTATAGCCCATGGTCCAAAATGATGAAAAACGAGGATTAAAAAAAAATTCAAAAATTCAAAAAACGATGGGCTATAACCCATCGTTTTTATTTCCATTATTTCATTTTTTTCAAATCCTCAAAAATGATGAAAAACGGAGTGCTATAGTATGCCGTATGATATGGGCTATAGCCCATGTTCCAAAATGATGAAAAACGAGGATAAAAAAAAATTCAAAAATTCAAAAAACGATGGGCTATAACCCATCGTTTTTTTTAATTATTTCATATTTTTCAAATCCTCAAAAATGATGAAAAACGGAGTGCTATAGTATGCCATATGATATGGACTATAGCCCATGTTCCAAAATGATGAAAAACGAGGATAATTTTTTTTTTCAAAATTCAAAAAACGATGGGCTATAACCCATCGTTTTTTTCATTATTTCATTTTTTTCAAATCCTCAAAAATGATGAAAAACGGAGTGCTATAGTATGCCGTATGATATGGGCTATAGCCCATGGTCCAAAATGATGAAAAACGAGGATAAAAAAATAAATAAATAAATAAAAAAACGATGGGCTATAACCCATCGTTTTTTTCATTTTTTTCATTTTTTTCAAATCCTCAAAAATGATGAAAAACGGAGTGCTATAGTATGCCGTATGATATGGGCTATAGCCCATATCCTCGCGGTGTATAGCGGTGTATGAGAATGGGTGTTGCGGAGGATGAGAGCATTCCTCTCATCCTCCGCAACACAATGCATTCTCTATGGCAATAGCACAAACTTTGGCATGCTACTAGTCCTACATACTTACACCTAGCAACCCCATTCTAGCCTACTTAGGTTCATCTTACGGTGAACATGTTTGCCTGAAAAGGAATCTTTGAAATGTTTCATAGTTTTAGAAATATAGTGCTTTCAAATTTACAATGGGGTTAAATGGCAGACATTGGCACGTCAAAAATCACTTTCACCTAGAAACTCCATTCACACTTTTTATTATTCAGCTTACTGTGGAGACACATGCTGGAACTTTTTACTTTGAAATGTTTTATAGTTTCTGAGTTATTTAACTTAAACGCCCAATGCATTCTCTATGGCAATAGCACAAACTTTGGCATGCTACTAGTCCTACATACAAAATGATGAAAAACAAGGATAATTTTCAAAAATTCAAAAAACGAGGGGCTATATAACCCATCGTTTTTTCATTTTTTTCAAATCCTCAAAAATGATGAAAAACGGCGTCCTATAGTATGCCGTACGATATGGGCTATAGCCTATGGTCAAAAATGATGAAAAACGAGGATATTCTTTTTTCAAAAATTCAAAAAACAATGGGCTATAACCCATCGTTTTTTTCAGCCGAAAGCCGTACAACACAAATGTTGTGTCAAACCATGTGACTTCCATTGGAAATGCATTGGGGCAAGACGTATCACACCCTTTGTATACATCTAGCATGCATCAATGTTGTATGCTAGATCGAAAGGTGTGAGTCGGGCCTTTGTATTAGATTTTCAAACATTTCAATGCCCTAAGCAACCCTATTTGATGTACATTGGCTTACACACCACTTGGTGTCAGCATGGAGCCATTTAACGTGAATCACTTGTGCCACTTGTGCAGTAGGTCTGAGTGAGTGACTCTGTTAATAATAAGATTTTATCACAAGTCATATTATGATAAGACACTTCTGCATCCAGAATTTAAAAGGCAGCTTCTTTCTTCAATTGACCTTGTTCTGACAAGTCTTTTACAGGCCTGAGTGCAACTAATGAACTAAGTATTGTGTCTTATTTTAAGACATGATTACCTCATTCATTTTTAAGATCCTAATGTTTTAATAAAGGGTAACTAGCACGTGCGATTGTCAAATTATCATGTAGTTCCCCCATCATTCCTACAGCATATGAAATCAGGGACCGTAGATTTCAGATCATTACAGATGACCTTTGTGTAACTGATGGAACACTGGCTGTGGATAAAGGTTAACAAGAAATACAGTACAGTGTACTCATATTTCCAACAGGGTATTCAATGAAAGATGCTTAGGCAGTCAGTATTACTGTACAATTACGAACCTTTGCCCTTAATCAGCAAGATAGATAGAGTACAGAGGCAACACCATGCTTCCAATGGTCACCAATAAAACAATACATAATATGACACATCATAATGTACCGGTCACCAGTCATCGTCCCCATTACACATTTTTATACAAATGTCTTTCTGCTATAATTCCAGTGTTCAACAGATATCCCTTGATCCGAAGGATAATGAAGTTTCATGTTCCTAAACCACTGAGGTTTGTGAAAGGGGTGTGTGTGTGTGTGTGTGTGTGTGTGTGTGTGTGTGTGTGTGTGTGTGTGTGTGTGTGTGTGTGTGTGTGTGTGTGTGTGTGTGTGTGTGTGTGTGTGTGTGTGTGTGTGTGTGTGTGTGTGTGTGTGTGTGTGTGTGTGTGTAAGGACATTCTCTGTTGGCTGTCCTCCAGAGCTGTGCAGTCAGATAACCCACAGCGAGAGTCCCCTGTGTCGGCTGTGAAAGCCTGGAAAACTATCAGTGGTGGTTTAAGGTTTTACTTAAGTAAAAGTATCAATAATGCAATATAGAAATACTCTGTTACAAGTGAAGTCAGGAATTCAAAATGTACTTGAGTAAAAGTACAAAAGCATTGGTATCACTATCAAAATGTACTTTAAGCACCAAAGGTAGAAAGTACTATGCATTAATGTCTCATTTCAAGTTTTCAAATTTGCACATAGCAGATCTACAAGCTCACAATGTGTCGCATCGTGACATATTGTATTGGTGTTTTGGAGTAAGTAAAAATATTGGAAATTGGAAGTACAGTACTTAAGTAGATGTCCTTTCCACCACTGGAGACACGCACACACGCACAAAATTCATAATTCACCCCAAAATATACAAAAAACAATTAATGTTCTCTTCACAAAAATGTAATGGGTCTCAAATTGCGCCAGTGTTCATTTCTAACATAGTGCGTGATGACGGCCTTGTGTAAAACGACACAATACATATTTTATTTATGGTTAACAGGTCAAAAATGTTTTATATGACAGTGTTCATTAGAATCTTGGGGGGGGGGGGGGCAGTAAAGGATCCACTGGGGCACATCAGTTTCCATGGTAACCTCTGGCCACACAGACAGGATAGCTGGAATGAGGTCATCACTCCACTGAGCCCGACTGTGCAGGAGTTTGATAATGGTGGTAATGACTTTCCTCCCAAAACTTCTCAAGAACCAGTTATAGGGCTATTCTACACGACAGGCTACTTGTTCAACCTCTATGGACATTCTGACAAACATTTGTCATGGAATTTAAGACTGAGAGGGATAGCACAGAACCATAGCTTTCTGTGTTACCATCAGGTTAGATCCAAGGTTATTATTCTCTTTGATATGTGACAGTGACTACTATGGGCCAGTGAGTAGTCTGAGTACACATCTCAGTGCACTGTATACATGGTGAGAAGAGACATCTCCGTGTCATTCCTGTGTAATTCACTACAGTTGATGAGTGGAGCTGACTCATGAATCATGCTATGTCGGGCCTTGCATATGCACAAGCAGAGAGCTATTAATAGCTACACTATGAATAAATGCAGCTCATACTGTAGGTCAGCAGTGGTTCTCAAACATGTTCATGTCAAGGACTCCAATTGAAATTATTTTTTGCCAGGGACCCCCATAAGAGAAGATTTGTGTTAAATGTTTTCAAAATGATTAAACATTTCTGAAAACTTTTCAAGATTTGCAATTCTACATAAAAAAATAGCAGATCTACTGTACAATCTCACAATGTGTTTTGGTGCAATGGTGAGGTCTATTTATGAATAGCTGGAGTATAAATAAGGTTGAAAGGGTTTAAACTGATTGTAATGCTATATTATGAGCAGTTTAAGTTATTTGTTCTTAGTTCCAGTTGTTGTTTTCCATATAATGGGTGAATCTGTGACCGTGGACCATTTTCACTCAAAGCTATTTGCACTGGTGTGCTGCTGTAATGCTTTTTATTCAGCACAAGATTTAAATTGGGCAACAGCTAAATAATTCACAAGGAAACTTGTTACTAAAGAAAAAGTTCAGAGATGATGCCCTCAACATTACATCTGAAATGGCAGTGCCTTGCCCCTGGGTAAAGGATAACCCTACTTGCCCTGCGAGCGACGATGAGCCATACAGTAGTGCTTTTTCCCCGCCCAGCGATTCGCCAACGACAATCAGTCCTCCGATCAGTCTCCGTTGTCCAGATTAGATCTCATTTAATCTGACATCCCCGAGAGGTCCAGGGTTCGCGCCTGGGATTGTGCAAAGCCTACTGTGAGAGAAAATTTGACATGGTCAAAGGGTCCAGGGTTCTCGCCTGGGATTGTGCAAAGCGTACTGTGAAAGATAACTCTGTGAACCAAGTATTACATGTTGTAATTACAAATAGTTTGTGCATTCGGGTACTATTATGATTTATGATAACATTTCATGTAATAAACACACAAGCAGGACATGCTGTAAAACATTAAGCCTTCCATCACTGCAGGGACTTGAACCCCATTTCAGAAACCTGAAAGTACCTTCTACCGGTGATTGTTTTGGCCATGCTAACATGTCCTTACTTGCATGATAAAATAAAACATCTGCTGATGCACAAACCTGGACTGTCAATGTTGTAATTTTGAATCATTGGATGTTTCTGCGTCTCACAACAGACACCGTCCTCCAGGCGACCCGACCATGGCTGATGAGACACCGGCTTGAGTCCAAGTGGATGCTCCAGGCGCTGTGGGTGAAAAGGTATAAAATATGATAAGAATAGCCTGCCTTGATCAAGCACCAACACAGCTTTCCTTCATCGTTTACTGATTGACCTGTAATGACCATGTACAATAGCACAGTTATTCTCAGATTGGGTGTAATAGCAACATATGTTTGTTTTGTTTTTTGTAATAGGCTATAGCATAAAAAATAGCTAGCCACTTTAAACCATAGGCTATATACCTCAGCTATATTCGAAAATAGCAGATCACAATGTTGGGAGCTTATAGATCTGCTATTTCCAAATAGCTAAATTGGGTTAAGGTTATAGGGTTAATTATTAGGATGTGAGAGTTGTTCCATAGTGAGCATATTGTAGATCGGCTATCTTATATTTCTGAATTCACATGCAAGTAAAGAAATGGTGTTGCAAAGCAAAGGAAAGCGCTGGTAGAGTACTATCCAAGCTTCTGCCTGGATATAGGGTTCGAAGCCCTACAGCGCTGTAACCTGCTGACTGCCTCACCTTAGTCCTGTTGTATGTTTACATTAAATATGAAATTCACTATTTCACCAGTGTTAAGATGCTGTGTTTACATTACCCCACCTGAAACCCACTTTTAATGTTTTCTATCATATACATGTCCATCTCATTTAAAAACTGTCTCTGCTTTTTCTCTGAACATAGTTGGTTGGATGTAACTTTTTCTGAATGACCTGTGTATTCATTGCAGCTTTAATTCAATACTTAACTGAGGGTAATGTTATATGTCAATTTGTGTTGCTATACAAATGCTCATTTAACCCATTCTGGACCCCTTTTGGTGTTTTAAGCATTATATTATACTTTAGCTATTGAAAAATAGCAGATCTACAAGCTCATAGTGCCGCGCTACGAGCTTGTAGATATGCTGTTTTTGAAAACTGGGGGGTGCCTGGAACAACATATTATCAGATGGGGGTCCAAGGCCAAATAGAGGTAATTCTGGGGGTCCTGGACATGAAAAGGGTTGAGCACCACTGACATAGAAACATGGGTTTTTCAGAAAACTGTCTTTTTTTTTTTTAGAATCGGCCTCAGGTCTAAATGGGTCAAAAATTATATCAGCTGTTTGTGTCAGAGTTACAGAAATGTTGACCCCCAGAAATCAAATGATTTTGTTTTAAAAATGTTTTGCAAAAATCCACCTGTTGGTGGCGCTATAACAGGCCAATGTGAAAAGGGTGGGATATATTCCTCAGCCTAGTAGGAAAGTCTGTGACATATTGTATTGGTGTTTTGGAGTAAGTAAAAG
Organism: Protomyctophum parallelum; assembly: GCF_964188405.1. Taxonomy (NCBI): domain Eukaryota; kingdom Metazoa; phylum Chordata; class Actinopteri; order Myctophiformes; family Myctophidae; genus Protomyctophum; species Protomyctophum parallelum. Next base: position 22,150,963 of record NC_139707.1, on the reverse strand, counting down.
TATTGGAAATACAGTACTTAAGTAGATGTACTTTCCACCACTGGAGACACGCACAAAATTCATAATTCACCCCAAAATATACAAAAAACAATTAATGTTCTCTTCACAAAAATGTAATGGGTCTCAAATTGCGCCAGTGTTCATTTCTAACATAGTGCGTGATGACGGCCTTGTGTAAAACAGGTCAATAATGTTTTATATGACAGTGTTCATTAGAATCTTGGGGGGGGGGGGGGGGGGGGAAGTAAAGGATCCACTGGGGCACATCAGTTCAAGAGGCCAATGTGAAAAGGGTGGGATATATTCCTCAGCCTAGTAGGAAAGTCTGTGAAAGATTTCACGTAAATTGCACGCTGCATTCATGATTTGAGGCTTTTTGTTCAAAACGGGCCAATCCTGCAAACTTTGAAAGCCAATGTTAGCCAATTAGGAGGGAATATGACAGATCTGTCTTGTACAACCGTGTGGCTCACTGCTTTCAAACTGAAAAACATAGTTTTAGAGAGCAATAGGAGCTTACTGTACAAATAAAATATTAGCTAGCCTGCAGGCAACAATGAAAATCTCATGTAGTGTTGAAGAGTCTTTTTGATGAATCTGCAATTACAACTTTGAAAATGTCAGATGACAACAAAAGCCAGAGAGCATTTGAGACTTAATAGACTTTCTAGCTTACTGTATTTGTGGGTGGCAATATCTGGCGCTCATGTTTAGTGTATTCACCCAGGACCTAACAACCTCTGTGAAAATGGTGACACGGGGGACAGTCAGTGCATTATTTCTCACCTTTCAAATGAATGGAAAAAGGGGAATTGGGAAGGCTTCAAAACAAGCTGTTTAGACCAAGCCGTGGGAAATGATTGGAAGAGTTTGTCTTCAGTACAGTACGTAATACAATATTGTAATCTATCAGCCACAGTACCTTCAGAAATATCACTGTCACCACAGCCATTGATTAGTTTGGGCTTCCCCCTGGCTTTCTGGAAATTAATTTTCACACTAATGAGAGCTTACATCTGTAACAGAGGTGGAGGATGTGGCCCTTATCTCTAACATAATTATTAGGTTGTTATTTAAGTCACACAAAAAAGGTCAAAGGTGTTCAGTCAGCTCCTTAAGTTTGTTCTGTTTCTCCCTTTGTGTCATTAAGGGCAGATGGTCTGAGCAGCACGCATGTGGGGAGAGCCTCAGAGCACAATAGATGAAACAGCCACTTTTATTTAGCGTTTTCGACTAGTGGATTACATACTCGACAGGGAGACCAGTAATGGTTTATATGGACAATGAATAAGCCCTACGACTATTTCCCAAGGATGGCCATAATCGTAACCGTGTGTGTGTGCGTGTGCGTGTGCATGTGCATGTGCGTGCGTGTGTGTGTGTGTGGTCAGAAATATAGCTACTGCCGTGAGACCTGGATTAGGCCACTGGACACTGGCTCTAAATTCTCAGAGATTAAGGGAAGTGAATGAACATTAACATGTTTTCATAACTGCCATGCAATAAGAGAACATGTTTAAAAATGTAGACTGTGTTGTGTTCTGTTTGGACCTTGAACCCGGCATTGCATAGTCCTTAACTCACTGTGCATTGCCCTGTAAATCAATAATACATGTTGCATTGAGAAGTATTTAGAATCTGTGTGTTCAAATTTTCAATGCAGCAATGCATTGAGAGAATAAAATAAAATAAAGTGTCTGCTTCCTTCGCTTGTTAAAGGAAGCAGACACGGCCACAGAAGTTGCCGTACAAAGCCATATACTGTACTACTAATACTTAGTACATATCACACTGGGGTGGCAGATGCTTTTTGAGATGAACAAACATGCTAGGGTGGATATATGTCTACCCCAGGGGCACATACAGTAGGCCTCCAAAGGTGACTGTTTCCTTCCTTGTGCAGAGCTCTTGAATGGGGTCAGTAAATATCACCCCTCACCCTTCCAATGCCTCTCTACTTTATGCACACAGCAGTATGCCTATATATACTGTAAATCGTGTTCCAGGACGCGTTGTGTCCACAGTGTTAATATTTTTCACTCCCACCCCAGCCACCATACTGTATGATATTATTTTCACTTGAATCCACTGTCCACAATTAATCCAATGATTTCCATTGGACGGCACAAAACGAGACAGACAAAAGAGAACACATGTCATGATTTTCCCTCTAACTGGATTGTTAGTGAGTAATGGCTGTCCTCTGAGAGGGTTCTACTGTAGCTGTGTTGTGAGTAATGGATGGGGGCTCTAGATTGGCTTAATGCAACAGTGATTTAATAAAATCCAGCAGACAAAGCACCATGGCCTGGGGAGGTTTGTGTTTACGAGTACAGGAGGAGGAAAAACACCATTTCTTGCATATTTCCTTTTAAGCACCAAATTCGCCATCCCGACTGGCTTCTAAAGAAAACATTTTCTCCTGGAAGATGAAAGAATTTTGACGAAAAGATCTTTTAAAAGGAACTTTTCACCCGTGATTCCTATATTTAGCTCAAGTTCTTGGCAATAAATCCTGTGTTTTCACTAGCGATTCAGCACAAACTCAGAGGCTGCAAATATCACACCAGCTGAGGGCCAAACCATGCTAATAATACATTGTTGCCGCCAGCCTTAAAGTTATATTGAGATTTGAGAGATGTGTGGCAACATGTCTAAATGAATAATTATAAATGTATAGCACAACAAAACAGTATCTGGAGAACTTGCCAGTTTACCAACCACAGATGTTATAATTAATTTCCAAAGTGATCAAATTATTTTATGCAATGGTCAGCTATTCAATGATAAAAGGTTGAGTATGATAGTAGGCCTATACCAAGTCAGGATATTGTTTACTAATGAATTACATTGTTTCGGTACTTTGGTGTTTAAACTTTAGCATTCCCACATCTAGTGTAAACTCTAAACAACTATCCTCTCTCTCTCTCAATTCAATGAAGGTGAAGTAAAACTAAATTGCACTAAACCGCGGCGAGTCTGAAGATGTGCATTCCACCAGGGAAAATAGTGTCAGTATATTGTTGAAATATTGCAACCAAGATAACCACTTTAAATGCTGGGAACATTATTTATCTGAATACACTTTTCTCTGTACAGCAGCATAATAGAATAGCTAAGCATCAACAGTTAGTTATTTTGCAGATTTAGAACATAAATACAAAACATACATTAACTGAAAAATTAGGATCGATATAGTATTAGCCATCAGCATCTTTAAAGTAAAGCATATTTTGATACCAAAACCTTTTGAAATGAAAGTATAGTTTTGAATGCAGGACTTAGTTGTACATTACAAGTAAAAGTAAAATAATCTAAGTACTTCAATCACCACTGCATAAGCTACTGCAGCAGTTTTACTGAAGCACAGTGTTCAGTGATGGCCAATACATAGCAAATACATGCTCTCCTGATATGATGTATTGGTGTCTTTTCCTTCCATTCAGCCCGTTTTCTCAATGGGCCAGATGGAATATGGAGTCCTGCTGAAATACTGGGACAGATGTTTCAGCACTGTGAGAGGGGCTTTGCATTATGCACACATTTGCTTTTTTTTTTTTTTTTTTTTTTTAACCCTGCCTGGCTTTGGGTTACTATAGCTTGCAGAGATTGGCTGAACTTGAAAGTATTTATCTGGTATGAATGCAGACATTATTAAAAATAATAATAATACTGCATGGCTGAAGCCTAAATCAAAATGATCCAAGACAGGAAAATATTGCACAACAAACGTATCAGTAAAATACTGTATTGCTTTTCAATTCCCAATGGGAAATGTTGCTGTGTTACACGGAAACTTCAGCACCCTGGACAGCGTAGCAGTCACAGAATCGTTGTTAATTTAATTCACAGCTCACAGACGAGACCTCGTAAACAGTTAAGCAATTCTAATGCTACTGAAATAACAAGGGGGAAACAATTCTTTCACCCAAATGTGCAGTGCCAGTAATGGCAACTATACTAGCAAAACACGGTAGGCTACGTTTCCGATTATGTCTCGCTACACAACGCTGGGAATTAACCTTACTGGATGGTGGAGGAAACTAAGCCCCCAGGGAGCAACGTCACACCCCTTGGCATATTATGAAGCCTTGTCCGCTGCATTCGTCCAACACACCGCTACAGAGGACGTGAAGATCGCATCCAACGAGAAATGGTTTGCGAACTGGATCTGACCCAAGCTATCCTCCCCGATTCCGTGCGTTTCGGTGAGGAGGCATTTAAATGCTCTGGTACGCATGCAGGCTGAGGAACTCTTCGATGAAAACTAGGAAAGGTAATTGGACGTAGAGTAGCCTACTTGTTCCGAGTATGACTCGTGGAAAAGGCAATATCAGCCAGCAACTATAACTTTTACTCAACGATCTTGGGATATTCCGTGTCCAAACATGCCTGTGCGAAGAGGTCACGTTGCGCCACAAAACACATTTCTTGGAATAATAATACGGAAATTCGAAGGACAAAGTAAGTATTTGATAAATATGATATTTGATGGCCATATAGGCCAATGTAACAAAGTTTAATTGTACAGTATATACATGTCTTTATTTAGCTTTATACCAAATATTCTGGTTGAATGCCTTATACTCTCGACTGAATGGGCAATTAATGCTTAGTGTGTGCTTTGGAGAAATTGTAAGAACATTTCCACAGCAAATAAAGTGAGGTTTAGTGTCAGAAAGTGTCAATGGTTATTGTTGTAAGTAAAGCTATTGTGTGCTATTGCTCTACATACTTGCATTGAATTTGGAATACACACACGTGTGTGTGTGTGTGTGTGTGTGTGTGTGTGTGTGTGTGTGATTAAACATTCATTTAATATTTGTACTTGATGATATAACACCAATATGAAGGTTAAGAGGTTATGTATGTATGATATGATTATGTTCCACAGCAGCCTATAAAGCACCTTCACAGACAATTGCCATTTTGTTCCTCCTGCAGATCGTAAATTTGTGATAGCCAATGCCAGGGTGGAGAACTGTGCGATCATCTACTGCAACGACGGATTTGTTGAGATGACCGGCTTCTCCAGGCCGGACATCATGCAGAGGCCGTGCACCTGTGACTTCCTCCATGGCCAGCTGACCGACAGCCATGCCATCAGCGAGGTCGCCCAGGCTCTGCTCGGATCCGATGAGCGCAAGGTGGAGATCACCTACCACCGCAAGGATGGTGAGTCAGTAACAAGGTGGAGATCACCTACCACCGCAAGGATGGTGAGTCAGTAACTCGCTGCTGCAGGGTGGCTGTGTCACAGCAGCAGTGGTGGAAAATGTACTCAAAGTTAGTACTCAAAAGTATCAATACTGCAATGTAGAACTACTCCGTTACAGGTAAATGTCAAAGTTAAAGTACAAAGGTTTTGGCATCAAAATGCACTTAAAGTTCCAAAAGTAGAAAGTGTTCAATATGGAGAATGTACCATTTCAGGTTTTCAAATGTATACAAATATTTTGAAAATAGCAGATCTACAAGCTCACAATGCGTCGCAATGCGAGCTTGTAGATCGGCTATTTTCAAATGGCCCAAAATGTATAGGGCTGAAGTGGTTAATGTATGTTTTCTTGTTTTGTAATAATAATCAAAATCTACAAAGTAACTAATAACTCAAGCTTTCAAATAATTGTAGTGAAGTAAAAGTACAATATTTGGATCTGAGACGTAGTGGAGTAGAAGTAAACGTATTGGAAATTGGAAATACTCAAGTAAAGTAAAGCAAAATTGTACTTAAGTATGGTACTACCCTGCTATGGGTCACTTTTTCATACATGGTGTTAAATGAATGCTCCAGATTTGACAGTGTGTACTCTGACGCAGAGACATGTCCGTGTTGCCCCTGAAAGTTGACCTCCTGAGCAGGCCTCCAACTGTGTTGGTCTTTATCTCAACTAAACAAAAACTGAATGCGTAAATATATGCAAATACAACAATAACCACGTTATCAAAACACTTAACACTCCTTTGAAACAGGTTGATGACTATTTGTGTTCATATGTATCTTCTTCCCAAAATGATGATGAGTTCACCTCCTCAATACACTACTACCACTCTTTCAGGATGAAACAAGATGAGGTTTTTATAGTTGGAATCATGCCATCTTGGGCATATTTTCTGCATCCCATAATGTAACCTGGCATTCTGAGCACTGGCCCTGGTCTGTCATGTTGCCTTCACACGGACAGATGCAACCACGCAGTCTACCATTCATTGTCAATGGAAGCCAGCAACGTGAAGCTACAAAGCAAATCCAACGCTTGTAGCTGCTGTAAAAGCTACAACAGCTACAAATACACTGTGTAGCTTTGCATCTTTGCGTCTGCCCGTGTGCACGCAGCATTACAGGAGCGGAAGAAGACATTGCCCTTGACAGGCAAAAACAGCAAGGATATTCTGCTACACAGTAAAAGAGTGTACAAATGTTTGTACACTCTCTGACTTACAAATGGTTAAAAAACCTGTGTGGCTTTGCCTTTAACAATGTTTCACATTGCTGTATTTATTCGGATAATAACGTTACTCATGTAGTGCTCACCTTTAGGTTTATTGACTGGTGTGGTGCTGTGTGTGCACGTTTGTTTTACTATATGGTAATGCAAAGAGGGCGAGTGAGAATGAAATACCCACCACATTATGAAAGAGGTCTACTGTAATAATTAGCATGGCAGGTACCACGCCATTAACACAACTGGTCTCAACAGTGTATTATATTAAGACCACACAGGAGTGGAATTACCTGTACATGTGCTGTTATATTTGGCGCCCAAATTTTACATAGCATCACAGGGACGGGTGCCTCAATTAAGTAGGCTACTGGTTGCCAAACGTGTGATTTGTAGCTCCAGTTAGCATCGTGGCTAAGACGCGTACAGCAGGGACCAGATCACAGCTGACACGATCAGGAGGGGCTTGGTGAAGTGCCATGATGATGACATGGTGCCGTTTTGTCTGCTGTGACAGGCAGGCAGCGAAGGAGCAAGTTAGAGAGGCGGAGGAGGAGTGAGAGTGAACGAGAAAGACGGCAAGTTCATTTGAGTCCAACGTGGACCTGTTTCCCTGTAAATTCCAGACTGCTTTAATGAAGAAATACTTGAATAGATTTGCTTGCCACTTGTCCAGTATGTAGAATGAGTTCAGTATGTGCTCATGTCACGTCATTGTGCATTTAGCTCCCACGCAGGTAGGTATAACTATAAGATAGGTATAACATAGCAAATAATATTTAACTGTACAACGCTCCGTCATACAGGTCAACATTCAGATGGGATATATGTTTCATACTCATAGCAGATTTGCAAAACCAAAAGTTCCCCATGTTATACTGTAGGGTATAACTATTTTGGTCTTTGGTGTTGCACCTGGACACCCTTGCTGTTTGTAACGGGGTTGTCATTAATTTTCAGACAAAATCCTAGCCCTTGCATAAATGGTGAACTGCAGAGGCAGCAAACCTGCTGTCCTCCTCCTATCCTTGAGCAGGGTTCTTTGTGGTCATCATGATTATAGCCCTTTAAAGTCACCACTGAGGCTATGACAGGGCCTGCAAAATCACCACTCTTTCAGGATGAAACAAGATGAAAGGTTTTTATAGTTGGAATCATGGGCATATTTTCTGCATTTGATTTAATTTAATCATGAACAAAAATGGGAAAGAAATGTAATTTTCATTGTGAGCTAGATGAAATGAAATTCTAGGCTATACCGGTAGATGCATGTTTAATCTAGCATCAGCAGCCATCGGTCCAAGCATTGTTTCAGGCTACCTAATCAGGGGGAAAAACCTGAGCCAGATGCTGCTACTACGCTTGAATAGATGGTTTCAGGAACCTGCAAGACAATTACACAAAGTACTCCAGGGACCGCCGGCGACGACTCTACCCGCTCAGCTCTTGACAAGTAGGATTTCAAGGCAACTTCAGTTAAGCCTTTATGCTTCACCGATCACGTGACATGTTGCTTGGCAAAAAATATGTCAACTTCTTTCACCTTTTTTTTTCATGCCGTCGTGTGACAACATGTCCCCAAAAGTGCAAATCAGGCTTTAGCCTCCCATAAACTGAACGCTACGCCGTCTGCACTTCATCTGTCTGTAATGCGTGGCAGCGCAAGGATCCACAGAAGCATTCCGACATAATCCTTACTCCCTTCTCTTCCCAATCCTCCCTGGTGTGCATCAAGGCTTCAGGACATGACTCTTAATACTCCTCAGAGGAAGCTACAGTGAGCGGCTGTGCTCATGAATAAAGATGTCAGTGCTGACAGTGTGGTGACTGAGAATGAGCAGCTTACAGAGTAAATGCATTAAATGCGTACAGAGGACACAATCCACATGCTCCCACAGCTATAGGGGAATGCAAATGAAACATTCATGGCATCCTTTAGAGCCATAGTGCTATTGATTCAAGTTGGATTCTCTACAAACTGAAGCTGATGGGGCGGAAAGTAGCTGTATGCCATCATGTCTCCTCTCTTGACCCCATTCTAAGCTATCAGTGCCCATACAAATCAGTTAATCCATCATATTAACAGGTCATTTAACTAAAGCCTCTATATTCCATGCACCTACAAGTCACAAAGCACACAGCATTCATGTTGAAAAGAGAACAGAAAATGAATCAACATGGGGAGGATTTTCAGAGAGAGAGAATTAACTTTTAAAGGTGATGATATTAACTAGCATTACATCAAGTATGACTCAGCCTAATAAGTGTGTTCTCGATTGCACTCCACTCCACACTTTTACACATTAACACACATGCACGCACAAATTCATGCACACACATACACACACCCCACCGTCCTATTATAGTAGTCAGGGTTTGCGACTGACATCAGGGACAATGAAGTTTTGGTAACAAAATGTTAAGCTTTACCCATACAACAAATACTTACATTAAAGGGATATTTAACTTAACTTTTGGTAATTCTTTCATCTACTCAGGCTTTTGTGAACACCACAAACAGAGTTTGAAGTTACAATGGGTTTGTATATAAAGGGGCCGGGGCAGCTAAGTAGTTGGTTATTGCGAGAGTAATGTCTCAAGAACAGATTATGTGCTGTCAGCAAGGCCATTCAGAATGTGTATACACTTGTTGATAGTGGGAATGAAAACACAGGCACACCACAGGAAGTGGAGGGCTGAGGCCGGGCCAAACAGGCCAACATCCTGTTATTCACATTCTACTGGGGCCTGCCCCCAGAGGCAAATTCAAAGGAAACAAACAGCGGAGGGTGCTGGGGTTTTTTTTGCCGATGGGTTCCCAGATTGTTGTGAGAGTGAGGTCTAGCCAACACCAACTTGGGATTCCTGGATCCCTACCCTCCACAATTTCCTATCCAACATCAGGTTCTTGAGCTCTGTAGTAGCAGTACTGACTCCACAGTAGCTATGAATATCCGCCTCTTAACACTAATTAAGCCTTGGATGTGTATACACAATACACATCCTTTCTAATCAAACCGCAGGTGGCCTTGGACGTCTTTAGGGCTTTTTTTATTGATTAAAAAAATATATAATCTGCACCATACTCCTTGTGTTTTGCGCATGCACGCTGTAGTTCACTTCTTTGTTTATGGCTCCAAAAGAATGGCTCGTAATTAACTCATAATCTATGGAGCTCTCCATGGTTTTCCATGGGACAATTATGTTCTGTCTTAATTTCTGACTTCAGCATGCATCTCGTTTGGAATATTAACGTTTTTAGGGAGACTTTAGCGTGACCAGCATGAGGTAAGAACGGAAGATTATGCCTCCCGGTTTTGGGGGAGATCGGAAGGGAGGGGCTTTTCAGAGTAAAATCTGCCATATCTGCTGGCAATCTAGCGCCTTTATTTTGTAGCTAAAATGAATATCTAATATCTAAAGACTGAATCAAGCAACTTAAAAACTGTCTGGGGTGTTCACAAAAGCCAGAGTAGACGATGAAATTACCAGTAATTAAGTTTTTTTTAAAGGGAAATATCTGTAGCCCACTCACTAAATTGGTAATGGCCACAAAATCGGGATGTGTGCACTGCGATTAGTCGAATGTTACATATAACTTAAATCAGGTGCAAAGAGGCCTGGTTAGCTTATTGTTCACCAAATAACTCACATTACTCTTGAAATACCCAACACAACAATTGCATTTTATAATATAGAAAGAATGTTTCTTACTATTTACTATGTATTTCACAGCATGTGAACAGCGTCACTGACCCTGCCTCAAAATCCTTCTGACCCTGATAAAATAAAAATAAATACAAAATTGAACTACAATAAATTCCCAAACAAAATAAAGAAAGATACCCTGTGGTTTGTGGTACCAGACGTTGACGCGCTGTTGGAGCTCATAGGAAAATTCTCACAGTTAGATGGATGGTCTGTACTCACACTTAGTTAGCAAACCTGTGCATTAGTTGCAGACTTGCAGTGTCCCAAACTTCTAGTTCCAGGTGAATAGTGTGCTGTAGAGCACTTCTATTTGTCAGCAATGGTGCAGCAATGTCCTCAAGCACACTATATTCAAAGGAAAACCCACACACTAATGAACTTTCTATCCTTTACAACAAATGTTTTTTGTTTGTTTGTTTTTTCAGTTCTCACATACAGTACTGTAGTGATCATACTCACTTGAAAATTGGTGCAAAAACATCCTCCACACACTTGTCCACCTGTAGTCACCAGTGATTGAGGACAGTTCTGCTTGTTTTTAGCGTTAGCCTAGCGTTCATTTGGTTACACTGCTGGTGATGGACAGCTTACTGAAACATACAAACTCTCCCGTTTTTCCTCACAGGGCTAAACTAATATAGAACCACACTGAACACAAAGCCTGTGGCTCCCAACTGAGATGCAAACAGAACTTTACAATTTACAGAACTTATTTAAACACTTATTGTCCCTGTTTGTCCACACCTCCTTTCTCTGATTCTCTCAAAAAACCTCCAGCTCTCTCTCTTGGTTTCCTCATTTCGTCCCACCCCCTCTTAAAGGACCACTTCACCACTTTTCAACCATCCATCCATCCATCCATCTTCAACCGCTTATCCGTAGTCGGGTCGCGGGGGCAACAGCTCCACCAGAGAGCTCCAGACTTCCCTCTCCCGAGCAACATTAGTGACTTCCTCCTGGGGGATTCCGAGACGTTCCAAGGCCAGAGAGTCGATGTATTTCCTCCAACTGCGCCTTGGTCTGCCCCGGGGTCTCCTCCCAGTGGGACATGCGTCGAGGACCTCCCTAGGGAGGCGCCCGAGTGGCATCCTAACCAGATGCCCGAACCACCTCAGCTGGCTCCTTTCCAGGCGAAGGAGCAGCGGTTCTACTCCGAGTCTCTCTCGTGTGACTGAACTTCTCACCCTATCTCTAAGGGAGATGCCAGCCACCCGTCGAAGAAAACTCATTTCAGCCGCTTGTATTCGTGACCTTATTCTTTCGGTCATGACCCACACTTCATGACCATAGATGAGAGTAGGAACGAAGATTGCTCGGTAGACAGAGAGCTTTGCCTTCTGGCTCAACTCTCTTTTCGTCACAACAGTGCGGTACAGCGACAATAGATCCTCACTAATAATTTAAAAAAATGGCGCAATTATTTTTCTACTCGGTCTGTGTCTCATAGGAGGGCTGTGGGCAGTTCAGAAACCATCTTCCAGTGACATCATCGATGGGGAATACAAGCTAATAAAAACTGCAGGCTTTCTAGTCCTGAAAAGTTGCAATGCGAAAATGGAAGTCATCGTTCTCACGATAATGAAAATCTAAACATTTTTGTAAAAACATATTGTTTAAAAAATAATCTGCCTAATGTTGATGTCACTGGAAGACGGTTTCTAAACTGCCCACAGCCCTCCTATGAGACACAGACTGAGTAGAACAAAATCGTGCCATTTTATCATGATTATTAATGAGGACCTATTATATGAAGATAGGTTGAAAAGTTGTGAAGTGGTCCATAAGTTGGCTGAAACCCCAGTCTCCCAATAACAATACTGCCATGAACAAGCACCAATATACCGGTAGATTTAACAGGAATATAAATGTAGCAGGGTTCTCAAAATGTAAACAACATTTAGCAAAAATTGTGCAGGGCACTATATCCACTATATATAATTAGTGGCACAATGCGGAGCATATAAACAGTGCTGGCACAGAAAGTCATAAGGGCATTTCCACTTTATTGTTGTTGTTGGGGTTTTATTTGTAAGAAGAAAAAGCAGAGAGCAGCTAGGAGACATGGGAGAATAGGGATGTCAGGGATGCTTTCTATTGTGCCTCACGGGTTCAATTCCTACTGGCGACGCTGGGGGCGCGTTCTGTCCTCCCATACCCTAGGCGGGGTTGACGAAAGGGCCTTTCTGTGTGGAGTTTGCATGTTCCACCGTGTCCGTGTAGGTAGGTACCCTAATCCTGGTCTCTAAACTGCCTCCCCCTGGCCAGCCGGGGTGCCTGATGGAGGGGAAAGGAACTGGTTGGAATAACGTGTTCCTTCCACACGCTACGTCCTACCAGGTGATAAGAAGCGACCTGCTCACTCTTCATCCATGGAAAGAAGCTTGAGCTCAGTTCGGGGCTCTCCCCAGGTTGGCAGAGGGAGAGTAGCGAATAAAAGGGGCCCTTCTGTTGTGTCTGACATCAGTTCATGTTGAATGCTTTCAGTTTTTTTTTTACATCAGTGCATGTTGATATCCATAATTTATTATGTGCATTTGACTCCATATTTATGCATTTGATGGGGTTTATGTGCATTTGACTCCATAATATATGCGCATGTAACTGACTCCATATATGCCCCATGACTCTACATTATGGCCCTATTGGGCCCCACAATGGTCCAAGGGTCCACTGACTGACTGACTGACCCACTCAACCATGGGTGGATGGGTGCAATTTTAATATATATTGGATAGGATGTGTGGGATCATATAAAAAACATAGATTTCCTCTCCATCCCCCAGCAAATTCAACACTAATTTAGTGGCCTGCCTAATACTGGAACGTCTGGAAAGGCAAGAGAAGACGTGCCTATCCTCTCAACCTCCCCAAAAGACTATGCATAATCAATGAGATAAATGCTTTCCCTTACTGCCTTTGTAAAACTATCCTATTCCTCCGGGTGTAATAATACTTTGTAACTGAATGAAAGGAAGCTGACACCGCACGGCGCAGGGAAGTTAAATGGATAATGGCTAACATAACAGCCGCAGCTTAACCACGCTGAATGATCAGGGCCATGTGCTACGCGTGGGTGCAGGGTTTCATAGGAGACTCCCCTCCCAGCGCAGTGACGGACCCCCTGCCCCTGCTGAGGGGGGTCCGGTAGCGGTGCAAGCGGAGGGTCCAGGGGACACTGGGTGCCCATTGAGCACGAGGAGTGGCCTCAGAGAGACTTGGATGGCTGCTCTCAAAAAGAAAGCACATGCATTTTTCATCATTCTCAGTCCTCTTTGGTTTCTCACTGCACATGCTGAAATACATCCAGAAACTTTCCTTTATCATGTTCAGGGACGTTTATTGAAGTTGAAGTCAATCCATCCAAGTTATGATGAGGAGATGTAAAAAATGTAAAAAAAGAATTAAAGATCAGATTTAATAGGGGGTCACAGCAGGTTAAATCATTCCATCTTTTCGGTATGGAAATTTAAAGATTACACAGTGTAACTTTACCTTGTCATAAAGAGAAAACAGAGTGCTGATAATTATGATGTTAATTATAGCAAGATGTGCATAATTTATTCTACAAAGGGGTGATTTGCAAGCATGGCTGTCCCTAATTAGGATGTGAAACAAAGTGTATTAGTTATGAGGGGGAGCAGATGGAGCTTTGAACGTCACCACGGAACAAGCCTCACGATACGAATTAATATTTTCATCTCACGGGATGCTGATACCGTCGGTCGTAGGAAGTAATCTAATAGTCGTGCCAAATCCATCTGGGTTTTTCCCTCTTAATCAGTTACTTTAAGATAATGATAATTATTAAGATAATTAACATCCATTGCATTTAGAGTTTCTGACAGTGTTCATGCTGAACTGAGGTGGAAAAACCATGGTGCACAGAATATAGAACTGAGAACTGCAGACACAAATGCTACGCACTTACATCTAGCGTTGCTAGTTAGCCTTGATGGCTTGGAAGACACTGATTGAAGATGAAATTAGGCCAGGCTGTGTGGCTTACAGCAGTATCACTGAGGCGAGATATTGCCACTTAAGGCAAAAAAGAGTAAACAAAGGGTTAGCTTGCATGCCCTCTCTCAACATGCCCCAGTCCCGATTGACTATGCCCCAGTGAAGTAGAGTATTGGCTTAAGCAAAAATAGCCCTAAACAATAAACATGTCAGTATTCATTAGAAGCGAGTCCTACCAGGAAATAGTCTGGGGCTGTAGGCTCATTTTTAAAAGCTGTAGCCTACTGCTGGATGCATTTGTAACAAAATGCAAAAAAAATAAGCTTGTTTCTTTCCACTGCAGCCGATTCAGATTAATGTGAAGCTTCTGTTGTTTTGAGTATTGCCTCTTTTTAAATACTGCTAAATTAAAGTGGATAGTAGTTACTTACTGTACTTATTACTTTTATGCTGCATGCATTTTTAGGATAAATTACAGACTTGTCTGAACATGACGTTTGATCTTTGAATCCTCATTAGAGCACAGAGTATAAAAGATTCCGTGATTAAGTGGCAGGGTTTTTTATTAATAATTCATGATGGAAATAGAATCTACTGTAATGAAATTTCCATCATGAACAGCGTGCTGATCTGCATTCTGCACACAATGACTTCATTCTCACCACAGGTGCCAAAGGCGCAGCTCGGCCAGCACGGGGAAGCATTCGCTTGTGGTCTCTTGATGTGAGGGAATGAATGGAGGAATCCCTCTTTCATTGACATAAACTACTGCACAGTGGGGGGATGCTATAGTCATGTCATGCATTTTTTTCCCTCACTGCCCACAGTTAAGCCTCTCAGCTTATCAGTGTGTTGGGCATATACGGCATGTTTTAAGAATTAATCTGCATTCCTGCTGCCATCAGCCTCAGTGCTAGATCATCTACTATACCGGTGCAAGCATGAGAACATTTGACAGACCATTTAGAGTCAACATTGGACTGACTTCGATCACAGCTCCCCATTTCTGGAGCAGCAGGATAAATTGGACAATATAATGAAGACAAATAGCACATCTGCTTCTGTTTAGGACTCTAATATACCTACTCTTTCTTGAATGAGTTGTGAGATTTATAGCTAGTCTTACCTATAAGCTACAAATAATTGGAATGAGAGAGACGGATGTGTTTCTTTGTCTTATATCTCTGGAACCACAAACAATGGACCACATCATGAGATGTATCTCTGCTCCACAATGTACTGGAGATATGCCCTGGCCGAACCAAATGCCGCTGCACTCGCCTGTGCCAACCACTGGAAAGACGTGAAATACAGTAGAGAGGATGGCCGGACACGAAGAAGAAGTGGACCTTGTAGGTCAATGTTGTTCCATTCGTACACTCTCAGAATTATTCATTAATCCTTTTACAGAATGGATTTGACTGCGTAGCATGCATAATCATACTATGGGGACTGATACACCAAAACTCAGTCACGTTCACGTCACTTCTTCTATTTCTTTTTTTGGGGGGAAAAGCAGTTCAAAGGTAAGATCTTTTTACAGGGATCGAGGACTGGGCAGGAGTCGTCACTGGATGGAGTCATCGCGGTACATCACAGGTAGGTCATTATAATATCAACAGAATCTTCAGAGGTAAGTAACTGAAAAGAATCCATAGGTAAGTAAACGATAACTTAGGCTTGCTTCTAGGTCTTCAGACAAAGCAGTTCAAACGAGGTAAGTGAAACTGTCAGTTAATTCAAGTGAATAGGATATAGGATTTCTCCTTGGTAAGTATTTATACTCTATTCGAGTAGAGTATTGTACTCGAAGGGTAGTGTAGGTGTTTCACTCCTTTTCCGTATACATGTACTCGGTAAGTTGTCGTTCCTCCTTTCCAATCCTTTGTTTATTCCATTTGCTCTGCTTAGTGGTTTGGTAGCACTACTTTTGAGCGTGTATCACTTGCCCTGTTTGGTGGAGAGAGAAACACACACGGTAAGTCAGAATTCATATTATCAATTTATCACATCGAATGGGATTTGAATTAAAGTGGGTGGTTTCCCTCACCGCCCTACGTCGTTCACACGTTCCTCCACCCGAGACGTCTCGCAATGAGGCAGAGAGAGCTTGCTTTGATATCGTCTGCTCCGACCAGGGTGTTCCCACACAGGTGCTGCAAGTTCAAGTTGATGTAGCAGGTGATTAGGTACATACGGTCCTTCTATGATACGTCCCAGGCTCTGACGTGGTCTTCTGTCTTTCTGCCTCATCTGCTCTCGAGGGTGGAACTTACCTGTTGGGCTGTGTTTTCTGAGCGAAATACCGCACTACAGTTTGCTACGACTTTTGTATAGATGTTGACATGGCACTGGCAGTACCACAATTATGAATCACAGGACAGATTCAGACATTCAGATAAAAAAGAATAGCAGATTCTTCCTTGGCCGGCTGGTGGGGATGTGTGTACAAGGTTTCACGGCAGCGTTCATGATTTTTGGCATTTTGTTCAAAACGGGCCACTCCCGTAAATTGTGGAGGCCAATTATTACCAATTGGAATGGAATATGAAAAATCTGACAGATACTGATAGGAACTGAGGCGATGGATAAAAGTCCTGGCGTGGATAATAAAATAAAACAGTTAACAGGTTAGTAAAAAATGTAGTCAAGGTGCACTAATAGTATATCAACACTATTAACAGTAGTATTAACAGGTACTGTATAAATATTGTGTACATTATATAGTTCTATTGGTAAATATGATCAGTCAATGATGATGATAATGATCATGAACTGATAATCATGAGCTGTGGCTGAGGCTGTATTATGGCGTACCAAAATAACATAATGGGGTGTGGGAGGTGAAGAAAATGTATGAATAAACATCCTCAGCTTAGAAAGGCTGGCATTCTCCTGCACATGGCTTATTACATTTCACTTGTGTTTGCCAGAGCCTAATAGCTATTGTCGCTGTTGCACGGAAACCTTGTATGTCCAAAACGTTTACTAATTTTCAGTAAATGGATAAAGGACCGTGTGTTGCAATGGATCCAATGTAGTTATAATTTAGTCACAAATTTAGTCACAAGCTCTTGTTAATACTTTTATAGAGGTTCAACATCTATAAAACCACCAGATGGACTTTCAAGTACTAAAATGTAAATGTTTTTAAAAACAAATAGCAGTCGCATTGTGACACGCCGTGTGCTTCTACATCGGCTATTTTTCCTACTTTTAGGTGACGTAGTATGAGGAAGTATAGTCCATTAATTTAAGAAAGAAACTAAATGTTTAAATATGGAGATACAAGGTTTCTGCCTGACAGCAACAATATTAAATTTGCTGAATATACTGTAGAGAAAAATGAGGTGAGGCTGTGTGCGAGTGCGTGCAAACACAAGCACAAGCAAGCAAGCATGCACGCACGCACACACACACACACACACACACACACACACACACACAAAAACACACGAGTGCAGGGTCTAAAGATTCCTATAAAGAGGGGTGCGGACAGAAAGAGCAGACCCTGAAATGATGACAGAGAACAGTGAAGCTCATATGTATGGAGGGCTATTACAACACACATAAAAGCAGTAGTGGCGTATTATCCTCCTCTCTGCATGATTCCTCCTGACAGTTGTGATATGCTGCGGTAATACTATGCTCATACAGTAGTACAGAAGAGGAGCTGAGGTGGACCTTAGGGAAATTCATGGGAAACCAAATAGCACCAACACAATAAGTATAGCTGTAAAGAGGAGACCCATATGTGTTGTTGAATCGGTATGAAAGCATATACTGTTTATGCATATGCTTAGATGAGAGCAGAGAGATGTGTTGTGTTCATAATTATATGAATAGGTTTTTTACTATTTGCAGGCATTTAAGAGAGAACAAGTAAATAAACAACAGAATGCTAAGTGAAGCCATCAGACAAATTGAAAGCTATTCATATTGCCTAATTTTGCCATATTAACCATTTACATTTGACAACTTTATTAAAAGATTGCAATCGTGTTAAATGTAATTATGAAGGTTTGTCCTTGACTCCTTGACAATGGATTTTTCTTTTTATTGTAACCATGACATATATTTTGCTTTACTTGATACAGGCTACAGCTCTATTGTACTTGCACTCTACACTACAGACATACAGTACAATGAGCCCAACAGTCTGGCAGCTATGATGGAGAGATGCATGGGGTGCCTTGTGGTTCTGCCAGTTAGTGCACTGACCATGAACTGAACTCACGAGGACCCGAGTTTGAATCCAGCTCCTGTCATGGCTCACATGTCCACCCTGTCTCCTTTCTACATGGAGCAAATAACATGCCAACCACAACAAAACAGGGTTGAGGCGTGAGTTAATAGGCAGAGTATGTTTTAATGGCATGGTGGAGGGGCGGGTAGTGCAGAGGTAAAAACGCTCACCCGGCCACCACCGGAAAGAAGCGGAGACCCGTACAGTTCCCAGCAGCTGTGCCTCCGGCTTGAGCGTTCGCTCAAATGAACACAATTGCCATTTTTCAAGGCAAGGAAGGTAGGAAAGGATCATGTCCTCGGCATGGCACTAGCAACTCCTGCTGGCTGGCCGGGGTGTCATTTCAGCAGGGAAGGGATCTAGTAGGAAACTCGTGGAGTTTTGCTGCCCCGGTGAAACCCCTTGCTGTCAGGTGAAAAGCAGCAGCTGGCAATGCCATGTGCATACTTGTTTTCAAAATACCAACTTCAATGTAATATGACTGCATAAATTGTACCATGAATAATTTAAATAAAGTATATTTAAAAAAGAAGGAGACACATGTAGTCTACACCAGGCCAATAGGTGGATTGACACATACTGTATAGGGAAATAGCTGAAAACTGAAATAACGAACCAAATATACAAATGACACATAAATACAGAAGCGTATAAAAAATGGAAACAAATGATGGTGCAAAGTACACATCACACATGTTTTCAGCCACAGCTGTGCTGTGATATAAAATACTTCACTGAGACGCCATCATTTTTTATGAAACATGTAATTTATGTAACATCATGATTTCAAACATGTACAGTATACCAAAATACATGCTTCTAAAGTCCCAAACATATCTACAGTGAGCCAAAAAAAACCTTGTCATTCATAACCCACCGGCACTGTACCTTAAGCAGACGACTTGGCTCTCATTGGAAGTCAGGCATGCAGGAAACTTCACAGCTGTACTCAATCAACGTCACAGGGCTGTCTTTTGCAGCAAGCCCTTCTAATCACCATGGCGGGCAGACGGGGCAGTGAATAGTTCTGCTGATCACACATAGCCCCAACCTTGCTGCTGATTTTGCATTTTCAGATCATGTTTATTTCAATGGTCAATCAATCGATTGTGTTCCGGCTTGTATTAATGGAACTATAGCCTATACTTTAAGTTCCTATTTATCGGTATCACAATTAACATATTTTTCAAGGTTTTAAAGGAAAAAATACCATGACATTTTCTTTTCTTTTAATTCTATTTCTTGGCCCAGGCCGTAGCGTAACGGTCTGGGCACCGGACTGGTAATCCAGTCGCAGTGTGCCGCGGGTTCGACTCCCGGACCCGACACGGCCTTTACTGCATGTCATCCCCCCATCTCTCTCCCGTTTCCTGTCAGCCTACTGTCTGTCCCTTCAAAAATCAATAAAAGGCGTAAGCCGCAAAAAAATATAAAAAAAAAAAAAGAAAATCTATTTCTTTGCATGTACAGCATAGTATTTTGATATTAATGTTCCGTTCTGTTATCATTAAAATCGTAGTGTTTTGCCAATGATTCGGGGCCGGGGGCCCACTTGTAATATCCTCACGGCCTACCAGTGGGCCCCGGTGCACAGATTGGGAATCGCTGTTCTAGGTGACTGACTTTATATTCTCTTGTCTTACAGTTATTTTTTGCAAGGACAAGTAAACAACATTGAGGGCCAAATTGGCTTACAAGCTATAATGAGGAACACTGAGGTCAGATATGAGCTAATCAACTTCTTAACGATCCAAATTCTGCTGAATTAGCGAGGAGACTTGAGGAGTGTTTTCTTTGATCCATTTTGGTAGGGGTGACATTCAGCAGGGGACAGGATGAGTGGGGACCCATGGCTCACCCTTTAAGCATGGTATTGTTTTTCCATCTGGTAAGGTGAACTCCAGCCCAAAGACATTTCTGCTGAAATGACTGTTTTGGCTGGAAATGAGGGGCCGTTAATTCTCTATGGTATACTACCCGACTATATGTGAAAATGCGTTCTACTTCCATTCATCCCAAACAGTCTACTGTAGTTCGGTGTCGCTTGATTTCAATTACATGATTCAATTACATTAATCATTGTAACTCCCTGTACATAATGTGGTTAGAAGACACCGTATCCTTGAATCCGCTGAATAATTCAGAGGTGAAAAAGAGATGAATAGAGAGTTTCTCCATGTAATGGTGGAGAACCCCAATGCCCTTGAAAAAAAAAGACAGTAAATATTTAATGCGCTAGATGCTTATTGCTTTATTCAAAAAAGCCCTGACAGCAAGGACAACTGATATACCAAACATGCATGCCTGAGATGTGGTGAAAAGTTTGTCCCATGTACAGTACTAATAATCAAAGACAAGTTACAAGTTGTATTTTCACCCCCCCCCACCCCCCACCCCCCCCCACCCCCCACACACACACACACACACTTTTAATTTCTGCATACGGACCACTTTCACTTCTACTCCCCTCAAGTGAAAGCAATGATTCAGAGAGATGACATGTCATGTCATGCTAGCTGACCTGGAAGTTACATGTGCAAGGCAAGACATAGCATTTTAATGACGACATCAGTTACTGCCATCTTCTATGTTCTATCAGTATATCTTCTGTTTCCATTTGTATCTCGTTGTTATTCAACAATATATAACTGGTGGGCACTGGGCAGCCATGCTGTAGCTAAGGTCCTCGGTTCATGCCCCACACCTGGTTTATGTGTCCCTGAGCAAGACCCCTAACTGCAGTGCTGTATTAATAAATTAGTTAGCTCCTTAGAGTTGGGATGGTTAATGCAGAGGACAAATTTCACATACTGTAGAGTATACTGTGCAAATATACTGTACAGTGACAATTTTTTTAATTTATTATTACCGGTATTATTATTATTATTAGAGAAAATAAGTGGTTGACCGATATGACCCGATATGACAAATAAGGGCCGATCCGATACTTTTCCCGATACCGATACAGTATCGGGACATCCCTAGTTATAACCTCTCATGACATCACACACCAACACAAATGCATGTGCACATTTTAAATGATTCCCCTTGCGTGCACATTTCTTAGTTCAGTTAACCACATCAACCCTTATTCTGGGGCTATCATTCCCAGAGAATAGCAGATCTAATAGCAGATCTACAACCTTGTAGTATTTTGAGAGGGCCAAGTAAAGACATCTGGTGACTCCAGTCAACAAAAGGCATAGCAGTGGTGGCCATTTTCTGGTTCCATCGTTCCAGACCCCATTGATTTTTCCCATAGAGCCGTCCAAAAATATTTACATCCAGAATCATGACCTTTAAACATTTGATGCTGTGGAAAATAAATAAATAAATTGAAACACACAAAACAAAGGGTATTTAATTATTAAATATAGTATATAATTGCAACTGAAGGTCACAGTCATTGTATCGTGCATTTCGACATCATGTGACATCATCAGGGATGGAGATGTGGATACCCTGATGTATATAGTAATGAATATAGTAACTGCGACCTGCTGTCGCAGTCAAGCCCATATGGAGATCCCTGATGTCATCAATATTGGCCAGCAACTCTACATCTGACCTCAAACCTCAAACCCTTAGATCTCCATACAGTATATGGATTATGTCAGAACCTGTTCTGACATTCTTCATAATTTGATCCTTCTCCATCCATCCTTCCTCTTCGATGTCTCCCTTTTGACTTATACCTGTTTAAGTTAAGCCCCGGCCTTACCTGGGCCCTCATCAAACCCTGTACACTCAAGAGAATGTCCCCGCTATACATTATATTGTTGATCTGACCCCCCATGCCAAAGCGCCAGCGCTCGCCCAGCAGTCTGCCGCCAACGAGGCGGATGCGTGCACACGAGGTCGCTCAGGTGTCTTACTGGTATAATTAAATATTAAATATATATATCATTGAATCAATCATCAGCAAGATATTTTGTAGAAGGAAAAAGCTGCCAGCTGACTTGTACAGAGCACATATATGGCATTTGTTGAGGGATCCCATGTTCTTCTAATCTATGAATGGTCACTATACAGCAGTGACCGTTGGAAGCCACCTAAACTGACCTTTCAGGTAAAGGTAAACAGAAGTGACTAAAATAACTATTTTAAACCTCCCCCAGACATGGGTCTACAACGTCTGGAACGTGACAGTAGTTGAATTTAAATGGACAGTTCAGTTTTTTTAGATTTAGATTTCATATCACACTTCCTATGGTAGTGGTCAAATAATTGAAAACCCTTATTTAATCAGCACTGTGGGCCTGAAATGTCCAGGAATGGTATATGAGCTAGCC
The DNA here is from genome assembly GCF_964188405.1 of Protomyctophum parallelum. NCBI lineage: Eukaryota > Metazoa > Chordata > Actinopteri > Myctophiformes > Myctophidae > Protomyctophum > Protomyctophum parallelum. The sequence continues at coordinate 22,128,314 of NC_139707.1, read as the reverse complement.
AGTATATCTGGTTTTTGATCTGAACCCCCACCTACCTTTTTTAATTTGACTTAATTAGATATGTCTCCCCTTTATGGAAGCTGATGTTAACATGTAGATAGCAATTTTATCACTGCTTTTTGTATTTGACTGACATTGACTGTTTGACACCACCACACAAAGTATTAATTGCTCCAGTTCATTCTTTATTCTCCTGAAAATTGCCCTTTTATTTTCTGCAGTTAAAAATAAATAAATAAAAAGTCCAGATCAAGTTTTGACACAAATATCTCCCAAATAAAATCCTGGCATGTTGAGCTAGACCGAGTGGGGATTGTTATATTTAGTCAGAAGACAGCAAGCCTACTGCTAATGAATGCTGCTGGCAGGGTGTCAGTGAGCCCTGAGGAGATTACTGTGAATACTGGTCATATGTGTCCTCTGTGAATGCAGCAAACCAGACAGGCAGGCAGGCAGGCAGGCAGGCAGGCAGGCAGGCAGGCAGACTGCATTCTTTTCTGTATTAATAAAAAACGAGCTACCATAGCATGCACCAAGGCGCAAGCAAAGCAACAAAGCATTGAAAAACACTTTACAGAAACCAGTCAAACACGATCAAACTGGAGTAATCATTGCTATAGATGTTTTCAGGTGGGATACCAATTTCATCCAATCAGCAGAAAGAACAATATGCAGATCATTTATCAGCTTAAATTTGATATTGTTCCAATTTAAACCCAGACCCTGCGGTGGGGGGGAAGTATTTTACCACTGCACTACAGAGCGCCCTTCATCGCTTCCAATTGAACGTGTTTATCCTGTGTCCTGTATGAGTTTTCTCTCTGCCCTGATTGGATAAATTCCCGACCTGAGAATGTATTTTCTGTTTACTAAAGAGCTGGAGAGACGGGGAGACAAATTATGTAATTGATTGTGCACTATCATTAGGACTGTTAGCTGTTTCTTTACCTTCTCTACTGTAAATACTTCCATTGACCCCCAGAAGGGGTTATTGCTGTTGTTTTTAATAATGGAGTCTTGCTTTTGATTAGATAGTAGTCTGTAATACGGCCAGACTTTGGGTTATATTATTTTTTTGTTATCAAATGTTTTTTATTTTAAGACAAAAATCACAATAAGACACGTTAACATCATGAATGACTTAAAGAAAACAAAACACATAAAACAACACATTACAGCAAAAGCAAAGAACACAAAAACAAAAACAAACAATCCCACCCACCCCTCCCCCCCCCCGAGACCAAAGATGCCACAAAATGTCATTACTCCTACTACTGTGCAATGGAAACAAAAAATAAATAAATAATGATAATAATAATGATTAAACCATGCCCTTAACCAAATCTGCAATACCAGACCAAATCTCAATGTTTTTCTCTTTTGCACCATGCAATCTTGCTGTAGACATTTCTAGATAAATCTAGAAAGGTCAAAGCCCATTGGCGAAATGACAATGTATGAGGCGGTTTCCAGTGCGAAGCTGGTTATATTCAAAGGTAACAGCACTGTAGCAGTTATGGGAGTCAGGGGGACCGGGGTCAAACTGTCTACTTTCCAATATAACATGGTGAAATATGTGACTCTACTGGCTCGCAGACTGATACTGTTGAATTGGAAACAAGCACAGGTTCCGACTCACACTTCACTTATGAGAGATGTTATGCACTACTTACAATTGGAAAAGATTAAGTTTGAATTGAGAGGGAGTGAAGATAGATTCTACCAGACATGGCAACCCTTCATTGAATATTTCAATAGGTGCACGCTAACCCCTCCTAAACAATAGATAGCACAATAGAAATTTGAAAAAAAAGAAAAAAAAGGAACTGAGTGTTTTTTCTTTATTTTATTTTTTCTCATTTAAATAAAGATTGTCTGTAATTCACTTAATTAATTTACAACATGTTGGGAAAGTTTGAGAGCAAGAGTGTCTGTCCTGTTGTCTGTTTTGTTTGTCTGTTCACACTTGTCATTGTTTAACTGTTTTTTGTTTTTTCATGTTTATCACATTTATATGTCTTTTTTATTATGTATTGTATGTGGAACATTTATATTGCCTGTTATTTCTTTCATTTTATTTAACAGAACTACTCATTATCATTGTCGATAATATTCTGATGTTGTCATACAAAAAATGCCTAATAAAAAAAAAAAGGTAACAGCACTGTGAAGTTCACTTATCTTTAGAATATGCTGATACAAGCATCTACCATTACTTTCCCTGGTAGTTATTGTGAAATGTCACTGTACATCTGAAATTATCTGTTGATATGCCTCGATAAGGTTTCCTTTCCAAGGGAGTCTCTGGCCATTAGACCGTTTTATTGTTGGCCAGTTGTGCCTTAAGGCTTAAGGCATACTAGGCCTTCCTTAAACCAGTTTAGCTGTGCACTCCGGATATTGCTATATTATGAACTCCAGATAAAGTTTACGTCATGGATTTCTTTGCAGCTCCATTGCTTCATACTAGGCAGCTCGGTTCCAGTGATACTTCTATACAAGCTTGCTGTTATCTGGCCTGCAAGGTCTATCCACCCAACCTGTGTGAGCTATTTCAGTGTTTTTCACTCGTTTGTGCACTTAGACAAACATGTCTTGTGCGCACGCACATACGTGCGTGTATGTACATGTGCATGCACATGTACATACACGCACGTATGTCGCACACTGTCACTGTACTGTACTGTACAGACTCACACGCACGTGCATTTGCGTGAGCGCGCGCACACATACACACACACTAGTTTTTAGGCTTAACCTCTGGCCACATGCCTTTTATCAGTAAGTGGTGACCACTTCACAGATTCCAGGCACTGGCCAACAAAACGCATCAACTTCATTTCTCACCTCCACACATCCATATGGGAGCAATCCCAAGTCAGGGGGGAGTGTCGGTTACATCTTCAATAGATGGTTCAATATAGTGGAACTGGAAACCAAGTATAACAAAAACTAGCTTGATTATAGGGCTGGTTGTTTCATTTAATGTTAAGTGGTTATTTTTCCCAAATATTTCCCAAGATAGGCCAGCTGGTTCATACAGCTTTCAGTGAGGCAACAACAATTATCGGTAAATGTTAGGACACATTTTGAGGACGAAGGGCTGTATTTTGCGTGTCTTAAGTACCAGGTCTTATTACTTAACTTAAGACCTGGAGGCGTGATCAATGCCATTTGGGTATTCTGAGTGGCCAAAGAGCATTGACCACGACTCCAGGTCTTAAGTTAAGTAATAAGACCTGATACTTAAGACACGCAAAACACAGCCCACATCTCTAGAATTATTAGATATATAAGAAGGAGATTTATAGCAAGTGTTATAATGCCTTATAGTGTATTATAATGCCTTGTTATAAATGTGGTTATAACACACATTATAGACCTGACCATAATAATAAAGTAATACCCTTGTTTCTGTTTCAGGCTCAGACTTCCAGTGCACCATTCACGTCATCCCAGTAAAGAATGAGGAGGGCATAGTAATGATGTTCATCTTAAACTTTGATTACGTCCTTGACGAAGGAAGCGACGACTCCACAGAGAAGATCAACCACACCTCCCCTACAAAGTCTGACCAAAGTGAGTGCAGGACCTGTATACATTTAATATCGATATGTCTGTTTGTTTTCATTTTTTGAATGTATTGTTGGTGTTACCTTACAATTACATCATTCATTCCTCATTACACTGACTCCATTTATTGCATTTTATTTTATTTGTATTATCTCTGCCATGCCGGATAACCAAAGGCCAGATGGCCAAATGCCAGTGATAATGTTTTGGCCGTCCGTGTGTGTCTGTGTATCCGTCTGTGAACAGCTAATGTTCTGGACCGATCGGCAAAGAAACCTTGCACATACACACTCCTCCACAATTTTCGAATCAGACTCATGGTGGCACTATAACAGGCTGCTTCAATTCTTTACTACAACTTCTACAGATTTAGTTAAAAACTCACACAAATCGGTACACATTATCACTGGATGTGATCAAGATGTATCTGTTCGATATTTCATATTCCATTCTGATTCGCTATGACTGACTTCCAAATGTATTTCATTTTTACCAGCCTATAACAATGAAATTCGGACATTCGGACATTGTTCCAAATAAATATGTTTCGGAAACTAATGGCTGTATTTTCTGCACATTCAGGAAAACCAGAGCCCCAACTGATTTTAGTGGCCTCATTGCATTTCTTCTAGCGCCACCACTATTACGCCAAATTTTCCAGTTTCACACAAGTTATCTAAAAATAATAATGGCTAGATTATTAGATTATTAGACATGAAACTAATGTGCTTGGCAAGGATGCATCATGCACCCAACTGATTGGTGACCCCATGGCCTTCCGTTTAATGCCAATCTTAGGCCAAACGTTTAACTTGCCCACAAGATAGCTCACAATATAATGCAAAGATTGACATGAAACTTTCTGACTGCATCCATGCACACTAGAAGATGAACAAGAAGTGACCCCATGACCCTCAGGCCAAATTATCAACTTTTTACACAAGATATCTCAGTCAAGTCAGGATGAACCCAACTGATTTTGGCATCACCCACTGGCCAATTTCCAGTTGGGTGTAAGAGGCAGCATAGACCCTAATTTAGAGTATTTTTTAAGTACTCAAAGATGCTTAACATGCGTAATAAAGGCAAGGAGAATAATTATCTGGGGTAGAGCCTCCATCCCCAGGGAAATGACAGCCTCAAGCTTGCATCTGTTGTTGTGTATATAGATTAGATTCATCTTAGTTCCTTGTGCATGTTTTTTTTTTGGTAGGGTGTGAGATGTAGCTAATGGAAATGGCAAACGCTTCTTAAAGAGAACCACCTCCTCAAAATAAGGGCAATTACATAAGTGGTTGGCAGCTTTTTTCAAGCACATTCTCGTCTACATCTGGTGGAGATAGCTAATTAAGAAAGCGCAAGAGATTCAGATCTAATCCCTCTAATGAACCAGGTGTGATTTCCACACAGGCCAGATTGTGGTGTGGTGAGCATACAGTATGGCTTGAATTGTATTGTATTGTATGTGTTTTTGTATAGTTTTACTATCATTTTTAAGAGCCCATGCTCAGGGACTACAGATGTAAATTAGCTTATGGCTAACTCTGGCTCATTTACATGGATGTGAAAACTGACATGTTGATTAATGAGCATTGTAATAAATAAATAAATAAATACATGGCTAGTATAGTATTAAAACAAATCCCTGGTGACTGAAACACTGAGATATTGTACCCAAGGTTTGATTAAAACATATATATATAAATAAATAAATACAAATAGTGACAAATAGTGAAAATCTATCTAATCTACAATCTAATGTGATGTAAATCTAATCTATGTAAATATATTTAGAAAATTCCAAAATAAAGAAATTGAGAAACAAATTGTTCAATTGTGATACTATCAAACATAAATAATAGCACATCAGACAAACCAGAAGAGACTAAACATATCTCCACCGGCTATAAAAAAAAAGAAAGAATGGGTGGTGGTATCAAAAGCAGAGGCATGTTGTATACAGTGTGTGTGTGTGCACCCCCATGCCAGCACATCGGATGCTGGCCGCACCAACCACATAAGTATGTCGTTTGGCACCTCAGGACCTGTGCTTTATCTCCTCGCCTGCTGCCTGGTCTAACCTTCCTACTGTATGTAATCACTGTCCTGTGTAAACAACAGAAAAACTATCTGTGTGCCTAATTGGGATATATCGTATCTGCTATTTATTACCTGACATTCTTTCTATTCAAAATAACAGAATGAACACTGGGTCACCATCATGCTGTTCCTTTTATAGCATCCTTTATTTGTGTGAGCTTACTCCCAGTGCGAGTCAGGATGTGCGATATTATAAATGTCAATGACACATCCCTGCTCTGTTCTGGAGTGGAAGTACAGAGCAAAGCACAGCTTTCCACTCCACTCAGCATGAATTCCTCCACGGCACTCAAGGAGCCGGGGGCTTTGTTTATATTGCACTGTGTGTGTGTGTGTGCGTGCGTGCGTGCGTGCGTGCGTGCGTGCGTGCGTGCGTGCGTGCGTGCGTGCGTGCGTGCGTGCGTGCGTGCGTGCGTGCGTGCGTGCGTGCACACATACATATGTGCATGTGTTACTGGTCCCAAGCCAGCCGGGTACCAGAGTAACAATATTGAAATGTGGGTTCAATGCCTCCCTGGTCTTGGTCTCTGAGAAACAGAGTAAAGGGTGCATTCGCATTTTCAAAAAAATAAAAGTTACTTCACATTTGTGAGAGTATCATACATGCACCGCAAATGTAGCCGCGTGTTTGTTGCCACATTATAAGCTGTTTTGCTTTGGTCCATGTCTCAGAGATGGGACCTGTGGGTGAAGCAGATACACACATGATGTGACAGAGAAACAAACACGTGACCTCATGCACGCGTCACTCATACAGTCATACTGTAGATTCTGTAGAACATGACCATATCATCGTGTTTTACACGTGAGACACATATAGCTCATGCATGGACAACAATAATGACATGGGGTACAAATGTGTAGTTCCTCCTCTGCACTGGCTGCATGTACAATGTGATTCCATTGCAATGTGATTTTTGGGGGCAATGGGAGACTAATTATAATCCCATGCTGACAGTAGGGCATAAGCCTACACAGGTATCATAGCAACTAGCACAATAGAGGGAGTCTGGAGAGAATAATCCCTCTTTCTCTCAGCCAGCAGTAGCGCCCAGAACAGAACACAGCATTCAGCAATTTTAACATGCCACGAGGACCAAAACAGATGGTAACAGTTAAAAATGACCAGGCAGGGAGATGTACTGTTCTGTACCAGGATCTCCTTGCTAGTTTATTTATACTGAATTGAACGTGTATCATAGTCAGGCATGGGTCGGGACATTACAATCAATTACTTTAATTTATGGCTTCTGTTGTCAGCTATATTAACAGTGTGTAGCCAAACGGCTTCCTTCTCATTATGTTTCCTCTCTTTGAACCATTTAATTCCAATTTCATACAGAGTTATTCCAACGGATTAATAGCTGCTGCATGGGATGGAAAATGAATGTGTTTAGAGTCAATGACCCCCGGAGGGCTTAATGGTATGAATCAGGCATGGCCCAGCAGCTTTTCTTTTTTTCCCCCCAGAAACATGGCACAGCTGCAGAGCAAATATAGAAAACTATGGTTGTTCTGAAAATGTTTTAAAATCTATGGTCAGCTCTTTTCTTAGCACTAAAAGTTAAACTCTTCAGCACTGAAATATTCAGCACACCTAGTGCAGAATACCTGCATGCATTAACTACAGTACCTTGAGTGTATATATAGAAAGATTCACTTTCTGTGCACTGAAAAACATTCTGGCTATTGTTTAGTCTCAACTTGGCAATTTACTGTACTGTAGAACTTCAGTAAAGAAAAACATAGGCTTAGAAGCTCATGGGGTTATACTGTACTGTCAAAGACTTTGAGGATATTAAATCCTTAGCATCAAATGGTTGACAGTATGATCCCAGGAGCTTCTAAGCTTGTGTTTTCTAAGAATGTCTGTATTGTGCATATTTGAAATTCAGGTAAGGTGTGATTTTGCATCTCATTATAGATGAGAAGTTTTATCCGGCTGATCCATTGCATTAATAATCGCTTCCTTTTCCACACGTACGGGATGATCTATCTTCTGGCCCTCTGGTAGGTCTGTAAAATATATATATACTGGTCTGGAATATGGATTCGATATACAGTAGGAGCCAGAACTTCCCACAGTAAAATATCTCTTCAATACTGTACAGGCAAGCTGAGAACCAAAGACATATACATGTACAGACAGTATAGAACTTCTGTATGTCTCTCTGCAGAGTGGACACCTAGGACCTGCCAGTCCAGGATATAATTATGTGCCTGTCCAGGAGTCCTGCTGAGAGTGATGGCTGTGATATATTGAAGGATGTGCCGAACCTATATGGTGGTTGTTGTTGTAACATCAGCACACATGGCCAGGGGAATGGAAACAGATGGCAATGACATGATGTAAGGAGGGTGCAGAAGGATGGCTGACTCGTATTTATGAGTGAGTCTGGGCTCAGTTTCACTCGCTTTCTATTGTTAATGAGCCAAAACTATCGTGTTGTCCCAAGGGGCCATTCACATAAACAAATGTCTAGTCTGGAGATGTAACTGTGAGCACAAATAAGGCTCCTGTCCAAATTCAATGGAGGGAATAAATAGCCACCATTATCCGCTGTCAAGATAGAATGTCATCATAGGCACCCTGTCACACACTTAGCAAAGTATATGCATCGATCTTGAAAATGAAAATCAATTCATGAACACTACGTACAATGTCCGCTTGACCCTCATTTCAATCAAATGCACTGGGGTTCAATATTACTATACTTCTCAAGTGAAGATGATTTGTGACACTTTCATTCCACCGACCAGAGGTGCTCGATTCTTCTCGCTCTATTTGATCACAAGCATGTATAGTATGAGGAAATCCAATAATAGAATTTCTCATGATAATCAGGCAGATGAGAGTAAGGCCCTTCCACCAGCTGGATAGCGATGACCTTTTCATTAATGTCTGTCAATCAAAGAACAGGGCAGGCTAAAGGCTCTTTAGTTAACAATATCATTTTGATTATGGTTGCACCCCTTTGTTCTTCAACATTTCAATGTTACCAAAAACTAAGCGTCTGACCTCCTAAAAGTAACTGATACAGTACTACTACTTCTCGGCCTTAAGCCCATGATCCACCTAAATCCAACACACTTTGCTACAGTAGTTTGGGTAGTCAGGGTAGAAGACGGGGTTAAGCAAATATTAATGGGATTGGTATTTAAGATGACATTTAAGATGACAGTGACCTCAATACCCTCACCGGCTCATACCTTCATACCGGTCTCAATACTTCTCCAACGTGAGTGACACCCACAGCCTGCACGGAAGTTATCATGTTAGCCTTAATGTCTTACTATACCATGTGCTGTTTACGTTTATGACTAATAAAGTATTCAATCAATCAATCAATCAAATAAATTACTATCTGTCTGTCGGTCTATACAGCACAGCATGGTGACTAATGACAATAATGTTTTCAATGGTTCAGGGAGGAGCAGATTCTTCCGCTTCCGCCAGGCCGCGCTGAGCCTCATGGGTACCAGCAAGCAGTCGCTTCCACAAGAGGACCCAGACGCCGTGATGGTGGACTCGCCCAAAGACAACGACAACGAGGACTCCGTTCCCCTGCGGAGCTTCCCCTCGCCCACCAAGGGCGGCTGCGGCTGCAGTCCGACCCCCACCCCTACTCCCACCGATGCAAACGACACACGCGCCCTCATCGGCTCCAGCCGGCACTCTTCCCAGGCCAGCGTTTGCCCAGAACCGGAGGACCGCTTGTCCCCCGGGCACCAGTGGGATAAGCTGTACCAGACGGAGCAGCACCCGGCCTCCACCAACTCCCTGTCCGACGCCTTCCCCAGAGGCAGCATCTGCAGCATGAGGCGAGCCTCCTCCGTGCACGACATGGAGAGCAGCTTCAACTCCAAGAGCATGTTCAGGGACCGCCATGCAAGTGAAGGTACGGCTGAGAGTGTACAAAATGGTATGGGTGTTAGTGTCCTAATGATCTTAACAGAAAGTATGTACTGTATGTTTATTGAACTTTACTCTTTACATTTTGCAATGCCAAAGCATTTCTGTGTAATGTACTGTACTGTCTCTATGATTGCTGATGTATTGCACATTTAACCACTTAAACCCTTTTGACTGGATCCCCCTGGGGTCTATAGTTGGTACTTTGGTCCTTTTTTGGACCTCATTCTTCAAGAACTTACTAAAAAGGGCCTCCCCCTTACAACCACGATCGCCACCCTCACTGCTCTACTCAGCCGTTACTTCTACCTGCGCATTGTTTTGTTATGCAGTGACATGACCCTTACTGTCTCCCTTAACACATTAGCAAGCCTTTGCCCCTGACGACACGCCTCGCCGCCCGAACCGCAGGGGAAACGTAGATGAATTGGTTGCTTTAGCTGTTAACTCAGCATTTGTAGAATCAAGGCCTTCTCACCTAGAGGGGCTTTAGCTTAATTAAAGAAAATCAACAAGCCCACAAGGTATCACAGCTTGTAGATCATCATCTGCTCACATTAGGGATGCTAGGGCTCATGTTGTTGAGGCAATCTACAGGCTCTGCACGCAGTGTTTCATTTTTGTCTTTTTTTTTGCTCTGGCCACAAAATGCTGCTGTTAGACAATGGTCGTCATATCAGAGGTAACCATGCGTTCTCCGTCAGTGGTTTCAGTGCTCAGCAACTGCTTTGAAGCATGTCTTTCAAGCAGGGCAATCCGCACAAAATGCTCACCAGAGATCTACTTTTGGCAGAGTAGGATAACTGAGGCTGCACCTAAAATACTGTGTCAATGACCTATGTACTTTACATAGGTGGATTTGTCGTGTTCAGAAAAGATGAGTGTGAGGACAATAACATCCCTAAATGAAAGCTTATTGCTTGTGTTCATCAATATTGCTTTCCTGCATGAATGAAATGTTTCTATTTGAAAGAATTCCGAAAGAAACGGAATGCGTTTCAATGAATAGAAACAGAATGCATTTGAATGAATAATGCAATAAACACCGTCATCATTGTTGTAGCGCATGAGGGATGGGCATATTGCTTTTAAGCATATGCCGGTTTATGTTATGCTGTTCTGTTCTTTTTATGGAGGCCTACTGCAGAATAAAGTTTCTAGGATTCTTTATAATGAAATTAGATAACATGATGAAGTTTATCACATAATATTTTTTTATGATTGTATACTCTTATATCATAATCCATACTCACTAATTTGCTTTGTATACTTCATTAAAGTATTTATATAATATTTAGTACTGTAGTAATACAGCTTTGGCTGCACCTGTACCGTGCATGATCAATAACAGAATGAAGTACTGCAAATGGATGTGAGCTTGTATATCTGCTACAGTATTTCTGACTGTAATGCATAACCTAGTACAAATCAGTCATTACTGTTCTTACTTACTGAAGGTGCATTGATCCTGCCAGTGACTGATATTTTCTTCTTCACCAGGCCCTTTTAATCACCTGAAGTCCAGTTTACTTGGCTCTACCTCTGACTCACACATCAACAGATACAGCACCATCCATAAGATCCCTCTGATCGCGCTCAACTTCTCAGAGGCAGAGAAAAAGAGCCATTCTCCGCCGACGTCAGAGAAAACCATCATCGCGCCAAAGGTTAAAGACAGAACTCACAACGTCACAGAGAAGGTTACGCAGGTATGCCAATGCCCTCCCATTTAACTGATATTGCAGCATCTGTTCTGGAGTGCACCCTCCTGTGTGGCTGTGTTTTTCAAGACTCATTTTTCAAGACTCATTTGTGGAAAAAGAACATTGAATGTCAAATAATCTAGTCCCCAATTATAATACGACCCAGATTTTTAAGATATTTCCACTGGATAAAACGTAGTATTATATTCAGCACAATAGAGTAAATTGTGATTAAGAGGAAAGGACAGTGCTTGAAAATAACAATGTATTGCCACACGGACATTTCAGGCAAGTCCTAAGTGTGTCCTTAAGTTCCTCAGTGTGTGCATTGGACATTTTCCAAAATGGAAAATATTAAAATACAGATTGCCCAGTCCTTGAAACGTCAGAAAGAATAAATCTCTTGACGAATGAGGTTGATGGAAAAAATAATAATTTGGAGGGGTGGTCTGAACTAGGAGTACGGTGTCTGAGCTGTTTAACTAAGACCAAGATAAAAAAATAATTTAATCAAATTTAATCATTTAATCAAAAATCACAATACGTGAAGGATTTATTATTTAGGGATCTGACATTCAGCTGCCCAAACCTAGTGGGAGTTTTCGCGATGATGATGCGACTGAATAGAAACAAGGTTGTTGTGGTAAATAGAACGTTTCATGTCTATGTGTGGTGTGTATCGGTTGTTATTAGATTACGAAGATTACTATGAAAACCTGCAAAACCTGGCTGTCCGTCCGTCACACCTCCATATATGGTTGTCAGTCCATTACGTCTGGTGACATCACGCACCTCCATATATTCTTGTCAGTCCATTACGTCTGGTGACATCACGCACCTCCATATATGGTTGTCAGTCCATTACGCCTTGTGACATCACGCACCTCCATATATGGTTGTCAGTCCATTACGCCTTGTGACATCACGCACCTCCATATATGGTTGTCAGTCCATTACGCCTGGTGACATCACGCACCTCCATATATGGTTGTCAGTCCATTACGCCTTGTGACATCACGCACCTCCATATATGGTTGTCAGTCCATTACGCCTTGTGACATCACGCACCTCCATATATGGTTGTCAGTCCATTACGTCTGGTGACATCACGCACCTCCATATATGGTTGTCAGTCCATTACGCCTTGTGACATCACGCACCTCCATATATGGTTGTCAGTCCATTACGCCTTGTGACATCACGCACCTCCATATATGGTTGTCAGTCCATTACGCCTTGTGACATCACGCACCTCCATATATGGTTGTCAGTCCATTACGCCTTGTGACATCACGCACCTCCATATATGGTTGTCAGTCCATTACGTCTGGTGACATCACGCACCTCCATATATGGTTGTCAGTCCATTACGCCTTGTGACATCACGCACCTCCATATATGGTTGTCAGTCAAATTACGTCTGGTGACATCACGCACCTCCATATAGGGTTGTCAGTCCATTACGCCTGGTGACATCACGCACCTCCATATATGGTTGTCAGTCCATTACGCCTCGTGACATCATGCCTTGTGATACGTCACACCACCATATATGGCCGTCAGTCCAACACGCCTCGTGAGTGGGTCTCATCTCAACAGTGAAACAGTGGAGTCAGTACCCCATCTAGGCGATGTCAGCAACAAAACAAGTGCTACGAAGCAGCCTGTGGGAAAGCTTATACTCAAACAATCTTTCAGCGCGACGTGTCATCTTGACATTAGCAATGCAAGTGAAAGATAAAGCTCTCATTCATAAATGAAGACCCACCATCATCATAATTAAATGCACTGCCTCCCCACTGGCTGTCGGTAGATCGGAGACACCGCTGAGACGTGAGTTGCATCTACTACTTGACTGCTAGCATGATGGCATCTATAATTCATATAGTGCAGGTCCACAGGAATGCTGAAATAACACAAAATAAATACCCTCTGCCCTCTTCACCCCGGCCCCCGCTGTGCTATTTCTTTATTCTCAGTCCATATCATGAGTTATTAAACCAAAAAATACCAATGCTTCAACTTCCTGGGAATAATAAGTTACCAATAATTCAAAATGAAGGCGTAGAAACGTATTTTTGATTGAATTCCAAAGCCTAATAAATGTTATGTTAAAATGATTAAATGATATCTATCTATAATAATAATAATATCTCAAACTTATATAGCGCTTTTCTGAGTACCCCAAAAAAATCTGTCTGTGTGTAATTCACGTAACTCGAGAACCGTTCGCCCCAAATTCAACACGTGCATTCCACACTACCGCAGGGGGTGCAGTGGCCGATGTCGAGTTGGTCAGACCCACGGTTATCCAGAACCGCCCCAAAAAGGCCTCTGCCGGGCTCTGGACAGGGCCACTGCCCATGGCCTGACACAGAACTCCATAAATCCCTATAACCACACCAAAGGGTCACCATGCAACTCCTTGGGTCCAAACGGTTGCAAGGAGTTAACGCTAAAACCGTCTCGACCCTTTGGTGTGGTTTGGGCCATTGAATTCCATGTGTTGAATCACTAGGGTCAACATGCAACAAGACATATCACACTGCAGGGACAACGCTAAAACCTCTGTCTGTGTGTGTGCATGTACTGTTGTAATCCACGTACCTCGAGAACCGTTCGCCCCACCAAATTCAAATTCGACACATGCGTTCCACATCACCACAGGGAGTGCAGTGCCCTGTGTCGAGTCGGTCGGACCCACGGTTGTCCAGAACCGCCCCAAAAAGGGCCGGGCTCTGGACCGGGCCACTGCCCTGCAGGCATGCCTGACACTCAGGTTTGGGAAGTCAGCTCCACAGTCAGCTCCTTGAACCAACTACATAACCTGGAGAGGGCTTCAGCAATAACCTGCAGCTCAGCTCAGAGTTAAATTGAAGCCGTCTCTGATCAAACTTCTCATACAGAATCAATTAAATTAAGTAACTGGTAATAAATCTCATCAAGGTAATAAGCATTGTCAATGGCTCCTTGGGACTGTCTGAAGATTAATTGCAGTGAAACACTGACATAATCTGTGGGCATTAGCTCAGTTTAATGCGATGCATTGTGGTGCAGTTTGTGAATGACGTGCTGTGCTGTTCTCCAGGTGCTGTCGCTTGGGGCTGATGTCCTACCGGAGTATAAACTCCAGGCGCCCGGTATTGACAAGTTCACCATCCTCCACTACAGCCCATTCAAAGCCGTGTGGGACTGGCTGATTCTCCTGCTGGTCATCTACACAGCCATCCTCACGCCATACTCTGCGGCCTTCCTCCTCAACGACCGCGAGGAGCAGAAGCGGCGCGAATGCGGATACTCATGCAGCCCACTGAATGTGGTGGACCTAATGGTGGACATCATGTTCATCATCGATATCCTCATAAACTTCAGGACCACCTACGTCAACCAGAACGAGGAGGTGGTCAGTCTCCCAGCGAAGATAGCAATTCACTATTTCAAAGGCTGGTTCCTTATAGACATGGTGGCGGCCATCCCTTTCGACCTCCTCATCTTTGGCTCTGGATCAGATGAGGTATTGTTTATCTCCAACCCGTCTTGTTTTTTTGTTTTTCTTCCCTCTCCCAGGGATATTTGATGCATACCACTCATGCCATGCCTATACCGTACCTGATTAGGCCTGTCACACTTAACCCATTCTGACCTGAGATCAGATTCATACGAGGTTTTCCACTGGACACACACTGGGTCTGATTAACCCATTCTGACCCGAGATCAGATTCTAAAAATGTCAGTCGTTCTTCGATTAAAAAAAAAATAGCAGACCTACAAGCTTGTAGATCTGCTATTTTTCAACAGCTAAAGCACGACATGATGCTAACACCAAAATGGGTTCCCGTTCAGAATGGGTTAAATAATCGCCTAATCACAATTATTTTAGATAATCGCAATCATTTTTTGCATAATCGTTAAAAAATGTCATACATTTAAACAAAAAAATCAAAAATAGCAGAAATAGATCTACAACCTTACACAACACATTTTGTAAATTATTTGTAAAGAAAAAAGTATTAAAATGATGAATGTGTTAATGATTTCTTTGTATATTTAAGTTATTTGTCATATCTGTCCTGTGCAATGTGATTACGAAGACTAAAAGGCAAATACAAATTGTAACGTTACAATGTCAATGCCAAAGACAATTAAATCCTTAATCGCAATTATTTGTGTGATAATTAATCGTCGACTTAAATTTGTAATCGTGACAGCCCTATACCCGATATATAATTGCACACTGTTGTCATTTACCAAAAATACATGTTGAGAGTTTAGATCTGCTACTTTCGTTATGCAACAACGGCGCACAACTAAGTATAACCTATGTCTGCTAAGCCCAGACTTGTACACCTGGGCCACTGCTTAAAGCCTGAGTCTTTCTGTCTCTGAAAGGATTACTTTAAATTGCATAATGTTGCGTTTCCTGTATGATTTTTTTTCTCTCTCTTTTTTTCTGAATGGTCGTCATTCTAGAATCCATTTACGCGGATTAATGGCTTACCAAATGGCAATCAATGATGCATTTATGTGAGGAGCAAGTGAAAGGGACTGTGCGTGCAGCTTATAGCACATGCAGATGTGAGATGGCCATTGGTACTGGCTGGCCGTCAGGCTCGTTGGCTTGTTTGTTCAGTATAAAGTATGTGCCTGCGGGCACTGGATCCACTCTGGTTCTTTATCATGCTTTATAGGCGCTCCATTACACCAAAAAAGCTTATAATTCATAATAATCTTTTTTCGTTTCCGAGTCAGTGCAGTGACCGCAAAAATAGGAGAAAAAAAGTAATTTCCCTTTCCTTACTAAATCTTGGCTGAATTACACTTGAAGGTATACCTCAATTATACTATACACTTTTCTTTAGTACAAAATGACATATTTTTTAAAAAACCAGGACAACATATGCTGATACAGGTGGTGTACAGTATCTGAAAATCAAGGTTTTCCTGCTCACATAATAATTTCTGGGTTGACCAGACAGGTCCCCTCTTAGTTGCGTTCTGTTATAGGAAGTAAAAGCAACCGAGCCAATTAATGGCAATGGTATTCTCAAGGCTCATTTGAGTCACAGGTGTGATAATGAGGCTTTACCCTACAAGAGCTTTTGATTAGAGTAAGCAATATATTTTAATCATTGTCTTATATTTCAATCATTGTCTAGTTGCTTTCAAAGCAGCAAAGACTTGAAGGTTGTGTTGGAATGCATTAATGCACAATCTCAGTGGATACAATTTACAATTTAGGCATTTAGCAGACGCTCTTAATCCAGAGCGACTTACAATAATCAAGAACAAAAGCATGGGAATACATCACAAAAGCATTTATCATAAAACATGCGTAAGCTAAGAAAGTAACAGTGGAATATCTATATTATGAGACTATACATATAAACTATATATATACTACTATGCTATGGATATACAGTGGGAAAGACATTGAGTGTTTTGTTCTCACATGCACCCCATAAAGAGTCATCTATATTGTATACTTCATCGTATGACAAATAGCTAAAATATCCAATCTAAATTAAAACATAAATTTCTTGAAAATGGCATGCTCAAACTAGAGACAGCAGGTACATGGGGTGTTTAGGCTTGTAGACTGGATAGTAGCCTACATGTACATTTAGATTTTGTTGAGTTTGCAGATGACATATACAGCACAGATCTGGAGCCATGTGCTAAATATAAATTCTAGGGAGAGAGAAAAAATCCACTAGATGTCTCATTCCATTAACTCATAGTTTCACATAAAGAGCATGCCTCACTGGAGCCTGGTCATCTAGCAAGTCATCATCCTCTATGCATGAAATCTATGGTCCATGCACACAAATTCTAAGAATATCAAACTAGAACTAAAAAAATAATGTCCATTTTAACAAGGAATTTGAATGTTGCATAATCTCGTCAATCATGGAAAGTGTACAAATATCTTTATGATAGTGAAATAGAATCACATGTGTGTGCTTCTGTACAATTTGAATATTTTACCACGTGTGACAGTATCGTGAACCAGAGATGCAGTATTTCAATACTTTAAGATAAATAAAGTTTAAACAGCGCTCAAATTAATGTTTTAATCTTAATAGAAAAATGGCTTTATTTAAATGAAAAGAGAACACTGGAAACAAGATTTCTAAAACATATTTTCAGAGGGGCTTTTCTTTGCTTGTTTCTCAATGCCACATTCCAAAGCCATTCCCTACTATAATTGTCAGGTAAACAAATGATGTCATTAAGGGGGACACTGGTAGGTTCTGCTGAAGCCATTCTCTGAGACAGAACAAGCAGTGAACTCCCTGGGATTCATTCAGTGTTTGTTACCGCCTGTTAGGTTTTCAATAAATGAGGATTTATCTGTAGGCCCCTAGCGTCTTCAGTTCCACGTTAATTTGGCCTTGAACAAAAAGCCATGGGGAGTTGCCTGGATATAGACCTTAGCGAGTTTAGCTTACAGCTGCAGAAATTACCTTGGATTATAGAATGATGACCTCCTGTTTTGTCATTCATGCATACAGGAGCGAGATAACAAAGCCATGTTAGCAAGTATGACTTTGGAAAAACATATTGATTGTTTCTTGAAAAGGACATGTATTGTGGATAAAGTACTACACAGTAAAATCCATTATGGGGCCATTTGGTGATATTTGTACACTTTCAGAGTTAAATGAAAACACTGGATTTGACTATGTAATGCTTAGAATAAATTGCATACTACAGTAGCATACTGCAGAAGGAACATGCATTTTATGTTTTAGAGCAGCTTCAACCTAAGAATTTGATTTTGTACATGTTTTGTGCATGTTGGAATGTAGTATTTTATCACTAATAAAATTCCTTACTGTACATTTTGCCTAGACCACCACTCTGATTGGCCTGTTGAAGACAGCTAGACTCCTGCGATTGGTGCGCGTAGCAAGGAAGTTGGACCGGTACTCTGAGTATGGAGCTGCAGTCCTCATGTTGCTTATGTGCATCTTTGCGCTCATCGCACACTGGCTGGCCTGTATATGGTATGCCATAGGCAATGTGGAGAAACCTTACCTGGACCACAAGATTGGCTGGCTGGACAATCTGGGCGTGTCCATTGGGAAGAGGTACAACTACAGTGATCCGAACTCTGGACCCTCCATCAAGGACAAATACGTCACAGCACTTTACTTCACCTTCAGCAGTTTGACCAGCGTAGGCTTTGGAAATGTCTCCCCCAACACCAACTCAGAGAAGATCTTTTCCATCTGTGTCATGCTGATAGGCTGTGAGTATGTCACGGACATGGTGTTTTGTGCTACAATACACCTTTCACCAATTTACTTTCGGCATTTAATATAATGCTGTTTACACTTGTGTACAGTACATTTACACTGTAAATGCTTCAGTATAAATACATAGCATAATTATAAAAGGTATTGTCCTCCACAGTGTTTTAACTTAACACTGGGGAGTTTAGGCCTACTGTGTAAATCATGCTAAACGCTTATATGAACTCATCTACTGCCAGAATTGTGTCACTTCCCTGCCGAGCTAAGACCATTAAATCGGGGCCCATGACGTAAATCACTGTCAAGTTCAAGTGCACGGACATGTGCCCGAGACGGAGATTGATAATCTCCGTCAAATTAGTGCTATGAAAACTGATCCATCCATGGGCACATTTTATTAATGGATTAAATAGGCCCGGGCCCTCAAGGTGTTTTAACTCCCGGGGCGTGAACCGAAAGTTAGCAACGGCTTTGTCGAGTTAGCCGCAATCTTTTAATAAGTCACCCGAAACGTCAATTTTGTAACTGCGACAAATGCTTTAACAGTTTGACTCCATAAAACGCGTAACCCGCATTCTAATCAAATATTCTACGCTGCCGAGATTGTTTTATTACCTTTAGAGCATACGCTGAATTATTTGGGCTTTTGATCCGTGAAAATCCGGCGAAAAAAGGTTCCTCCGTTTGTTATGAACGATCGCACCACCCGCCATCTTGGTGCGCCGCAAGACCGCCCCACAAGACCCTCCTCCATGAGGCGTTGTACCCCGTTCATTTGCATTGGCCTCAAACACACATGTGTTGATTTCCAGGTTTCGTCATTATAACATGAAGGTCTCGTCTCCAGCTCCGCGGCAAAGACGGAGTTTCTTTTTAATTATTACAATATAGCGGATCAAACACATAAAACAAAAGGCGGGAATGTCGTAGTAAGCGCCATCGAACCCTGGATTAAACAATTAGCGGCTGTCAAACTGTTCTTAACTATAAGCGTTGAACATCGCCGTTTTAATCAAAAACTCAATCTGGGGAAAATAATCCGATATAAAAGGATTTTAAATTTTCTGTTAACGTTGAAGCAGACAGAGGGGAACCTTTTCACTGACGGGCGGGCCATTCCTTGTTTATCGATTGCCTAGCAACTGAGACCTATTCAGACGATGGTCTGGACAGCAATCTCAATGATTCAATACAACAGACCAAAAGCCGTTAAAAGTCGTCCTTGGCAGTGGGGTCCATTGAGAAATAAAGTCGTCAGTGGTGCTGCTGCAGTGCTATAAAGTTGCAGTGGTGTAAAGCAACTAAGTACATTTACTTAAGTACTGTACTTAAGTACAATTTTATGGTATTTGTACTTTACTTGAGTCATTCCAATTAAACTAAACTTTTGGTACCTTTTGATACCAATACTTTTACTTGCAATGGAGTAGTTCTACATTGCAGTATTGATACTTTTACTTAAGTAACAAATGTGAGTACTACTGGTAAATTGTGGCTCATGTCTGCATTTCAGCCCTCATGTATGCCAGTATCTTTGGCAACGTCTCTGCCATCATCCAGAGGTTGTACTCGGGTACGGCCCGGTATCACGCTCAAATGCTTCGGGTCAAGGAGTTCATCCGCTTCCATCAGATCCCCAACCCACTGAGACAGAGGCTGGAGGAGTACTTCCAACATTCATGGACCTACACCAATGGCATTGACATGAACACGGTCAGCAGAACTTAAAGCATGATTCATACTTTGTTGCTTGTCCAACACACGATAGTCCGACACCCTACCCCAAACCCTAACCTAACCCTAACCCCACGGATGAGTCCTCACCGGCCACGCATGCGTCTTTACATGCCGTGCATGTCGGGAGCCAAGGGTGAGTCTTAACGGCCACGCATGTGTCTTAACTGGCCACGCATGTGTATTAACCGGCCACACATGTGTATTAACCGGCCACGCATGTGTATTAACCGGCCACGCATGTGTATTAACCGGCCACGCATGTGTCTTAACCGGCCACGCATGTGTATTAAGCAGCCACGCATGTCATACTGTTAGTACGTCGGACGAACGTATGCGCCCCATTTTAGACACACACTTAAGACTAAAAATCTGATTGACATTTAGTCGACTAAACCATTTCAGATGACTAAAATAGGACTAAAAGTAAATGCTGGCTATTCAAAAGACTAAATCTGAATTTTCTGTTAAAATGAACACTGTTAGTCACGCAACAGTACGATGGAGTATATATTAAGCATGACTGTCACTGTAACAGGCCTTTTTCACAGCCATATTTACACAAATAGTTCTGTAAAAGCATATAGTCACACATGCATGCACTTCAGAAGTGTTGTGGCCAGCAGCACATGCTGCAACGTCGGACAGATCAATTTCCCATGTTGTCTTGCAGGACAGGTTGTGGTTAGTGCCGGCTTGTTGCCAGTTTTTGTCTTGGGTTAGTGAGCCAGAAACAGGAATTCTTTCTTAGAGTATGCGGTAACCAGTAACATACGACCGATCGACTAAAATGAAGCTACAGGTAGCCATAGAGCTGTCACCATTTGGAAATTTAGCATGACGATTGTCACACGAATAAACTTCTGTTTATTAAACTTCACAAATTGATATGACAAATAACTTAAGTATACAAAGAAATCACTGGCACATTTAATAATGTGTACAAAAAAAGAATCCAAAATAGCGGAAATAGTTGATCGTAATAGTTGACGTAAGCTTGTAGATCTGCTATTTTTGAAAAATATTTGAAAATGGACATTTCTCAACATGGAAATGATTGACGATTATGCAAAAATGATTGTGATTATCTCAAATTATTGCAATTAGGCGATTATGTAATGATTGTGACGGGCCTTGCTACAGGGATCCCTGATGTCGGCATAAACTGCTGACGTCGTGTTGATGACATACTGATACTGTACATGGTGATATGCAAATGGCGTTAATACGGCTTTGCTGCACAAACATGACACAAAACTCCAGCTATCCGTGAAGCTGACGGGTCAGGTTGGCCAATCAGGGAAGTTGTTGCCTTGACCCCTCAAACACATGGCTAAATGTGTCCGACAGACTGCCG
This sequence comes from Protomyctophum parallelum, assembly GCF_964188405.1. Taxonomy (NCBI): domain Eukaryota; kingdom Metazoa; phylum Chordata; class Actinopteri; order Myctophiformes; family Myctophidae; genus Protomyctophum; species Protomyctophum parallelum. The sequence continues at coordinate 22,106,678 of NC_139707.1, read as the reverse complement.
ACAGACAGATGCAGACATTCATGGTTTTCCGCTCACACCCCCGGGTCATCTGGGACACACAAGCCCAGTTTGAGGTCAATCGGTCGGACGGCGTACCCAAGTTGTGCCGGGGACAGGCGGACACAGAGATTTCATGAAATGTATACAGGTTGATGGATAAGCCATAATATTCCTCGTCTCGCCACAAGGTACGAAATTGGTGGTACACAATTGTTCTCCTAAGTGGCTGTGGTTATCTCTCCCGGCCCCGCACCCCATGATGAGCTCTAGCCGATAGTATCTGTGCTTCTGGCCCACAAAAGGGGCAGACATCCACCTCACATAGATACAGGAAATCCAATTGGCATTGACTAACAGAGCCTTAATTAGCATCCTTGATAACACCTGTGAAGTAAATAACACTACGCAACTACTTATGTCAATATGGCTGCTGTGAAAAAGGTTATACTGCAGCCAAGTTCATTTTTAGCTGGCTAAAGCTTAACATTGCAGTGTTTAGCGAAATGCTGAAAAGAATTATTTTGTTTTTCTTCTCTTGTCTGCTTTTCGCCCGGATTAACATCTCGATATTGGTAAGAGCAGGAGGTACATATTTTAATTCATAGCCATTTTTGTGTTTTAACATTTCTTTTCCAGTGCCATCCCCATCAATGTAAGCTATATGAACATTTATTCTGTGATCAGGAGGGACTTCATGCTCTTACGTAAAGTATAGTAGAATGGCACACAATGCCGGATAGTAGATCTGTAATTGTTCTTCTTGCTAAATACATTCAGGTCAAAGAGCTTACAATGCATATTCTATATGAAACTGTGAAGAAAATCTCTAAGCAGGCATTCCACAAGCCAGAGACGTGATCTATGTAATTTATACTATGCACACGCTTTGATGTGATGATATATTAAAGCAATGAGGAGATACAGGTCGACCGTTGGATTAAAAGGAAAATCCACCTAGGGACTGTTACTCCCAGGGGCATAAATGATGAATTGTTTATGTCATGCTACAACTAATTACTGTATACATAAGAGATTCGAACAAGTTGACATAATTTATGAATTGTTTATGGCATGCTGTAACTATTTACTGTATACATGAGATTTTAACAAGTGTACATAATTCATGAATTGTTTATGGCATGCTTTTTAACAGACTAGTATACTATTGAATTGATGAGGTAAAAAAATATATACGTGTGTGTGTGTGTGTGTGTGTGTGTGTGTGTGTGTATATATATAAATACACATATATATATATATATATATATATATATGTATTTGCTAGGGTTGTCCCCATCGGAAATCGGGCCGATCACGTCATTTTAAAATCGGATTGGGAGCAAAAAACCTGATCGGGACATCCCTAGTATCAATATTATATCCATATCATGATATTGAACTGGAAATTGTCTGTGAAATTGATCTATTGTGATATGGCATAAACATGTTCTATAAAATATAAATATCGGATCGGGAAAAATAGTTATCGGCAGATTCTCAAAATCTAAATCGGATCGGGAGCAAAACATTTTGATCGGGACATCCCTAATATTTGCTCAAATGTTTGTTTTATTTTACTTTTTTATTTTTTTGCTTTTTACTTTTTTTACTGCAGTCTCTCATTCTGTAAGGTTGGATACTAACTAGGAGAATTTGGGTAAATTGAGCCCATCAGGCATCAAATGGACTAGATACATAAAAAGCAGGCCTTGTGATTTCATTATTCATCATAATTGTTTCTACCCGTTGGAGAGTGTCTTTTGTAATTTAAGACAATAACATTAACATTAACAACTAACATTTTAGTTTATGTCCACTCTTACATGGAATCCTTTTCATACAAGTTTCATGCAAGTTACTCAGGAATTGTAATAAGCTCCCTTGTTCAAGTTAAAATCTACAACAGGGTAAACACTTGGCAGGCTGCATATAATGCTGACCTTATAGACCTAATAGTTTCAAGTCAATTGGTTGGGCGGTTCTTGAGATACCCTGATAACACTCAGATTTTGTGGAAGAATAAAATAAGTAATGTAGAGTTACTTGGACACTACTGTTTATGTGGAAAGTGAAGTAATATAATGAATTTACTTTAGCAAAGTCCAGAATATTAATTTAACTCCGGATTGTAACTGTTTCATTTCTGTGTATCATTCTGTTATACTGTTCATTACATTATGCCATCTCATTGTGGCAGTGCTCTCAGCTTGGGGCCAGTGGCATACTGGTAGTTTTCAACGAGCGTTTTGGCATATACCTGTACAGTATAGTGCTTCCCATCCCGAGTTGTGATAAAGGAACTCCTTTGTACACAGTAAAACTCTCAGTGTTAAAACTCTTGAGAGTTAGAAATGGATAAATGAACACTGAGTATTTTACTGTGTATAATATTTGTGTATCTTACTCATAAACTGTCTCTCTACACCTCAGGTGTTGAAAGGATTTCCTGAGTGTCTCCAGGCAGATATTTGCCTCCACCTCAATAAGAATCTTCTGGAGAGCTGCACAGCTTTCCACGGAGCTACTAAGGGCTGTCTGAGGGCCTTGGCCATGCGCTTTCAGTCCACCCACGCCCCTCCAGGTGACACCCTGGTCCACAGTGGCGATGTCATCACTGCTCTCTACTTCCTGTCCCGTGGTTCTATTGAGATCCTGAAAGATGACATTGTGGTGGCAATCCTTGGTAAATATACAACCCCTGGCTATACACAGTACAAATGTCAGTGTTCATTTCACAAAGTATAAATTAACCTTCACTGTTTAAACAATGGCAAATAAATTGAGTGGGACATCAGGGATGCAACCATTATTACAAATACCTCTTTTACCTCATTTATACTTGGTTTGGAAGATTACTGAGCTACACAAGTGATTTAGTGGGTTTTTTTCCATAAACAAAAAGCTCTTTGTTGTTTAAATGCCACCCCCTCTATTTTAAGCAGTAGCTGTTCATGTGACAGGTAGACATTTGTATTAAGTGGTTTTGTTTAACTTTTTGTTTGTTTGTTTGCCTTTTTGTTTTGTGCTGAGTGCTGAGCTCTGCCACAGTGCCACTTGGTTAATACGAAAAGCAGATGAGTTAAAGTGGATGGGGGGGAAAGGATAATAACATTATAATTTGGCTATAATGTTGGTGATGTCAGTAATATACTCACACTGAAAACCCATTAGTCTTATTAGTGATAATGTTTTCCCTCACTGGTAAACCGCAAACAGGTGTTACAGGCCAAGCCTGGATTAAACTGGTCATTATTCAAGCAATGAATGCTCTCCAAACCCACACCTGACAGAATGGGGTCTGAGCTTAGCAAAACCGCAGCATTGCACAAAATCCATTAATAGCAAATATACTGCAAACGTCACTGATCTCGAAGACCAGCTCTTTGATATAGCATTCCATCAGAACCATTTAGCAAACAATTGTTTTAGGTCACTGGTTCTTAAGCAGCATAATTACAGGTGGTCCGTGGGAAAATACTTTTCAAAAATATGTTTAAACAATATATCACATGAGCTTTTTTGAACTAATAGTTCCATTTTTTGGGAAAAAGGTTTGAAATGTGTTTGTTTTGAAATAGCCATGACGTGTTGCTCTGCGCCTGCGACACATTGTGAACTTGTAGATCGTCTATTTTTGGTGCACAAAAAAGTATACATTTTAAGATCACTCATAGATAAACGTGTGTCTTATATTAAATATATACAGTATATTGTGGGGAGGTGGGGTGGCCTTTGAGGATTTGAAATAATAACTATTGGTACAGAGCTCAATAATGGTTTGAGTCTACAGTATATCAAGAAGTGAATGGCCAGTTCATTGTGGTTTTCCTGATTCAAAACTCAGGATGTCTATTTAGGCGAGTAAATCTATGAAAGAAAAGCACCTTACCCCCAAAAAATTGTAACAAAAGGTTTCTCAACAGTTTTTTGTAGTATTAGGTGTCCCTAATAACATAATTTGCAGAGATACAATTAGATAATTGTGAAATCCAATATTGTGTTTGTGACTCTGTTAAAACCCTCTGAAATAGTCACCAGTTTCAAGTTAACTAAACTAAATATTTAATAAATGTCTGAATATTTAAATATACTTTTGGAATAAGGTTTCAAGATATCCTCAAAACACAACAAAACTAATAGTCACAATTTTCAGTAATTCAGAAGGTTGTGTCAGAGAATATTGTCAGTTGATAGATAATAGCCTACATGATTGCAATATTGAAATGTTTTGGATAGAATAGATAGAATTTGGCTCAAACTACTGTAAATAATTAATCATTATACACCCCACCCAAAACAAATTTCTTGCATTATAGAGCGTCACAGTCCCGCCCCCTTTCATGACGACGCCAGGCCCAGGAAATAATTCCCAATGCATTTTTCCCATAGACATTTCGAAACTTATTTATTTAAAGACCTTATAAGCGTCGTACAAAGCCAACTCTTGTCGTGACAAATCATGACGACAAACACAATATTTTGGACCAAACAAATAATTACAAAGAAGAAAACCTGCCGTTTTTTTCTACTTTCTAATTCTTTGTTTGGCCCAAAACATTGTGTTTATTGTCATGATTTGTCACAAGAGTTGGCTTTGTCCGCAGCGTAACCGTCTTTAAATAAATACTTTTTGAAAAGTCTATGAGGAAAATTAACGGTGATTTATTTTCCGGGTCTCTCGAGGGGGCGGGACTGCAACGCTCTATTTACTCTTAGTGCAGAGAAGTCTCTACCGGGTGCAGAGGGGCGTATGATAGGTGGGGTTGGGTGAGAAGGTAAAGGGGGGTCCGGTCTAGAGTTTAGTGGGCCTAGGGTTCCCCTCAGGTGGGTACAGGGGAGTATGGGGAGTGGGGGTCACTGGATTTCTCCCTGGGGACTTGGAGCACAGAAGAGCAAAGTTAAGAAGACCCTCATGGTCTTCTCATCTCTGCATGTCTGAGGTGTCCAGGAGGGGGGAATAGACCTGCATCGTTTTGAAGTAACAGCAATCATGACATGTCACAGTTGGATTGTTAAACCATTCCGGAGCTCCGAGGATTGTCATGTAGAGGAGGAGAAATGATATGCCACACATTTCAACAAAGACAGTTCTGCAAACGATACATGAAAGATCTTTTCACCTTTGCCATATCTCACTCCAAGTGGCTTAGGGAGCCTGCACTCTCCTCGTTCTCAACCCCTCCAAAAGCAAATTAGCATTTGGGATTCAAACGATTTCTAAGTCATGGCATGCTGGAGAACGGAGTGTGGAGGAGGTAGAAACTAAGGAATTGGGGTTTAGCTTAGGCTGGGAGGAGTGTTCCTATGTCGCCTGGCTCACTAGTCCCACTGGTCCCATGTGGACCATGCTGGCTCTTACTCCCGAGATAGGGCCTCTTGAGTTAGCATAGGTAGTGAGGACAGTCTCCACTGATGGTGGTTATAAGACCTCCACATGTTGCAAGACTGTCAGGCAGACAGTTGTTTTCCTAAATGTATGTATGCTGGTCCCAAATGGACCTCCTGCTGGCTTTGAGCTAGGCGCTTAGAGTGGGCATAGGTATACAGGAGGGTGAGACCCACATAGTAGTGGTTATAAGACATGATTGTTTGTCAGGCAGACAGGGGTGTCCCTATGTCGGACTGGCTCACAGGAGAGTCGGCGTCTGGTTGGTGGCTGACTATTAATATTACTGGGGCCCCCAGTGACTGATCATTATGGCGCAGAATGTCCTCTCCCCTCTCTAGAACAGCTAGTACAAAAATCACGAAATGAGGGGCGCCCACTGTATTTATATCGGCCACATGTCATCCTACATTGTCATTTAGTACCCTAAACAAACATTAGTCCATAGTCTTGGCTGCCACATGACTTGCAAAGACATGCATTGGAGGGCCTAACACCCCTCAAACATGCAGTCTGACCATTAGGTCTATGCAGAAAGAAATGCTTGTTTGTTGGATAGCAGCAGAGACACAGCGTGGAGGGAGGTTAGATTGGGATTCTATGGGGAGACCGAGACTGGAGCCCAGGGTTCAAGGTTATTGCCAGCAGTACCAAACACAAAGTAAATGTGAAATTAATTTTACACACAACTACTACAGTCTCGGGAATAAGAAGATGTCTGTGACAAGCATAACTGAACCCTATATCCTTGGCGACACTCCACCACCTGCCTATATACCAAGATACATGTGTGATAGCTCTGTACTGACTTACAACCTCTCTAGTCTCTAGGCCCATGAGGGGCCATTTCTCTCCACTGTATCCCCACTGAGGAGTCCATCTTCCCCATAGACCAGACAAGTGGCCATTTGGTTCTACTGACTGAGTGTGTTTGGTGCAAAGACACTCAGCGTTGTGAGTTTTTATAGATTGCCTATTTTCACAATGTTTGTCCCGGCCCACAGTTTGGGAATCACTACCCTATAGGGGACTTAATTCTATTATTATTATTGCCAGACACCTTTACAAACAAAATAGTGCAGACATTTCTCTGTAAATGTATTCCATGATTTGTGTAATATTCCCATGCAGTCTATCACTTGGCAGCCATGCTTTTACAAATGTCACATGACAGTACCACCCAGTAATAATGAATATATTCCTTATTGTTATGGTATCAAAATAAATCTCCTGAAAGCTTCAACAGAATGTGAATTGTGTATAGGTGATGAATTCACCAATCCTGGGCAGTACGGCATTATAGAAATGGGAAATGTCCTATTACACTGTTATAAACAATTGCTTTAATATATCATTGTACTTGTCTATATAATTTATATATGCTAATTGGATTCCTAGATAACCAAAACATAGGGTTAGACACCAAAATTATTTTTCTAGGATGAATAATGGAGGAGTAATAGTATTTTAAGAACTGGCGGCGGCCATCTTGAAAATAACACCTTTCGGGTGGTCAAACTTTGGTAAACTTTTAGTATGTTATTAAGGACACCTAATACTACCAAAAAAAGTTGAGAAACCTTTTGTTACAATTTTTTTGGGGTCAAACCATATTCTTACCCGCCTAATTACTAATTTCAGAGGTGATACCATACAGGAGAGATGGCCCTGTCAGGCTACCATCCTGTGCCAGAAAGGGCACAGTATGTATGGTTTCAGAGGTGTGGAATTAGTCAGGCCACCATCTGAGCAAATGACCTTCCGAGTTCTTGTAGTCAGACTTGTATGTGGGGGACATGGTGCGCCACTCTGTGTGATCCTGTCTTGCGTGCTAGACAGGTGTCCAGCACCCGCCGAGGTCGCAGTGAACAGTACGGCTTCAGGCCACAATTCATGGGTCACACGGAACCCTGGTGGCAGCGTTGGCATTTAGTGAACCCTGCCTCAAACAAAATGCTTTTTCATGATGCCCTTTAAATTATACTTCTAGTCCTTGCTAAATGGGACTCTCATAACAACAAGAAAAGGATTTGCAAAGGCATAGATTGTATCCTTTTCTGAAAGGTAGTTTCGTGAAGATATTGCTTAAATTGTATGATTTATCTATAGAAATATCTATTTTTCAAATACACAAACTAATACACAAAATAATTGAATCATGTGGATCTCTGGAATGGCATGGCTTCAATGTGGATCTCAGTGACTGTAACATTTGTCTACATACTGTAGCAGGCAGGGCACATTGTCCCCCGGTTGTGAAAGACTCGACTTGCAAGTAAAATGTGGCTGTTCTTCAACTTGTCAGTGAATGATAAGCTAATGAGATGTACCGTATCTGTGTCCTCGCCAGGGAAAAATGACATCTTTGGAGAGATGATACATCTAAGTGCCAAACCTGGCAAATCCAATGCTGATGTGCGAGCTCTGAGTTACTGTGACCTGCATACCATTACGCGGGAGGAGTTGTTGGAAGTCTTGGACATGTACCCAGAGTTTAATGACTACTTCTTCAAAAACCTGGAGCTTACCTTCAACCTCAGAGATGATAACATCAAGGTAGATCACAAGTGTTATTGAGCCTCTGTACACGATTATTGTTTCACAATGTTCACATTTCTGATTGTTTTCCCCCTTTCAAATGCTTCTCACATTACTGAAAAAATGCTTTTTACAAGCATTTCCCAACATTTCTATTTAATAAATTATTCATTGTAACACCTCGGAGGTGCAGGCCAATTCTCAAGGCTGTGATTCAGATGGTGAGGGCACTAAGGTCAAGAGAAGGATTTCCTTCACACCACATCTATCTAAAGGTAAATAGAAATGAGTCCAAGTTCAGTACATCGTCTTCTTTCATATTTTGCAGATACGAAATTGTTCTTTGTTATTGTTAACTGAGTAGCACTCCCCAAGGAAGACTACTCACTAAGGAATAAAGCCTGATTTATTCTTAATTGCACGCCAGTAACACACGATTTGGGAGCGCACGGGAATGGTTGGCAAGCTACGCCCCCTGATGCGTGTAAACCGTGCCCCAACCGTTTGTTTCCAGAATGTATAATAATAACGTGCATCCGTTAAAACTGCTTTATAAATAAGAGTTTATAAATAGCTGGATAGATGGCCGTCTTGTGGCACTATTTAAGTTATTTAAGTTTTTTACACAAATGGAGAAGTTATTTTTTTTCTCTCACCTTTCTTCTCTCTCTCCCTCCCTTTCAGAGAGGAGAACGTACTTTAAAAAAATTACCAGCAAGATATTAAAGCGAGAGAGAGGGAGAGGGAGATAGAGAACAGTGAGTTGGACACGTGAATGAACTTCCTCATTCGTGTAAGAAAATGTAATAATGTCACAAGACGCTAAACTCAAACACATCTATCGAGCCATTTATAAACTCTTATTTATAAAGCAGTTTTAACGGTTATTGCATATTATTATTATATATTCTGGAAACAGCCATGGGGACAGTCGGGCACGGTTTACACTCTAGCAGCTTGTTGGGCGGCGTGGCTTGCCCATTTCGGTGTGTTCCCAAATCACGTGCCAGCAACACATAACGAAAATGGTAGATCTACTGTACAAGCTACAAACAAAGTACCGTATGTCAATCCCTTAAGGCCACAATGAGTTCCACTGACTTCTGTTCATTACCATCCTACAGGGGAAAGCAACAAGGAAGTGGATAATGACTCAGAGAGGAAGAGAGATTCCTACTTGTGCCTAAAAAGAGGTTCAGAAGACAAGAACTCGGGAAAAGATGAGCTAAGGTCTCTTGGCTCAACAGTCCTTGGTTATTCCACCATTGACGCCCCGGCCCCAACCATGGGTGTTGACTCGAATCCCACAGGAAACATCCAGGTCGGTGACAGCTTGGAGAGGAGCCCATCTTTTGAAGGTACTACGGTAGTATGCTTTGTTATTCTATTCTGAAACATGTATATAATCGTTAACCGCTTGGACAGAAGCTCTTAAAAGCTATTGCTCGTCCAGTTAAATCACATTCACGGCCCAAACTAATCCTCACTTTCAGACCTGTCTGTCTGGACAGGTTGTTATCCTGTTGCTAACAGACTGGGTATAGCCTTGAATCCCTCAACTCTACCGTCAAAATAGAACATGAAAAAAGGCCGCTGCTGGAAATGCCGTCCCATAAGAGGATCATGGCGAATATCATCCAATTATGCCAGCATCATATTCATCTCACTATACAGTAGCTGGAAAATAGGTCCACATGCATCATTCAGATGTTGATATGCAGTATTTACAGCTGAAAGGACCTATCAAAATGTCCAACACAACCTCTTGGCAGAGAACTCAGACAGACAGCTGTACCTCCAGCTGGGGAGGTACAGCTGAGGACAAAAATCAGTAATTATCAATCAAATCAATTTCACAGTGAGTGAACCCTGATAAAAAACTGTATAAGCGTCTACCATGGAGCAGAGTCAGATTGGAGGAAAATAATCTGCCATTACATTTTACATCAGATCCACAAACCTATATAAATTCAGAATACCCTATAGATACCTGGTCATCTCAGGATGCTGTATTTGGTAACTGCATCAGTAATTCATTCTTATAATAATAACTGATTCCACACCCCTGATTGACCATCAGGGGTGTGGACATGTTTGCTGATAGGCATGGTATACCAGCATACCCCTTGTTGGTGTCCTTTGGTAGTAGAGAGGTTATGCTTCATGAGGGTAATAGCAAACATGTGATGCCACACGCACTACACAGTCAAAGATCCCCACATCTGCACAGGACGTTTGATTGATTGATTGAAATATTTATTAACAGTTTGTAGAATTTACAGTACATTTTAAGCACAAACTCAATACAAAGACTGTCAACTGTGAGTGGACGACCCAATTAAGCATTACACTTGTTTACAACAGGGTCCACATTGTTCAATTCATCAAAACATTTAAAGACACAGCAGCCTTGCCGAGTTGTACAAAACCACCTGCACATACTGCTGTGGCAGATAATGTAATCACACACTGGTAATTATCACTCTGGTGAAAATCACAAAAGACTCAATACCAATCAGTGGACAGGGAGCATGACTACTAACAGGTGCCCAGTAGAGATAACAGCAGAGCTAGCTTGCTAGCCTGACAGAAAAAACACTGTTAACAATTCTCCTGCAACAAGGGGTTGATAAATTACAAACAAATAACCAACACACAGCTTTCCTGTAAAGATTAATTGCATTCTATTTCAGTCGTTGGTTGGTTTAGTGATTACCTTGCTATGACCCACATGTGAGGTTGTAAAGAACGTACAGTATGTTTGCTTCGCTCACCAGATCTCTGCGGTGATAAATGGACTTGTGAAAAGCCTGCAGACTACCTGGATGAGTCAGCACAGTTGCAGGACCTGGGAGGGGAGGACAATTCTGCAAGTGAACTCACATATGGAGAGGTGGAACAGCGATTAGATCAACTCCAAGAGCACTTGAACAGGTACAAATCTTTTTCTCCTGCTTCTCCCCAGTGATGTTATTTACTGTATGGATGGAAGCTGCTGTAAAGTTTTCAAGTGGCTGTTTCCACAGCATGTGTCAACTTCCTTTTGAACGAGCAGATTTAATGCTCAATTCATTGTCATAACCAACTTCATCCTTGATAGATCCTAAATATAACCTCTGCATAGGAGCATGTGAATTTTTCTTATTCGTTATCTGTATAGAGTCACAGTCCCTCCCCCTTTCAGAACGACGAGTGGCCCAGGAAATTAAATGCAATGCATTTCTCCCATAGGATTTTCTTTAAGTATTTATTTAAAGACGGTTACGCCGCGGACAAAGCCAACTCAGATCGTGACAAATCATGATAATGAACACAATGTTTTGGGCCGATCAAATAATTTATAAGAAGAAAAACAAAACAAATAGTGTTGTCTCCTGCCTTTATTTTCTTCTTTCTAATGATTTGATCGGCCCAAAATATTGTGTTCATTGTCATGATTTGTCACGATCCGAGTTGGCTTTGTCCGCGGCGTAACCGTCTTTAAATAAATACTATGGAAAATCCTATGGGAGAAATGCATTGCATTTCATTTCCTGGGCCACTCGTCGTTCTGAAAGGGGGAGGGACTGCGATGCTCTATAGACAACTTAAAAGCGAAACGTCTGTATATTGGGATCATTCCCTGTAAAGTAGGGGCCACTTATAATAGACCGAAGGTCGCAGTTAACTATGGAATCGTGCATTTCCCTTCAGTGTGTGTTGGTTGGTTGGTTGGTTGGTCGAGGATGTGACATCACGTGGCATCATCAGGGATGGAGCACATGACATCAGGGAAGGAGCACGTCACATCACGTCGTGGCATCATCAGGGATGGAGATCTCTGATGTCATCAATATTTTAGCCCATATATGGAGATCCCTGATGTCATCAATATTGGCCAGCAACTCTACATCTGACCTCAAACCCTTAGATAGCTGTCCATTTAAACTGTAGACGGGCCTGCCCAAAAGTTATTAATGCAGCCGCACCCGGCGAAAACTAGAGTTCTCAACAGGCCCGACAATTAAGATCTTACCCCCCATGCCAAAGAACTAGCACTCGCCCAGCAGTGTGCTGTCACCCAGGCGGATATGTTGATCTGACCCCCCATTCCAAATTGCAAGCGCTCGCCCAGCAGTCTGCTGTCACCCAGGTGGATTTGGGCGAGGTTGCTTCTCGCCCTCAGGCGTCTTACTGGTACAGTATACAGTATAATATGGAGCTGTCAAACTATTAGGGTAAAGACCTGTATCACTATTAAAGTCACCAATGCATGCACATTGTCTCTGAAACATACCCAGGGTGCAATTAAGTCCACAAAAGAAACAACCTATCACACATTCTGGGTAAATGCAGTCCAATCACAAAATGCAAATAGGTGTGGAGGTGACTTGTAGAGGTGTGGCCATGGGTGTGTTGTTGCACTATCCCTAAAATGTCTATCTATCTTGCCCACTCAAATCTGTTTGGTAGAGCAAGCCTTCAATGGAAAGGTCACTGTGATTCAAATGTTCCTATTATCAGCAGAAGTGGGAGTGTCAATTCCTTGTGTTGTGTCAATTGTTTGTAGGCCAAAGACCATGATTTATGCCATTCACTCCAAAATACATGAATCATTTAATAATCCAGGAAATAAAGAATTGGTAAATAATGATTACACAAAAAACAATATAACATTCTCTATAATGAGTAACATATTATGTAGGTGATACATCTATCAAATATGTTTTTTGGGTTGTTTTTTTTATCTGCGTTTGCTAGAACCATACCAGACCATTTTGTTAATTAATTAAGTAAGTTCTCCATAACAAGCAATGTGTGAGTAATAATTCTGTGTATCAATTATAAATGTATCCCAAGGCAACGTTGATCTTCCATGTGCAGAGAGACGAGGGAGATTGCACTGGGGATAATGGCTTGCGCAGCCTTCTCTTAAAGTCAATGGCATCTGGCACGCTGATTGGTTTGTCACATCCCCTTTAGCCTGACCTGCAGGGTCTGTGTTGTCTGTGTCTATCTCTAGTGTACCGGTACTCCCCTGTCTATGTCTTTCACCCCACAGAACTATTTAGGCACTGGCCAGGTGCTCCCAATACACCCAATTGGGAAGATGGCCGACGCCTATATAGATACATAGACGCCTTACTGATAAGGCTAGTGTCGGAAGATAGAAACTTGGCCACGGGAACACCCCTTGCACCATGCTGAATCCCAAAATAGTGGGTAACGCGACCTCGATGCAAAATAGGGTGCCCACTGTATCCACTGCACTCACCTGACCCTGGTTGTTCACACTATCAGAAGCTGGCTACTTGTGTAGACTAGAGGATCAGCAGCGATTCTCTGCCACTCCAGCCAAATGAAGAGCATTGGCCGTTAATTTATCTCCGACTGTATTTACAGCGTGGTTCTGTCCACTTGCCAGTTTGAGAAATTGTCTGCTACCTTACTACTCAATGCCTACTATAATGTCTAAATGTGCTGTGTGGTTCAATTATTCAATTATAACTCAACAAGCAAACATTGCAGGCAGGGTAATTCAAAGATTATTTTTGATTAACACACTCTGCCTGATGCCCTAAATATAGTATTTGGAGGAAATCTAGCCATAATTAGAATGAGAAACACGCCACAATAAATGCTGAATTCACACCACCCACTGTTCATTATTGCTCCTTGCAAGAGCAGTAGCAATAGTCTTCCCATAGCGGGGCTTATACATCTTCAGTTGTATGATGTCAAGGAACATAAGCTCCACCTAGTGCTCAATAGAGCTCACAGATATAAAAAAAAAAAATGGATACAGAAAGCAAAGTATGCAGAAAATAATTGAATTTGGTGTTATAGTCACCAAATAGTCATTGTTACGCTCCGTAAAGATGATTATGTCAGTGGTTCTCAAACTGGGGTCCAGGGAACCCCATGGGTCCTTGTGGGGGTTCCATGGGGTCCCCAGCTAAATCAGGTACAGTTTAACCACTCTGTTTTATACTTTTCAAAAATTGGCTATTCAAAAATAGCCAATCTACAAGCTCTGCCTCAACTTTTCCAGAATGGCCTGTTATAGCGCCCACCATGAGGCAGATTTTCACATTGTTACCTATAACTGCACTGATCTGCGTGAAACTTTGCATGCACACTCCCTAGAGGCCAAGGAAAAACCTTTGCCCTGCATTTTTCACATCTGCCTTTTATAGCACCATCAGGAGGCCGACTTTTGTAAAACACACTTTTATATTACTCCTCCAGATTCTGTCCAAACATACTGCAAATCGGAAAACTATCTCTATAGTCATGTGATCAAGACTGATCTGTCCGATATTCCAACCTAATTGGCTAACATTGGCCTCCAAAGTTTGCAGGATTGGCCCGTTTTGAACAAAAAGCCTCAATCATAAACGCAGCGTGCAATTTACGTGACATTTTTCACACACTTTCCTACTAGGCTGAGGAATAAATCCCACCCTTTTCACATTGGCTGTTATAGCACCACCAACAGGTAGATTTTTGCTAAACACATTTTTGGAACGTCATCAAAGGCGTAAGAAGAAATGGCACCCTTTTCACATTGGCCTATTATAGCCATGGAGACCTGTGTTCTGAGGAGCACTTTTTCTAGGTTTTCCATTCTTCCACTCATCTATTTCCGTTCTCTCTCTCTCTCTCTCTCTCTCTCTCTCTAGGCTGGAATCTCAGATGACGTCAGACATTCAGACTATTCTCCAGCTCTTGCAGAGACAGTTGACCGTGGGCCCTCCGGCCTACAGCACTGTGACTTCCAGTCCAGACTACCAGAGGCCTGCCGTGAAGGTGCAGCCTGTCACTGCTCTGACACCCAGCCATTTTTTCAGCCATACAGCGACACAAGAGGTTTGATTAGATTTTTATTTTGATCCCTTTTAGCCCATTGGCTAATCTTGGCTAAGTCCACATTAAAGACATAAGTTATAACGGTAACACTTGCTAATTATGCATCCCATGTTTATAACGCATTATGAACACACTTATAAGACATTATAATCTTCTCATAAACATTCATAATTATATTTATAAGCGCTCATAAATAATCATAATACTTTATAACCTTAATCATAACATTATAAACTTTATTATAATGACTTATAATACTATTTAGCAGTAGGCCTGTCATAATTTCATCCCCTCCGTATCATAGTATTGGAAAGTATTAAGATGTTGATATTCATTTTATATTAATCTTTAGGGCGTCAAATCACTTAGAAAGTATGAGTGTCTATTTCAAACATAGTGTTTTTTGACTGGGGAGTCATATTGACAGCAACTGCCTGTCATAATTTCACCCCCCTCCGTATCAAAGTATTGGACAGTATTAAGAGGCTGACTTACACAAAAGAAAAATACAAGAAAAAACAAACAAAAAACAAAACACAACTAGCAGTAAAAATAAATAAAAAACCCATGGACAACACCCCTCCACATTCTGTTGTTGACACTAGTGATTATGTCATCTGTAATGTATAATAAAGAGGCTGATATTAATTTTGTATTCATCTTTAGGGAACCAAATCGCACAAGTGTCTATTTCAAACTTGAACTGGGGAGACTGAGTCATATTTTGACGGCAGTAACTGCCTGTCATAATTTCACCCTAAGTATTGGACAGTATAAAGATGTTCATATTAATTTTGTATTTATCTTTATGGACCCAAAACATACCCTAGAAATAACTATTTCAAAGTGTTTTAGGTAATATAATACTTGACATTAATAAGTCAGTATAAGCTTGATTATGTGTTATGATAAAGGTTATGATTATAAGTACTCATATATATAATTATAAATGTTTATGAGAAAATGATATTGTCTTATAAGAATTTTTATAATAAACATGGAATACATAACAAGTTATTAAATATTATAATATTTGATATTATAGGTCATTATAATAAAGTTTATAATGTGTTATGATTAAGGTTATAAAGTATTATGATTCTTTATGAGCGCTTATAAATGTAATTATCATTGCTCCATGTTATGTTTCTTTTACGTAATCATTTGAAAGTTTCATTAATAACTACTAGCTGAGTGGTTTGAACAAAAGCACCATTCTATTACACCCCAGGGGGAAACAATGGCTGTTTGGTGATATTTTTCAATAAAATCATGGAGCTCTATGTTCTGGTTCACAAAATGCCTGGCCTAAGAACCACAGCCAAACGTGAATAGAAAGAGCCAGACCAGACTGGTGTGCTGTATAACAAACAAATAAATAAATAAGCTGGCCATATTGCATGTATAATTCCTGATTTCTGAGTCCATAACTAGTGGTGCATGGACAAAGTACTTGATACTTCTACGCCACTATATCTCAGAGTCAGAGGCAAACTACGGTTATTTGACATCTTTATTGATATACATGTTTATATATAATGTCTGTGTTCATAATGCATTATAAACATGGGATGCATAATAATAATAATAATACATACAATTTATATAGCGCTTTTCAAGGTACCCAAAGTCACTTTACAGTTAATAGGTTCAAAACTAGTAGCAAGTGTGTTATACAAATATGTAGGCCTATATAAACTAAATTAATTAATAAACAAAATCAATAAATCAATTTTAAAGGTAGACTATGCAAGTGTGTGTTGATGACAAAACAGGGAAAGTATGTTGTTACACCCCCCTCGCCCCCTCTGACAGACATAAATCAATTGATTAGACCACGAGAGACCACTAACAAGCACAGAACTAGTTTGTAGTTGATATTTTTGGCCCAATCAATCAAGACAGTTTACAATTTACAATTTATAATTTAGGCATTTAGCAGACGCTCTTAATCCAGAGCGACTTACATTTAAGCAAGAACAAAAGCATTGGAATACATCACATAAAAGCATTTATCATGAAACATGCGTAAGCTAAGAAAGTAACAGTGGAATATCTATATAATGAAACTATACATACACTATACATATAAACTATACATATTTACTACTATGCTATTATGTACTATGGCGTGCTATGACTATATACAATGCAATTATAGTGCTGTCTAACATGCTATAAGTCTGTGTCAAATGCTATCTAAGCCAGTTTCAAAGGAATCAATTAACGGACGTCCCGGGAGAGGCGTCCCTGTTTATTGAGTTTATTAGGATCCCTATTAGCTGGTGCAGAACAAAAAACAAACATGGGTAAATTGAAAATGTTCCTTCTACAGCACTGCCACCACCTGGGGAGATTGGTCTGGAACTCGTCAGTTTGAATTACATTTCACTCACCCCAGAGTTGTGGGTGACCAATCAGAGCCCACTATCCAAAGTGAGACTTTTTGCTGTGATGTTGGAATCTGTTTGTAACTGCAAACTGAAAGTAAATCTTCCACACCGACGTTCCAGACTAATTGCGAACGCAGTGAGCCACTTACTATGACAGCAAGGGCTGAATGTCTGTGTGTGTGTGTGTGTGTGTGTGTGTGTGTGTGTGTCGCTGTTACACCACCCGCCCGCCACCAGAGGGCGCAGCTGTAGCACACACACACACACACACACACACAGCGCAGCTGTAGCACACACACACACACACACACACACACACACACACACACACACACACACACACACACACACACACACACACACACACACACACACACACACACACACACACACACACACACACACACACACACACACACACACACACACACACAACCACACACACACACAACCACACACACACGAGCTGCGTTCGCTTCCCGCGTTTGCACGTCTTACTTGTATCTATGCTGTGAGTCTGGCCATGCCAGGCTAGCATTACCCTACACTGCACAGCAATATGTGACTGTCTAGATTAGAGTCTAATCATTAGACTATGAGATATTACCATAAGAGTGTGTTTAGATAGAAGCCCTGCGATTTCCCCCAACCATTCCGACCATTTTGATCACTCCTTTTAGAAAGATCGTAGTATGGGCTGTCCATTAGGGATAGTTTTGTATTTTAACTCCCAACAATGCAACTTCTGAAACCTTGTTCATTTGCACAACTGAGTTTCTAAATGAGTTATTGTGTCATCAGCAAACATATTTGCATTTGATAAAAAAATAGTATAAAGTATAAAAATAGTTTGAAGTTTCACTCTGAAACAGAAAGCTGTGTCTTTTCAAACCATTGAATCAGAACGTTGCATCCCTTCAAGGGTATGGGACGTAGCTCTGCTACATGCACGTGCGTTGAGTTTGTTTATTTACAAGTCACAGAGAGACGGGCAGCAAAGCTTGTGGCTTATTTCTAACCTATAATGTTTTCAGATACATATTTTAGCGTGATGATTAACTTTATAACGAGTAATACACTGTCTAGATGTCATCTTGAATGAGATTAAAAACGGAGTAGTTCTGTAATAAAAAACAGCTGTGTTGGAGGAACGCGCAGCGATGAGAATCAACCAGGTGAATGACATTTTCATTCAATTTATTCATGTGGGCCTCGACACGTCATCACGTCATTTCGTTCAAAGGAAGTAATTCAATTTGGACTTTATGGACTTTTGACATCGACCTAGACAGTGCTCACTCACTCCTTTTAGCAGAGATGAACCTCGGCTGATGTTACAGACCCAAAAATCACATTTTGAAAAAGACAGATACAGGTCACTGTGATTTACTTTTCTATGGCAGACAACCTAATTATTGTTCTCATGGTGTCTGTTACACCATGCAGTAATAAAACATTAAGAATTGCCTTTTTTGTTCATCGAAAAGGTACATTGGAAAGTGCCTTGATCTTTTTTCTTCTTTTTTTTCTTTAATACTAATGAAGCAAAGTATCTCATCTGTATTATGTATTCTTACTTAAAATGGTTAACATTAGGGATCATATGTCTAACTTTATAATGAAGCTCAGCTGTAATCATGAATGCATAGCGGTTCAATGCAATTATGAGCTTGTAGTTCTGCTATTTTGTATAACGTCTTTAAATGTTTGTTTAAGTTGCCGATGGTAAAGTTGGCTTTAAGTTACTGATGCTAAAGTTGGCTTCTCACCTGTGAAATGTACCTTATGTCCCGGTCTTCCTCAGGGTCCTGACCTTAAACCGGAGAGGAGGACCCAGATCCATCAGGAATCCAAAGACTCTCAACCTCCCATGAATGCAGCCGTAGATGACAGCCTTACAACACTGCTTGTACAGAGACAACATCTGCAACAACAACAACATCCACATTCTGAATTGATCCTTCTTCCAGTTGAATCATCGTCAGTCTCTCCCTCTTCCCCATCAGACTCCAATGCTAACACCATGGGTCTCCATAGACCTGTCTCAGATCCGGGACCACCAAGGCCATAAATCCCTCAGCGTGCACATGTTGAAGTGTTCTTATATCTGTGTTGTCTTGCTGTAATTACGGTGCACAGTAAAATCCTCAGGATTCATTTAACATTTAAGCCCTATGCTTTGTCATATGAAAAAGATCAATTCAAAAATAGCCAATCCATGTGTTCGTAGATTAGCTATGTTTGCTGCTTTTGAAATTGTTTTGACATCTTTTGACATTCGTCCAAAATAGTTAAATGAACACTGAGGATTTTACTGTGTAGCTGCATTATTTTATCAGCATGCTCACAGACATAATTATTGATGATTTGCTTGATAATAGATTTAAGTAATTTTTTTATGACATATGGAATAAGGACTGTTGTCTGCAGGTATCGATGTAACAACAGCATTATTATGCAGACGTGAACAATTTGCTGATGTTTTGCCTGTCTTCTCTGAAGTATGACTCAGGGGTTATGGACTATTGCACTGCAATACATACATATATTACTGTAGTTTATTCCTTAAACTATGTGCATTAATAATTGCAAGCATATGCATTATTCATGCACCCTTGATGTTACAGCCAACAGGACATCATACCTCCTTGTCAGGGCATAGCCATATAGGCTAACATGCATGTTTGAGCATTTTCTCTTGCATGTTATCCCTGTGTTATAGGCCTCTGGCAAGCAAGTCTGATGATGGCCTTTCTAAGGCAGTAGTTTTATATTTGAAAGTTTCTATTTTGCACTGCTTGCTGGGCCCAAAATGTAGAAACATTCAAATAAATGAATTTGTTTTGCCCAATCCTTTTTTCGTTATAGGATGCATTCGTTAGAGGGGTATTATAATTCACCACATGGAAACTTAACATTAGCAGACCGATGAGCAGACCGACCCATGGGTCTTGTGCCTATAACCATGTCATATGTCCAGATAGAGGTAACCATAACATGAACATGTTGTTTTCCTCTAATGTTTTCATTGAAGATACACATTGTTAGATTACAATCTTGTAATATAGCCAGGTGTAAAAAGTTGTAAATGTGTTGTTGTTTTTTATCATGAATTATATTAGAACATGGGTGTCTCATGCAACATAGCATATAAGTTGGTTCTGTAGCCGTGGGAACAATAAAATTAAAACACGATTTTACCTGTATTATTAAGATTTGATATTTATATGATGACAAGTGTATACAGTAGTTGCTTCCATGGCATCTAGATAGATTAGTGTTTCTCAACAAAAAAGAATGGCCAGTGCACCCTATCCTATATCCGCCCCCAACACCAATTAAAATGTAATCTTTACTTTTAATGTATAGCCTATTATAGAATATACAGTAAATTATATAATTTAGAAAACACCTTATACATTTCCAAATATCAAATTTGACATTAAACTGGACTGTTACAATATGATTATTATGATAGTATTAGCCTACTTCCCAGGGAGTGGAGGCTCCTCTCACAGTGAATGGCAGGGCTGTCATGTTACCCTGTCACTGGGATTTCAGGTGACAGTGCCTGGCATCCCTGTGCTCCACAGTGCTGTGAGAGGAGCCTGGTGTGAGGGCCTGACATCCTATCCTGGCTAATAAGCCAGACCAAATCAGCCGTTGGCAAAAAATTATTTGCCTGAGTCTGGTTAATTAGCCAGGCTAAGTATCATGATCATGCAGCAGTATATGGTCACTGGTCAGTAGCCTATCTCTGTCAGTATCATGGAGTATCATGTCAGTAATCTACAACATGTTGCATCGTGACAAGTTGTTTGCTTGTATATGTGTTCTTCTTGGCAAGCAACAAATTAGACTTTAGTAGCCTTGACATAATTCCACCTTTACAACCCCCGTTCAACACTTACAATTGCAAATATAGGCAATTAATGAAAAAGTCTATAGTGAGAAATGAAGAAAATTGTGCAGTTTTATATATTAAAGGGCCACTTCACCCCTTTTGCAACAAGAGCTTATTATCTTATGATGTTTAGGACACAAGAAACACTCCTGGGTTTTCTTTTGTTGATATTTTATAGTCATGACGCCATGTTCATGACCAAAAACCTGAAAAACATGAAAATATGGTCTTACTTCCTTCCTGGACTACAAAGTCAAACCTCCATGCAGCCTCCCCCTCTCCACAAGAAGTGCACTAAAGCATTATGGGCATTTCAGCAATCCAGTCAAACCCTAGTCGAACACACAGACTTCTAGCCGCAATTTGCAACTCTAGATTTTTTTACAATGGGTTGAATCTAGAGTTGCAACAAGCTCCATCCACTTCCTATTCATCATTTTTGGTTTGTGATCTGCTTGTCTTAAATGACGTTAAACTCACCAACATTGCAGCTGCAGTCCAAGCTTGAGCTTGCCGAGCTTGTTTTTCATAAAAATCCACCGTAGAGATGTTATGAGCTACTTTCTGTCAAGACATCCTCTGCAAATTATGATTTTTTTAAGTGTTGCAGTTTGGAAGCACTCGTTTCTGTTAACGGGTCGCGCTGCTGCCTCCTGCATTATGTGCAAATTCGAAACAGGTTGAACGCAGGGCCGTTAAGTGACGTACGACGAGTGCTTCCAAACTCCAGCACTTAAAAAATAATCACTTGCAGAGGATGTCTTGACAGAAAGTAGCTCATAACATCTCTACGGTGGATTTTTATGAAAAACAAGCTAGGCAGATTGAAAGAGGATAATTCAAGCTTGGACTACAGCTGCAATGTTGGTGAGTTTAACGTCGTTTAAGACAAGCAGATCGCAAACCAAAAATGATGAATAGGAAGTGGATGGAGCTTGTTGCAACTCTAGATTCATCCCATTATAAAAAAATCTAGAGTTGCAAATTGCAAACAGACTTCATTCTTTTTCCTGGCCATAAGGTGCACATTTCAAATTGTGCTACAGTGTTATCTACTACAAATACTATTAACATTGACATTAACATCTTCCAGCGGTGAAATGTCCCTTTAATAAACCTGCCCCCATGCTAGGGAAAGGGCGAGCCTATAGTAGGCTACAGCCTACTGCAGTAGGCCAAATTAAAGTCTGTTAAATCTGTTTTTAATCTCTGTCCTACTGAAAAAATAATAATCTCTGAATTGATTCAGAGTTAACCTGCCTTGTATAGAACTAATATCCATGTTTTAAGCTTTTTATTTAGGCCTATACCGGACCGGTATGTGAATTATAATGTAATGGGTAAGCTCTTTTAGAGTTTGTCAAATCGAAAAACGGACCAATTCCAGAGCCAGGCTCTGCTGACATCTAGTGTCCGAGTAGGCTATTTAACTAAATTCACTTATATTTGTAGAGGTGTGTACTTTAGAGGAGCCATTCCCATTTCTATATCTAAGGCTCTGAGAGAAACGAAACTAATCGAAAACTCTCGAGTCACGGTGTATTTAATAGCCTCGGTCGGTCCCAACCCCACAGCGGTGTATTGCGTACGGGTCCGGGGGTCGGTACTCGGTACGGTATTCGTAGTCTACTCTGTAAATCCTGTCCTAGTTTATTGTACATGTTGTGAATTATAAATTAATTCACGATGGAATCGGAATCGGATGATGATAACACAGTGAGATTAATAAATCTCATTGAAAGTGTCAGACCAAGGTTACGAAGACTCATCCAAGTCGACCCTGTTTTGGATCTTATGCATTCTATTGACAGCGAGCAGAAGGAGCGCATTAGGAACCAGGCAAGAGCTGAGTGCAACATAAATGCCGCGGATTCCCTCATAAATATTGTCATAAAGGAGCCACATGGAGACGGCTGGTTCAGGGAATTTGTTGACGCTCTGTCTGCCGGAGGTTGTCAATATGCAGCTGATTATGTGGAGGCAAACCTTTCAAGCCCCAAAGTAGAGGCAAATAATGACTACTGCGTTCGACTTATTGAACTTCTCTGTACAAATCTTTTGGACATGAAAACGAATGATGTATGCATCGCCTGCCTTTCTGAAGAAATTCTCACCCAAGAGGACAGCGAAATTGTAAGTTGTGTAACTTGCCTTGGGCCTTATATCGCTTTGTCAGCAGCAGCTTTTATCAAGTCTGGGTCAAGCACTGCAGAGCCATATACCGTAGTAAGATAGTTACGAAAACTCCGTTCACCCTTCCAACGGCGGCTCTTCTTCTAATCTACTAACCTCGCCTCACCAGGCTTTCCACCACGGGGACAACAAATAGGTCCTGGACCCGGAAGTAGGCAGAACTGCCGAATCTGGTTTGAACGAGATCAGTGATCTGGATATTATATACTATAGTAGCTAGGATATCTTCCAAAAAGCGTTGATATCAAATTAATGAATAAATAAATAAATAGTTTCATACTTTTAATATCTAAAAAACCCCTAATGTGATTAAATGTGAAAATGTCTTTCTACAAGCAGAAACATCTGGCTGATCTTGGCTTTGCTTAAATTGGCTCAAATGGATAGTTGCATGGATCATTCGTCTTTGCAGGCATTGACCAGAAGATGGCAGCCTAACATTGTACTCGTGTTTAGAATGAGCAACTTGCTCTGTACTGAATCTGATTGCATGTATACTAACTTATATGTTCATGTTCTAGATACTTGCTATAACAACGAACAATGGAAATATGAATGGAGCTCGTGAACTTCTGAGAAGAATTGTGAGATGTCGGCCAGGATGGTTCTCCAAATTCCTGAATGTTCTGCTTAAAACAGAGCACCTAATCCTATATCAGGAACTAACAGGAGGGAGTCCTTCCAATGACATACAAGGTATAAGTAGAGATCAAAATCACCCTGAGGAATGCTATCCATAAAAGTTAATATTTTATTTATGCATACGAATCGTTAAAATTAACTATAAATGTATTCAATTTGATTTCACACACAGTACAGTATTGTAGTTTTAACATATTTTTTCCTTAAATTCACTATACATTGAACACAGCCATTGACCAAGCTGTTTTAAATAGGGCATACGAATACAATAAATATATAAATAAGAGGATTTGATATGTGTGTGTGTGTGTGTGTGTGTGTGTGTGTGTGTGTGTGTGTGTGTGTGTGTGTGTGTGTGTGTGTGTGTGTGTGTGTGTGTGTGTGTGTGTGTGTGTGTGTGTGTGTGTGTGTGTGCGTTCGTGCTTGCATGTCTCAGGTGAGACTGATAGCCTGTCTCCACTGACAGATGAGGGTGAACTTGCAAGAAGTGATGCTGCAACAGAGGGCGGAGAAGGCTGTTCTATCCCACAGGAGGAGTCACTGGACAGTGTCAGTAACACTACAGAAGGTACTGTTGAGTTAAAGTTCTTTATTAATGTCCCCGGAGGGCAATTTGATTTGCAGCAGTTCATAGAGGTTTGTAACATAAAGACAGTACAGAACAGCAACAGACAACATAGAATAGGACAACTGCTCATGCAAGAGTAGCCAACCAAGTACAGTACAAAGTTAGGCATCATAGCAGCAGTGTCATTATCATAAAGTGACATCATCATAATGTGCCAAGAGCCAAGTGATAAGTGCTAAGGTAGCCTACTAAATATCATCTTCATCATCATCATCATCATCATCATCATCATCATCATCATCACAGTTTTTACCTTCTTCCGGCAGCATTGACTGCTCAGATCGAGGCAGGGACAAAGGAGTATTTGTACCTGTGGTCCTAGGGGGACACAAGCCAAGGCCAGATGGCAGCAGCATATACTCCGAACTGAGTGGGTGGGCACTATTTGAGCGGATGGACAGGGCTTTTTTGAGCAGCTGTCTATTATAAAATAAATCAAGGCTCTCCAATTGGATGCCAGTAATTTTAGAAGCAGTTTTCACAATTCTACCAAGGGAAGTTTTATCCTTGATGACGAGGTTACCGTACCAACAGATACAGGAGAAATAAATTACGGAATGTATGTAGGCACCATATAGAACAGTTTCATCAGGCTTTTGTCAACATTAAATCTAGCCAATTTTCATAGACAGGCATTGCTGGCCCTTTTTGCACAGCATGTCTAGACTCTAGAACGAAGGTGTTCTCTACCAGAACGTGGGTCTGGATCGTATTGAACACTCATGAAAAATCAATAAAAAGCAGCCTGGCATGATTTTTATTTTGATGTTTATAAAGTAGGTTAAGTAGAGTGTCAGTTGCCTGAACGCCCCTGCCTTCCCTATAGACCGATTCCGTACCGGTTTCATGGTCGCAGCCTACGTATTTCCTGTAGGCGGACTCGACATAGCTGCGGGAGCAAAACCCTCACCAGGCGCACCTCTTCCACTACAGTGAACGGCAGAGTGACTGATGTTAGTTTGCCTCAAACTTTACTCCTTTACCTGATTTTTTACTAACACTAACATTACAAAGATGCCCAGAACATCGAGATGAACCTTTGTAGTTTATGGCTGCTCCAACAGTAGTGGCAACATAAAAATAAAATAAAAACGGAATGTCTAATATCCACCGCGATGGCGGAGACCAGAGCCATTGAGTAATGGTTGAGACAAAGCAGTGAAAGATACATAACGCCAGTCTTACCCAATACCAAATATTTCTGTTTTATTAACACAAGGCTGCTGTACTTTATACCTCATACTTTAAATGCTTAGTATGAGGTATAAAATACAGCAGCCTTGTGTTCATAAAACAGAAAGATTGGGTATTGGGTAAGACTGAAATTATGTATCTTGCAGGATTCTTCACTGCTTTGTCTCAACCATTACTCAATGGCTCTGGTCTCAGCCATCGCGGTGGATATTAGACATTCCGTTTTATTTTATTTGTTATGTTGCCACTACTGTTGGAGCAGCCATAAACTACACAGGTTCATCTCGATGTTCTGGGCATCTTTGTAATGTTAGTGTTAGTAAAAAAGCAGGTAAAGGAGTAAAGTTTGAGGCAAACTAACATCAGTCACTCTGCCGTTCACTGTAGTGGAAGAGATGCGCCTGGTGAGGGTTTTACCCCCGCAGCTACGTCGAGTCCGCCTACAGGAAATACGTAGGCTGCGACCATGAAACCGGTACGGAATCGGTCTATATGCAATATGAGGGAAGGCAGGGGCCTTGAGGGTGGGCTCTGAGGGAAGAGGCTCACTGTTGTTACATATCGTGGCTGTCAGGTGGATGTTGAGACATCCACCTGACACTCTTACATTTCAGAAAATGGAAAAATTAACCTCATATGTATACAAATCCACAGACAGACTAAACACTTTCACTTTCACCTGACATATTTTCAAATGTAGAATCTAGAAGCTCACTTGTCACATCATTGTGACACGTAAGCTTGTAGATCAGCTATTTTTGCCAATTCTTTGTGACACAGTCTGTAGTATGACAAAGTAGGGCATTTATAAAAAAAATGAAATGTTAAAATATGGAGATAAAAGGTTTCTGCCCAACAGCCACAACAAGGACAACACAGTAGGCTACATTTGAATAATATGTCAAATGTAATTGTGACTCCCTGACAACAGTAAAGCAAGATTCTAGCGCTAGTAAGTAGTAAATGGCAGCGGCATTAATATTTATTACTTAAAATCAATATCGATGTGTAAAAGAAACCAGAGGATGGTGCATTTGAGTCAACCTTCTTCTTCAATCTTACATGAACTTAATGTCATGGAATCGACTTAAGAAGATCATTGTTTATTAACAGATGTTTTAAATCTTTTACGCATCCAGTCAACAATAGAGCATCGCTCTTGCCAACTTGGATGGTGACAACTCATGACAATAAAAACATTTTTTGTTGTTTTTCTTCTTTCAAATTATTTGTTCGGCCCAAAAAATGTGTTTATTGTCATGATTTGTCACCATCCGAGTTGGCTTTGTTCGAGGCTTACAGGTCTTTAAATAAATACTTTCTGAAACGTCTATGGGAAAATGAATGGGGAATTCTCTTCCGGGCTGCTCGTCATCATTAAATGGTATCAGGATGTAAATATTTTGTATAATGGTGTAGTATAGTTATATCTCTCATCTCTTTTCAGACCTATACAATGAAGAATTTGTTGAAAGCAGGCAACTGGTAAATGGCTTGCATCTTTCAGAAACAGGTGGGACTGTGATTAATTTAAAATATTCACTGCTCAATAATATTCAATATGCAAACCAATAAAAAGAAAACACTTGGTGTGACGTGAACGGTTCCTTTTATCATGATGATGTTGTATAGATGCAGTAACCACCGAAACCGTGCTGCTAGTACCGACTAATAGACACACATACACACACAAAAGAAAGGCGAAAAGGATGTGTAAGAAGGGAAAACACAGACCCGCTATGGTGGTCTGAGGGTATGTCATAGAGCTATAATATATCTAGAGAACGGATTGAGGAGCGACAGCCCCACCCCCCGCTATTCACTTCAATGGAAGTTGCTCAGTGGTGTTTGAAGCACACTGACAAAGTCTCCCGGGTAGTACTCCTCTAGTATATTGATATGATTGGTTGGCTCCTATCATAGTACCCCTCGCACTTTTCTTGTGGTACATCTACGTCACATCCTACGTCATGATTCATTCATACATTTAACCTGGGCCCAGCCAGCCTGCAGTACCAGGCTTTGACCAGTAGGGAGACTACTTCAACGTTGCCTAGCCATCCTGGGGGCTTGGGGTATGTCCTCTATGGGTAGATGGCTGCCATGGCTTCACTCAGTTCACTGTGTCATGACGTAGACTTTCTTCTTGTGCACATTGATTTAGCAGTGTGCTGACAATTGCCTTTATCCAGTAATGTAAAAAAAAAAAGGGAAAAAAGGCCCACCCCTGTTCTGGAGTATACAGATGGTCAATCTTAAAGAACCCAGCACCTCATTCAGAGAATTTAAAATGTGCCCCGACCACCACCATTCTGCCTAATAGTGAGACCATTGGTCCAGTTGGGTGTAAGGAGCAGCACAGCCTCTAGGGGCCACTAGCACACTCCTAGTTGTACTCTTGTTTGGATGTCTCTCATTGTTTTGAGCATTATCTTGTCTGTCTATGTCTATTTATTTCATATAAAGAAATATATTATTTACTCTTATGTTGGCATAAAAAGCATCATATTTACCAGCTTGTAACATTGTATACCGTATAACAATAATGTTTCATTCGACCTAGTTTTCCCACTGTATTTTGGGTGCATAGATTTTGATTTAGACCTCAGAGAAGTGTACAGTGTTAGAAAACGTCACATGAGAATGGGGTTTTCAATAGGAGCGTTCCTCCAGTCTGCCGTGTTAATCTCCTGAATATGTTCCATGTGTGTAACATGACAGCCACAGACTAGAGGTTAAAGAGTACGGAGCATAGCCAGGCCTTTCAATTGCAAACATATGCTACAGTAACTCCATGGCGCTGGGTTGTAAACTAATCTACACAGAATGTTTAATGCCAATATAGACAATTATGTGCTTCACAGCAACATTTTGCATTGAACTCTGACGACAAATAAATAGAGTGCCTCGTTTACACAAGTGTTTCAATAAGCGTGTACTTTATAATGCACTTTAACAGTACAGCTTGTAAGAACTAATTCATGCAAATATCCTTTGTTTCATAGTTAACGTCCTGCTGCCAAACTCTTCCATTGTTAAGATTCCATTGTTAAGATGACCTTGTAAGTTTCACTTACAAGTAGGTTAATGACACCAGGGATATGAAAACAAACAGGAGACAGCAAGGGAAAGCTCAGGAAAGCTACATTCACTGTGTGTGTGTGTGTGTGTGTGTGTGTGTGTGTGTGTGTGTGTGTGTGTGTGTGTGTGTGTGTGTGTGTGTGTGTGTGTGTGTGTGTGTGTGTGTGTGTGTGTGTGTGTGTGTGTGTGTGTGTGTGTGTGTGTGTGTGTGTGTGTGTGTGTGTGTGTGTGTGTGCATGCACGTGTCTGTCATGCTCTCACATATCACATTTAATGTTGTACATACAAAAATACAATTTGCCTCAAACTATTTTTTATAATATGATAAATCTGCGAGTGGCTGTGCTGTGAATTCAGTTTTCCCTACATTTCCAAAAAAGTGGTTGCATGTGTGTTCTGCAATGTTTGTTGGTCTCTTTTTGAGTTTCAACATTCTCTTTTTATTTACTTTTAGCTTTATTATGCCTTCAATGATAGGACTGACAGGAAATGTGGGAGAGAGATGGGGATTGACACACAACAAAGGTGATCGGGATCGCGATTCGAACCCGCAACACACTGTCAGGCTGGCATTACAGCTTAGGACCACCACGCCGGCGGCCCAGGCCAAGATTTCAAAGTTCTCAATCAAGCAGGCCCTGTGGGTTTTCTGGCTTATTATGTATATGGCTAATAGTTGAATTTCCTCCATAACACTTTCCGTGTTACGTTTTCATTGTTTAATTCGCAGTTTTTTGATTACTTTTAAGACTTACGGGGTTTCCGGAGAACATAGGATATGTCACACATTTGGATCACACTTGAAGAATCAGTCACACTGGCTTCTCAGGGCTTCTGGGAAATGGAGGCGCAATGCAAAGTATTGGAGCGCAATGGCACAGAAATGTAATCAGTACAGGGTATAGACCGATTCCGTACCGGTTTCATGGTCGCAGCCTACGTATTTCCTGTAGGCGGACTCGACATAGCTGCGGGAGCAAAACCCTCACCAGGCGCACCTCTTCCACTACAGTGAACGGCAGAGTGACTGATGTTAGTTTGCCTCAAACTTTACTCCTTTACCTGATTTTTTACTAACACTAACATTACAAAGATGCCCAGAACATCGAGATGAACCTTTGTAGTTTATGGCTGCTCCAACAGTAGTGGCAACATAAAAATAAAATAAAAACGGAATGTCTAATATCCACCGCGATGGCGGAGACCAGAGCCATTGAGTAATGGTTGAGACAAAGCAGTGAAAGATACATAACGCCAGTCTTACCCAATACCAAATATTTATGTTTTATTAACACAAGGCTGCTGTACTTTATACCTCATACTTTAAATGCTTAGTATGAGGTATAAAATACAGCAGCCTTGTGTTCATAAAACAGAAAGATTGGGTATTGGGTAAGACTGAAATTATGTATCTTGCAGGATTCTTCACTGCTTTGTCTCAACCATTACTCAATGGCTCTGGTCTCAGCCATCGCGGTGGATATTAGACATTCCGTTTTATTTTATTTGTTATGTTGCCACTACTGTTGGAGCAGCCATAAACTACACAGGTTCATCTCGATGTTCTGGGCATCTTTGTAATGTTAGTGTTAGTAAAAAAGCAGGTAAAGGAGTAAAGTTTGAGGCAAACTAACATCAGTCACTCTGCCGTTCACTGTAGTGGAAGAGATGCGCCTGGTGAGGGTTTTACCCCCGCAGCTACGTCGAGTCCGCCTACAGGAAATACGTAGGCTGCGACCATGAAACCGGTACGGAATCGGTCTATAGTCAAACACACTTCCAAAGGGATCACCGAAAAAAGTCCTTGCAGTCTTGTTTCCATTCAGGTCCTGGATATTCAATTCATAACCATGACATGAAAAGTAACAACAAAAAAAGGTAAAAATAACAAAGATGTGTACAGGTTGGGGAACAAGGAAGGGGGATGTGGGGGTAGGGGGGGATCATTTCCTCTCCCTTTGGCATGCTGAAAGGTGGATTTTCAGGCCTGTTTTAAAGGACGCCAGGGATTTGCATTTTTTGAGGGAGGGAGTTAGGACATTCCAGGCAGTGTTGTAGAATTTGCCCATGTTTGGCATAGAGGGAAAAGCTGCATTTACAATTTTAAATGTCAGTCCCAATTAAAATTTCTTAACTCTGTTTTCTACCCGGAGCCACCCTAGGGTATCAAACTGGGTTGCAAAAAGATGGGTCGTGGACCCCAGACCGAGGAGTAATCAAATTAGTTTGTTTTGGGAGGTTTGTAGCTTGGTCTTTAGTGACAGTCAAAGTGGCTCCAGTTAGTGTCTTGAGAGCACTTTTGTTGACAAACGAAGAAATTCTGCCCAGAAATCTTGATAACCCTTGTTGCCATGCTGTCACCTGTCAGTTTGTTGTCAAGAATACAACCAAGATATGTAATCTCTTATTTGCTGAAGATTACAATGTCGTCAACTCTGACCTTGAAATCATTTACATTTACTTTACTGAGAGCATGTTTGCGCCCAAAAAGAATGGATTCTGTTTTTCCGAGATGTAGTGAGAGTTTGTTATCGGTAAGCCATGTTTGGATTTTGGTGAGTTCCGAACTGAGAGCATCCTCGACCATATTCTTCCAAACAGCACAGCTTCCAAGGTTTTCTACTGAGACACAACCGTGTTTATAATAATGATTTTTCTCGTATTTGTATGTATGTACTGAACTGTATTGAAGATGTATTTTACTGAAAGATGAAAACCTCAAACAGCTTTTCCTGTGCTTGTAAAATGTTGTAGCCTATAAAGTAATTGCTGGTTGCCGACGTGGACATTGGTCTGAAACCTCTGCTTTGCCTTGCTTTCTTGAAGAAGAAACCAGCACCGCAGCCATTGCTGGAAGCCCCAAAAAAGCAGACATTGTTCTTCGAGATTATCAGATGGACGTTGCTACACCTGCCTTGGAGGGAAAAAACATCATCGTATGCCTGCCTACAGGAAGTGGTAAAACCAGAGTTGCCGTCTATATTACCAAAGAACATCTTGATGGCAGGAGAAGGGCGGGACAATCAGGGAAAGTGGTTGTCCTGGTGAACAAGGTACAACATAACGTCTCTCTTTATACACTATACTACACTGGATACTGGCCTGCCCTATTTATGTTCCTTTGGAGATCCCAAGCCATTTCTGTGCTTCTCAGTGAATTTAAACCAGTGGTCCGGCTAACCACAAATTACATGCCTTAAGGTTTAGATACTGTATCCTGTTCCCTTTTGTTCAGCTTTGGAAAATCACTGTCATTACTTATCCCAATTCATATTAAATAGTTTCCCCAGGCACTGCACTGTAATGTGTGACAGTGCCCTAAAATACTGATTTGTAGGGACCAACTTGACAAAAACCCTTAAAAAAACCCAAACCGTTATGTGGATTTATAGCTTATTGCTTGCTGGAAACATTAGAAAAGAACACATTTGTAGTATTGTTTTTGGCAGAAACGGGAGTGCTCTCCCGCTGAACCTCCTGAAATTGTAAATATTCGAAATTATTGTACGGCCAATTTGAATTCCTGCCTCAAACAAAATGTCTCATTAGATACACATCTGTGCTGCAATGTTTCAGTAGAGTCTAAACAATTCATTATTTATTATGATCATGAACTGTTTTCAGGCATCAATGAACTTTAGACTTTATATACAGCTGTTACTTTGCAATGTGAGTTAACTCACATCGCTGCAAATTATTCTTAAAGGGATTGTGACATTTAAAAAAAAGGTTTTGGAATTGTTCTTATTTTTTTAGGTTTTCTAATCTCAATTGCACCCAAAAAACATGAACTTTTAACATTCAGTAGATTTTCTGTGATCTGGGGTTTTCTGGCTCAAACAGGTGCTCTGATTTGCCGTCAGTTTGTGATGTAAGATCCTGCAAATCCCATATATGTCAATGGGATTTGCCAGCAGATGTCACTGTTTTCACTGTTTTGCCTGTTTTCATTGTAGCTCAAAAGGCTTCCAAACCCCAAAGAAAACTTCAGACCACAGAAAATCCACTGAATGTTCAAAGTTCAGGTTTTTTGGGTGTAATTGAGGTCATAAAACCTAAAAGAAAAAAGAAAAAGAAATGAAAATGAATGTCATAAAACCTTTAACTGTCACTGCCCTCGGAGGTACAGTAATACTTCAATTTTGGGTTTTTTGCCACTTTTGTGTTAGTTAAACTACTTAAGCCTCTATATATGTACGACAAATATTGAAAATAGATTTGTTTTAATTATTATTATTATTATTATTACATAATATATAATTCGTTTTTGGGGGGGCATGCCAGGGTTAATGTGGATAAACTAACACTGAGGATTTTGATGTCCCACAGGTGCCCCTTGTTGACCAGCATTATAACGCAGAATTCTGGCCCTTTCTGAAGCACAGCTACAAGGTGGAGAGAGTCAGTGGAGACTCCCCGCGCAAAATCTCTTTCACAGAGATCGTGAAGAAGCATGATGTCATCATATGCACGGCCCAGATCCTAGAGAACTACTTGGAGAGAGCCAATAGTGGGGAGGACGAAGGGGTTCGGTTAAGCGGTGAGACGTTGCACTATGATTTCTTCCTTTCAGTTTGCCTCATGATACGACGAGCGTCAAGCACAGCATGGAATGATATGACACAGCTTATCCATTCACACTACACTATGAAATACTGTGGGTTCATTCAACTCTTAGAGCGTACAAATGGACCCACAAGGCTCCATTTGGTTCCATTTGTACACATTCAAGCTTACATTAACACTCAGGATTATACGTTGCAGGTGGGATATTTCCGTGTGGCTTGAATTTAGTTAATCACACAATATGCACTATAAACATGAGAGAGAGGAAAAAATAGGCTGGAATTCTCATGTATTCAAAGTGTTCTATAGCCTACATTACATATTCATCTTTCATTTTTGATTAGCATTAATACAGTTTTTAGTGAATAAATCAGGTAATACCAAATATATTATTATTATTTTAAACATATTTTTTGGCATATCTATTTCATTCCCAAGAGGGATGCCATGGTAAATATATTATTTTAATCCTCTGTGGCGTGTAGAGGACATTCTTCAGTGGCGTTAGTTGAAGCCTATCGGGCCTTTGCCAGAGGCATTGCCAGGTTTTGGAGTAGGAGACAAACAGGAGGACTCACAACATCTCCCCTGACAATAAATCTGACAGGCTCTTGTCAAACTCTTCCGGCATCTTCTGGTCGTTCTCGCTGGCACTCAACAGTCCGAGGTGGAATAGCCATCTCAGTGGAACATATGCTGTTTGTTGAAACGCCTGAAGGCTTTTTTTCCCCCTCTTTTTTTCCTATCTGCTAGCTTCCAGACCACATGTCTGTTCAAGCCATCAGTGTACGTCTGATCATATTCACATGAGAGCCTCGATCACCGCATCACACGGACGCATTCCAAACCCAACATTCTCCCTCTCTGGGGATGTATTTGTACCATTCTGGTTAAAGTCGTAGTCACAAATTTGTACACTTCGTCACCTTGCACTGCATTGCGAAATCTGTTTCTGAGTTATTTTTGAAAGAACGGTCTCTGGTAAATGTGGTAGTGTGGCTTAAAGTGCAGCGTTTAGTTCCTAGAAAAGAGGCGGTTTGTGTGGGAGGATCTCTCAGGCATTGGGATGCTGTAATTTGTGAGTGAAAATGAACCACCTCTATATTTACTTTAAAAACATTAAAGAGAAGAAAGGGGTTTCTGGGTGCAGGTAAATAAACTACCAGAGTGCCACTGTACACACAGTACTATTCTTAACTACTGTATACTCTATAGTCTGTATTCATCATAAGTATTGTGGTGCCTCTGTTCTGCTTTGATTTATAAAGCATCTTATGCAATCTTAGAGGGTTTTTGTGGAAAAAGTGGTGTTACCCCATCAGAGTGTAACGTTTCTCTCCTGCAGATTTGACGCTGCTTGTGATAGATGAGTGTCACCACACTACGAAAGGAGAAGTCTACAACCACATAATGATGCGCTACCTGAAGCAGAAGCACAAGAATTCCAAGCTGGAGAAAGTTCAGAAGGAGCCCGTGCCCATCCCTCAGATCCTGGGTCTGACTGCTTCACCAGGCGTTGGAGGGGCCACCAAACTGGAGAAAGCTGAGGAGCACATTCTGCGTGTAAATTCTCTTTACCACGAAAAGCATCCCCAATCTAATGTCTTCATTTGAAGTCATTTGAATGCCTTGCTTCTGAAGCTCTGCCACGCCCTCCTTGCCTTATTCGTTTGGCACCCTGATTGCCCTGCCAAGCTGTTTCCAATGTTCCACATGGCCCCTGCACACTGGGCAGCTATAAAGCTTACTATGCCTGTCATACTCTTACCACAAAGGGAAAAATTGAAAACAGCTTTTAGGTTCAACTCTCAGCCTGACACAATGAAGTTAGTGTACAAATAGAAATCTCTCCCCAATAGGAATGTGTCTTTGTCTCTCTTTTGGTAGATTTGTGCAAACTTGGATGCCTGTAAAATCATGACAAGGACTCATGCAGAGAACACAAATAAACCATTTAAGAAGATTGCAACTGTGGAAGAGAGAAAACAGGTACACTAATTTACAGTAACTGTTACATGAGCATCATCAAGGAGCTTGTCTACTCAGATTTACAAATTACAATGTTGACAATGTTGTTTTGTTTTGTTTAGGATCCTTTTGGGGATGTAATCAAAAGAATGATGCATGCCATTCACACACATGCAGAACTACAGCCTACCTGTGACCTCGGCTCTCAGATGTATGAGCAGTGGGTGGTCCAAAAAGAACAAAATGGTAAGCGGCAACTTGGAACATGAGAGTCTCAGCTGGGATTAGTTTAGATTAGCTTCACATCTTGATACCAGCCGTGACAGTGTGGCTTGTGTTGTTTTCAAATAGTGAGTCTGAGTGTGTGGTGTTTATGTCTAGAGAGATTTTGACACACAGGTGTATAATGAAGGCCAAGTTCGAAGATGGGTGTGCTCAGAGCAAGGATGCCATAAGTAGGGGGTCAACAGATACTGGCTAGTTGCGGCTGTTAGTTGCTAAAACGTTCCAGTACTTCATAAAAAACTATTTTGAGGATACTTGTTGTTACATTATGTATAATCAATACTACTAACATAGGTTAACACGCCGATTGCCCGGGATTATTTAATCCATTAAATCATAGCGCCCAATCGATTTATAGTAATGGAGCACTTTTACCGACGGACCGGAAGTTATACCGGATGTGGCTGGAGCAGCTAAATGTAGCCAAAACGCAGGATCTTTTCTTAGAATTGGACAGGATGATTTAAATCGCGAGTTATTAATGTTATAAGATTTTCGTTGTCGTCGGCTAAACGGGGTGAACATTTTTGATTACGTCCCACTGTTGTGCAACATCGAGGATTGTGCAACAGGCGCTCCTAGGCTGTAGAGCGATGTGATCGGTTTTCAAGACACCTATTATGAAAACAAAGGAAAAGCAACCCCCGCTATGCATGATGGCATACTGTAGGTGTCTGTAGTACTCTCTGTGAATGAGAGAGATACTCTTCAAGAGTTTTAACTTGACTTGACTGTATTCACTCTAATTCATGGTTTTTCAACAGGTGGTCCATGGACCACTGGTGGTCCGTGGAGGTATTGCATGTGGTCCCTGACCATGCATTTGGTAATGTAGGATTTGTTGATTGTTTTGTTCTTTCTATTAGTTGAGAAACTGTGAACTGAATGACCTGGTGACCCATGATGAGTCCATCCATGTAGTCATTTACTGACAAATTGGAGTTCAAGAAACTCAACAGAAAAAGGGAATTAGAATCTCAAGAAGGAGTGTGCACCGGATTGTCTGGTTGAATCATTATTATTAGGACATTTTACCAGTAGTAGTCAACGGTTGAGAAACAGTGGGATGTATACACATGGGATGCATAGCATAGAATCTAAGTCAGGGTGGTGGTCCCCATGACATTCTAATAAAAGTATAGTCACATTTTGCCTTTCAATAATTGAAAGGCAACACAACAGACTAGACTAGAGTGACATACATTAGGATATTTGCTATTGTGATATGGCACAAGTGTTATATAAAAATATAAAGATCGGATCAGGAAAGATCTGTATCGGTATGTCTCAAAATCAAATGATCGGAATCGGATCGGGAGCAAAAAAACGTGATCGGGACATCCCTCATTTCAATATATAATCTTCTTTTTACAGCCGCAAAAGAAAAAAAACAGAAAGTGCGTGTTTGTGCTGAGCATCTTCGGCAGTACAACGAGGGCCTTCAACTGCACAACACCATACGCATGTGTGATGCGCTCAGTTTCCTGAACAAATATCAGGAGGGGGAGATGAAGAGAAAAGTGGCACCAGAGGAAGAGGTTCCCATACACATCACAGACACTGAGAGATTCCTCTTTAATTTATTCAGAGGTACTGGAATATTGCCCCTATCCCAATAGATATTTCTATACCAGTAAGATACAAATAAAATAGTTATGTTGGTTGTTCTCAATATGGTAAGATGGGGCATTTTAACTTGTCTCTTGTGTCCTGCAGAGAACAAGGAGGAGATGCAGGCTCTGGCAAAGATTCCAGCTTATGAGAATAAAAGCCTGTCGGAACTGAAAAGCAAGATTTTGCACGAGTTTACCAGCAGAGAGAAGGCCAGAGGGATCATTTTCACCAAGACACGTCGTAGTGCCATTGCATTAAGTCAATGGATTCAGGAAAACCCCAAATTTGAGGAGATTGATGTCAAAGCCTGCTATGTCATCGGAGGAGGGGACCAAAGTGTTGTCAAACCAATGACTTCTGTGAGTGTGCCTCTGTGAAAGCCACTTTGATTAAACATTTCTTTTGTGTCTTGCACCATGTGCAACATGCTTAATTGTGCGGCACTTCTCTCCTTAATGTTTGTTTTAATTAGGCAGAACAAAAGGATGTTTTGAACAAATTCGGGAGTGGGGAAATCAACTTGTTGATTGCTACCACAGTGGCAGAGGAAGGCTTGGACATTCCACAGTGCAACTTTGTTATCCGATATGGCCTAGTGACCAATGAGATAGCTATGATTCAGGTATGTGATGATTGTTGGCCTATCTTAAAATATACTTGTCCAATATATAATAAACTGTATTAAAATATTACACAATTATCTTACCATTTACAATGTAAATCTTTGTAGGCCCAAGGTCGAGCAAGAGCGGAGGACAGCAGTTATACTGTGGTTGAGGTGGAGGGCTCTGGGGTTGCTGAAAAGGAGAGTGTCAATGAGTATCGTGAGAAAATGATGTTAAAAGCCATTGACAAAATCAAGAACTTGAATCAAGTAGATTATGACAAACGGGTATGTTATTCTGTCGGTTATGCTTTCATCATTTCAATTATTTTGAAGTTAAAAAATATTTTTAAATGTTATTGTTTATTTTGTTAGATCATGAACTTTCAGATTCAGGCTATAATGGAGAAAACACTGCAAGCTCAGGTGAAGACGAAGAAGCATATGAAGAAGGAGAGTCCATCTAAAGTGGCGTTTAGTTGCAGAGGCTGCAACAAACATGTCTGCACTGGAGAAGACATTGAGATCATTGACAACATGCATAGAGTCAATGTTACGTCACAGTTTCGGTACAAATTGCAATTCTCAGCTGATTTGTCTCCACCAGGCCGAAGGCATGGGGAGAGAGTATGTTTTTCACTCCGTCCGTCCGCGTGTCCGTCCGTCCGTTACCAGCTAATCTCTGGCACCGTAAACCATGCCAAACTTTGCACACACTCCCTAGATGCCAACGATGAACCGCTGCCCCAAATTTTCCAGAACGGCCTGTTATAGCGCCACCAGGAGGCTGACTTTTGTAAAACACCTTTTTTGCTATTACTACTCCATATTTTGTCCAAAGATCCCGAAAATGTGTATCTATAGTCATGTGCTCAAGAAAGATCTGTCCGATATTTCATATTCCATCCTAATTGGTTAACATTAGCTTTCAAAGTTTGCAGGACTGGCCCGTTTTGAACAAAAAGCCTCAAACGCAATTTACGTGAAATCTTTCACGCACTTTCCTACTAGACTGAGGAATATATCCCACCCTTTTCACATTGGCCTGTTATAGCACCACCAACAGGTGGATTTTAGCAAAACACATTTTTGGAACAAAATGCTTCAAATCATCCAATTGTCATCAAAGGCATAAGAACAAATGGCACCCTTTTCACATTGGCCTATTATAGGACCAGGAGGCCACAACCTGACCTGCCCTGGTGGAGATCATGATAAAAAAAATCGATGACAGCAATCACCAAATCAAATGGCATAATAACATCATTCTTTTACAGTGAACTCTTCATTCAAAGAGAAAACACAACCCTTCAAGAGAGATGTCTGGACTACGAAGCCAATGAATTCATAGCATGCAAGGACTGTGGACAGGTACTATGATTTTTTTTTTAAATATATATATATACTAGAATTTCGCGGCCCTAACGGGCCGCTCATCCCAGAGTTACGTTGCCGCGCACTATGGGAAGAAGGAAATTGCGGGAGTTGACTCCACATGTAGTAACGGATGGGTTATTAGTTATTATTATGTGTCCTTATTAGTGTAGTGTAGTCAACACGTTATGGCTCGTACACACTGCCCGGTATTTGCTCCGATTATGCTGTCGGGGAGCATTTTTGGCGCTGGCCGACAAAACCCCTGATCTGACGTTAAGCGGTGCCCAAAAGGTAGATCACGATCTACCAGTATAGATCACAAAGGCTTTGCAGGTAGACCACATGACATGGCCCTAAAAATATATATAATTTTAATATAAAAAACTATTTTTGCATCTGCCGCTTGAGATGACCTGAGATGACCTGATTGATTGACATAAAAAAGGGCCTGTCAGCTCAAACACACAATGCAATAGTTGTTGTTGCGTACAATCATCAGTAGCAAAGTCAAATACCAAAAATAAAAACCTTACCATTTCCATTTCCCCCCCTCTATTTCCCATTCCATGTGCGTTTGTCTTATAGTTGCTCTGGCCTCTGTACTACTGCCACCTACCGTCCATTTAGTGTGTGTGTGTGTGTGTGTGTGTGTGTGTGTGTGTGTGTGTGTGTGTGTGTGTGTGTGTGTTTCGATGTGCAGGGCGTTGCTGAAAATGAGCATCTGTGCTCAGCTACTTCCCTGGGTAAAAAAAAAGAAAAAAAAGAAAGGTACCTTTCAAAACAGATGAAGGGGACACCACTGTATGTAGCCTCAATTACATTTTGGGATGATAGTTTTATTTGGTGGGTATATGAGCTGGTCGTTTTGAAAGTAGCTCTCAAGTAAAAGAAAGTGTGGGCAGCCCTGGTATAGATGATTTTTCATTCCGTCGGTAAATCCCTGTAGGCTACCCACATATTGGTAGCCTATATTAGCCCAATGTTGGTGTTACGCATTTCACTTGAATAATGTTGTGTGCGCACGTGCACGTGCGGAGAAAGACAGAGTTATTTAATGAAACTGAAGATTATAACGTCCTGTATTGGTAGCCTATATTAGCCCAATATTGCCGTTACGCATTTCACTTGAATAATGTTGTGTGCGCGTGCGGAGAAAGACAGTTATTTAATGAAACTCAAGATTATAACGTCCTGTCTCGCTGCCGCCGTGTATAGCCTGTATGGCTATTCCCGTGTGTGTGTGTGTGTGTGTGTGTTGTGTGCCGAGAGAGAGAGAGATCGTGGCTTCCAGGCGTGCGTGTGTGTGTGTGTGTGCATGCCAGGCGTGCGCGTGCGTGTGTGTGTGTGTGCGCAATCAAAAGTACTCGGCAGTATGGCTGGCAGGCGAAATAGCCAATGCGAAGTGTGTAATTAAATCGTAAATACTTAGGCACAAACCAACTATTGTCGAAGAACAATGTTGATGCAACTAAGAGATTCGCTGAGTGATCTAAATTTTATATACAGGTATAGTGGTTAATTGGAGTAGTCAGCTGTGGGGTGGGGGTAGGGAACCGTGACGGACATTGTTTGTTTAACTGTATGTAATGTGTTTTATTTTCGTTTTATTTATTTTTTTGTCATTTTTTTGTTTGTTCTTTATTTATTGTTGTCAAAACATTTCGTGATAAGATTTTGTTTGCATTTGTGCTGCCATGGGGATGTGGGGGGGGAAATATATGTAAATTGTTTTGAAAATACTTATTTGTAAAGAAAATCAATAAACATATGTTTAAAATATATATATATATACATTATATATATATATATATATATATATATATATATATATATATATATATATATATACAGAGATTTAGAAGGAATAAGCAAAATCGTGAGGCGACAATTCCTCTCCTTCTCTTCTCCTGCAGACAGGGAGACTCGGAGATCAGATGATTCAGAATCAGAGCAGCACAGGGGGAGTGGCTGAGAGCTAGTAGCCAATTAAAAGACGGGGTAGTAGTTGCCAGGTTCGCAAATTGTAAGCGAGTCATAGTGTGTGTTGAATGGCATTTAAATGGCATTTGTGGGCTTGTGAATGAATTTTCTCACATGTAATTTGTGGTAATTGTGGACCTGGCGAATTTGTGCGAAAGGCCTTGTTTCTGGGCCTGTTGGGGCAACAGTGGTTAGTGTTCCAGGGGTGTGGGTGCTTGGGGCGAAAGTGTTTGTAGTAAACAAATGCATTGGCGGCGTGAGTGTGGAAGGGAGGCATCTTTGGTGGCAGTGCAATGACCATTGTTTGGCGGGTGGTGTTGAGTGTTGGCGATCGGCGCGATAGGAGGAGATAGGACCCGAACACTGCGAAGGGTAAGTGTGTGACGTCACTGCCGTGTGAGTGTGTGTGAGTGTAGTGTGTAAGATGGTGTTGTGGGTGTTGCAATAGTGACGTAGCTGTTGTGGCTTTGGGTTTCTTGCCATGTGTTGGGTACAACTTCTCACTTGTTATAATAGATATATACAGTAGGCCTATGCTAGACAATCAGATTCCAGCATAACTGTTTTGACCTCATGGCTAAGTCCACATGCACGCACACACACACACGGTTGCTCCTCATTAGGAAAGGTTTCTTTCATGGGGTCAGTAGCGCTGTCGGCTCACAGCTAGAAGGTCCTGGGTTCGATTCCGTGGGGGACGCTGTGGTCAGTTCCCATTCCCCTGGTTGGGGTTGGCAAAAGGGCCTTTCTGTGTGAAGTTTGCATGTTCTCCCCGTGTCCCCTAGGATAGGTAGCCTGGCCTCACAAAAAACATAAACTGCCTCCCCCTGGCCAGCCGGGCGCCTGATGGAGGGGAAAAGTACTAGTTGGAATAACGTGTTCCTTCCACGCACTATATAGATAGCACAATTGAAATTAAGTTCATATTTTAGTATGTATGATATGATATTGAACTAGAACCTGCCAGCTGTTAAGGAGTGGTCTGCTCACTTTATTTGCAAAGTGATGTGTCCATTCGTGACTAATCTCAAATCTTATGTTGCAGAGGTGGGGATCAATGCAACTGTACCGTTCGCTCAAGTGTCCGAGTCTCCATGTCAAGAATTTTGTGGTGACATACAATGGCAAGAAGAAAGCAAATGTACCAAGCAAATGTACCAAGTGGAGTGAACTTGCCATCCAGTTTCCTGCCTTCGACTACATTACACATGCCAGCCAAATGGTGCAAAGCTCAGACGATGAAACGGAGTAGGATTACAGATGGTTTGCAGAGGTTCAGTTATGTAGCGCTAGCACATGACATTGTTTTTTTCTTTGGGTCTTTCAGATCACTAATGCTGAATCAGAAGGCTGTGACTTATTATAGTATACGTTGCAATATCCTGAGTGTTAATTTAACTGTAAAAATTGTCTCTTTGCCATTTATTCTCTAGGAATTAAGTGCATTATCCACATTTTTATTCTCATACTTTCTGCAATATGAACCGTTTCAAGATTCAAGATATTCAAGAATGTTTATTTGTCACTCACTCTTACAAGTACAAACAGTGAAATGTTGATGTAGCATGCACTGCAGACTTTGTTGCTAATAGAAATGAAACAAGATAATACTGGATTTCATATACACACACACGCGAACACTATCAAATATAGTACAGGTTCCATTCTGAACGGGAACGCATTTTGGTGTTAGCATCATGTCATGCTTTAGCTATTGAAAAATAGCAGATCTACAAGCTCATAGCGTGCCACCGAGTGGCGCGCTACGAGCTTGTAGGTCTGCTATTTTTGAAAAATCAAAGAACAACCCTCAGGTCAGAATGGGTTAATCAGACCAGTGTGTGTCCAGTGGAAACCTCATATGAATCTGATCTCAGGTCAGAATGGGTTAAGAAAAGAGGTCTTATATTGTGAGTGAGAATAATTTAGTTACCGGATACCGGTATATAGAATAATAAAGAATGCATCCTCTGTGGTGAGCAAAAAGTGGTGTTTATAGATTGATGCGGTTTGAACTGGAGGTTTCATTTATTCTTTTTCCTTTTTTTGTGTCTTTGGGAACCTGTCAACAA
Organism: Protomyctophum parallelum; assembly: GCF_964188405.1. NCBI lineage: Eukaryota > Metazoa > Chordata > Actinopteri > Myctophiformes > Myctophidae > Protomyctophum > Protomyctophum parallelum. The sequence continues at coordinate 22,063,404 of NC_139707.1, read as the reverse complement.
AATTACATGTGTCAAATGCTACGTGCTGATTTAATGGATAACAATAACAATTAGGAAATACACTGGTAAGAATAAAGCTATACATCAAAATGACTGATCATAAATGACATCGCACCACTCCCCTGTGTCACTCATCTGATGAGAGGTACCTCTGAGCCTGGTGTTGCTGTACGCAGGAGTGCACCCGTCAACATGCTGACAAACGGCTGCTGGTAGTTTTCCATTAAAAGAAAATGTATTTGGGAATTGGTCGTGATTATTAATTATATTTTCTAATTTGTGTTTGACTCAGAAATCCAGAAATAGCCACCTGTCAGAATACAATGCCAGACTACCACTATATGATATATGTTTAATTTGGGGTGGCTTCTGTGCATAGCTTTTTATTTTCTTTTTTACAGTCCATACACATAGATAGGCTACTCGCTACTGTATAGTCACTGAGCTTATAACATTACATTATGATTATGACCACTACTATATCAGGGGTTTTCAACAGGTGGTCTGTGGAAGTATTGCATGTTTTAAAAAACTAAAATCTTTCCACTAGTTGAGAAACAATGAACTGAATGACCCGATGACCGTCCATGTAGCCTACTGACAAGTTGGAGGTTAAGCAATTCAACAGAAAAAGGGAGTTAGAATCTCAAGAGGGGGAAGTGATTGCCTGGTTGAGTCATTATAAAGATAAAGAAACTTTATTATTATTAGGACATTATTAGTAGTCAATAGACCATTGGTTGAGAAACAATGGGATGCATAGCAAGTGTTACAAAAGCACTAATTTGAGCCATAACCCCACCCAGCACATCAGTGGTCCCCAGGTAGCTCAGCCTCTGGTCCATAGGCATTCCTCGGACTTTAGCCTACTGTATAGGTTGCCAGTGGGGAAAGCCACTTCCTAAATCATAGCAAGTTCAGCTCCCTGGAAAGTTGCATGCGGGCGGCTGACTCAACTCCGAGGAGGCACGCATCTCGGACTGGTATAAAGAAGTTCAGTTCCTGCATGCATCTTGCATTTTGCAATCATGTCGTGACTCGTGAGAAGTCCGTTTCAACTTGGAGTTCAGTTTGATCCAGATTGATGGCTCTTAAATTTGCATAATTTAGTTATAGATTTATAGTATATACGAGTAGGCTATGTAAATTAGGCTGTTTGCTCAAGATTACAACTACCGTCAGCGATCGTAAAGGATTTTAAAAGACTGCGACCTTCACATCCATCGACGTTGAATGTCGGTCACTTCATAAGAATTATGGTCAGTAATCAAACTAACAGTCCGAAATGTGTTAAGTTATAATGTTATAACTAAAACCACAAATAAGTTATGTAATGGGGGGAGGGGGGAGAAAAGAAAACGTATACCTTGCAATATGCTAAATGCAATTTGGAAAGGAACTTTAATTCATAGCCTATAGTCTAATGGCCACTGTGTCTGGGCTGGTCCGGTCTAATTATCTTAGGCTATATTGATGTGTCCCCCTCACCTTTCACAGGGCGGCAAGGTGCTTTGGGGGGTGGTCGGGGTGGCTGTCGTCATCACGTTAATAGCTGTTCCAATAGCAGTTCATCTCAACAGTAAGTTTTACACTAATTATTTGTTTTAATCTTCGCACTTTTAATAGGAGGACACCATGTGTTATTTTGGATGGAGTTTGATTAATCCGTCGTTTATAGGCTATTTTCCTGTAGGTACAATTAGGCTACCTACTTTGTTGAGTTTGCAAGTCTAAATGTCTTTATATCTAGCCTAGGCATGATATAGGCCACTTTTCATGTTTTATCAATAGCTAACCTAACCTATAAGTAGAAATAAAGAAGTAATAAAGAAGAAAATTATTTTTTATTATTTTAATCTAGATGCATTTCAGTATGTTACGATAAACTTCAATAGGTAGATTATTCAAGTGGCGCCACCATGTGATTATATGGGGGACAGCATTATCTCATCATGGTCTATTCTATTTGCACTTTTTCTAAATTTGAAAGGATTAAAAATAGATATAATAATAAACCTAACTATGCTTGTGAAAAGTGGTATGAAGTAAAACAACACATGCTGCATTATGTTTATATTTCAGGAGCTGGTGCTGCAGACAAAAGGTCTTTCAACCTTACAGATTATTTCAACTACACCATTAGGTGGAGAGCCTACAACTTGCGATGGATATCAGGTAAATTCTCAATCGAATCAATTATCTGTCTAGTGGTTCTCAAACATTTCTAATATAGCCTATGATATAGGCCATATATGGGCAACTGGCGGCCTGGGGACGACATGCGGCCCTCACCTTCACTTAATGCAGCCCGAAGGTTAATATCGAAAAATACTGTAGGCCTACAGTATTATTGATTTGTTATAATTCCAAACAATGCAAACATGACCTGCTTTAATTACTTCAATCTATATATAGCTTTTTCAACATCTATTTCATATTCCCCAAAGTTAAACACATTATTGTAATATTCGTTGCTGTTGGGAGGAAACCTCCTAACTCAATTTGAGGTTTTTGATTTTATTTTGCTGCATAAATCAGTGCTATTGAACACCCTTTATGTCTGTGTGTTGTTTCAAAAACACTTTGGACAAAACCTCTTAACTCCATTGGACCCTCAAACTGTCTGCTAAAGCAACTAACTCCACCACCTCTTCCCCTGTCATGCAAGTAATTGTCAGACCATATATAAACTCACAACACCAACTTTGATGAGGCAGTATTGCTTTGTTTTTAAAATATAAGGTTTTCTTAATTTCCTGAAAAATGTATAATTTTCATTTCCTGAAAAATGAACAATTTGGAGTTAACATGTTTCTTCCCGACAACACACACACACACACACACACACACACACACACACACAGGGGGAGGGGGGGGGGTGCTGAAGCGCCCTCAGCACTCCATTTCCTGTGCAGCTGGGTATCATTTCAGTATCATGGTCAATATCATGGGCAAGGTCATGTCAGTATTGTGGTCAGTATCATGGTTAGTATCATGTCACATTGCAAACCTATCGCCAGGCTCAAACATGCAACAAATGATACTGACATGATGCTGTTAAGAAAAAAGGAATGTCTGCAAACAGTGAACTGCTCTACCGTCTTAAAAAAAATGAACCAGGTTTTGCCCATGTAGGGCTTCATCAAGTTCTAACATGATGGTGACCATGATACTGTCACACAGTACGTGCTTTTCGAGAGGAGTCTGATACTCCTGTCACTGTGTTAACAAGGTAGCATTACAATGTTACCATGACAGCCTGTGACAGACAGGGCTGTCTGTCAGGCCATATTATACTGCCAGCCATATTAAACCGCTGTCTTCCTCCTGGATGACAAAAACCTGAACGATGATTTAACTATTGGTCTTTGTCTCCACAGATAATGAATACCTGCATAAAAATGAAGAAGGATCCTTAATCCGCTACAATGTTGAAACTAAGGAGGAGGCCTTATTTTTGAGCAACACTACATTTGTAAGATATTTTTCAAATAAACATTATAGTCACGAACACTCACGTTTACATTACATTTAATCAAGCAGAACCATCTACGAAGAACCATCTAAGTCCATAGTCATTATCCATAATGTATACATTTTAGATAAGGGGTCAGGACAGATATGCCTTTTCGGGGAGTGGTCAGAATAAATTATGGACTTAACTGCTTATTGCTCCGCTCTTGGGATGGTCCCTAAATGTTGCATCTTGTTAAAGGACCACTTCACCACTTTTCAACCTATCTTCATATAACTGTTCCTCACTAATAATCATGAAAAAAATGGTGCAATATTTTTCTACTCAGTCTGTCTCACATAGGAGGGCTGTGGGCAGTTCAGAAACCGTCTTCCAGTGACATCATCAATGGGGAATACAAGCGAATAGAAAGTGCAGGCTTTCTAGTCCTGAAAAGTTGCAATGCGAAAATGGAAGCCATCGTTCTCACGATAATGAAAATCGAAATATTTTTGTAAAAAAATCTTGTTTAAAAAACAAATCGGCCTAATGATGATGTCACTGGAAGACGGTTTCTAAATTGCCCACAGCCCTCCTATGTGAGACAGACTGAGTAGAAAAAAATCGTGCCATTTTTTCATTATTATTAGTGAGGACCTATTATATGAAGATAGGTTGAAAAGTGGTGAAGTGGTCCTTTAAGCACAATCAGGTAAACAACTGTATGCTACTGTTATTTTATGAATGTTTGCATTAGGACCAAGTGGACGCCACAGACTATATCCTTTCAGATGATCAAAAGTATGCCTGCTTAGAAAGCAACTACACAAAGGTGAGACAGACCAAAAAGCCACTCAACATATTCCAGTATACCGATTTTCACATTAGTGAAAGTTTTCATATTGGATGAACTGTATATGTTATATTAGTTCTGATCTGATTAAATATAAAAGCAAAATAACATCTTGTACAATTATTGCATAGAACTTCTGAATTACAATATTTGGTGGCAATCTAACAGAAATGGAGACATTCGTACACAGCATCTTACACCATCTATGATCTGGAACGTTCGTGAGTAGGCCTTTAAAAGATGTACTCTCTGATAAGTTGATACTCTTGTTTGGTAGGCTATTATGGATATGGGCATGACGCATTTCCAATTATTTTTTTTATCCTAGAACATTTGTTACGCCTTTGAACATTCCAGAAGTTGTACAGTACTTTTCATGGGCCTCAACAGGAAGCAAATTTGTGAGTGAAATTCTTTATAATCTCTTCAAACATATCTAGCCTTTTGGTACTGAACCATTACTAGTAGGGCTTTGATACTCTTAGCAGTTGCAACAATTACATGCAGGTACTGAAACATTCAAATAGGTTACAATTTAATTGATAACATCGCATTACAAGACACAAAAGAAAGAACATTCCCTATAATCTGGTAATATACACTACTGTAGTTATATAGTGTATACTATGGTAGCAAAGTGGATACATATTTTAATAATATATAAAATTAATGTAACAATTGTGAAAAAAATAATCAAATTCAGTCCGTAACTGGAATATCTTTTCTAGGCTTACATTTGGAATTTCAACATTTATTTGAAAACCAGTGTTACTGCTGAACCCATACAACTGACCCACAATGGAAAACAAAATCAAATTCAAAATGGCATCCCTGACTGGGTATATGAGGGTGAGTAACATCCTCCTTTAATGCTATACATAGGGGACCATTCCAAGGATTGGTTCAGAAAATGTATTTTTTTCTTCAACCAATTTCAGAGGAGGTGTTCGCATCATCTGAGGCAATATGGTGGTCAACAAATGGGACGTTCTTGGCTTATGCAGAGTTCAATGATACAGACGTCCATACTGTGGAGTACTCCTTGTATGGTTCAGGGCAGTATCCTACAACCGAGGCTGTTCCATACCCAAAGGTGCTTTCACTTATTTAAGTCTCATCCATAGAATATTGTACTGTACAGTATATCAGCCATAACTTGAAATCAAATGCAAACATGTATCTTAAATTACACAGGATTGTGCTGTGCATTATTTTACTTTATTTTACTCGGGATTCACATGAAATATTGTGTGTCCGTTTGTTAATTTATTACCTGTGCCACATAATTCAATCTTTGATTGACCTGAAATGTATGTATTGTTTAGTTCTTCACAGGGTATCTTTTAACCACTATTCTGAGGCTAATATAATTGAACAGAGAGCAATGGGCAAAAATCACTTGTATATAAATTTCAAAGTGATGTTTTTTGTATGTTTTACAATATGAATTCCTTAAAGCCTAATCTGTATAAAAGTATAGAATACATAGATATGTTTTTGATTAGTTTTTAAAATAAAACTATGTGTGATCTAGGCTGGATCAACTATTCCTACGGTGAAACTCTTGGTCGTTGATACAACAAACCCGTCACAACGCACACAGGTGTTTGCACCAAAGTCCATTACTGCTGGGTCTGTATATTGTTTTATTTATCTGGCATCATTTACTTACATTATACTCCAGTGAACACACAAAAATAAGTCACTGATATGTCGCTTTCTGTTGTTTTGTTGTTTTTTCTCCTCAGTGATTATTATTTGTGCTCAGTGACCTGGGTGACAGACCAGCGCCTCACTGTGCAGTGGCTCACAAGGAAACAGAATTATGTGATTGTACAGATGTATGACTTTGCCGGCAACAGCTGGACAGAAAAGCAGGTACTTGTCACTTCTGATGTTCCTCAGGCAGAGATAATTTGAACTGAGATGAACGTTTTTAGAAACCAAAATATTCTCAATACTGTAGATGGAATGGAAATGAGTGTCAACACAAATTAATTTATTTGTTACAGAAATTTGAGCAGACAAGCAAGACGGGCTGGGTCGGCCATGTAAGTTCTACTACAATAGGACATGGACATTATTAAAGTACAAGATTGTTCCCGTTTGTTATCCGTAAAATGTATTTGTTTTCAGTACGTTCCACTGCCCCTTTTCTTTGCGGAGGATAAATTCAGCTTCTACAAGGTTATGAGTGACACACATGGCTACAAACACATTCATTATGTGAAGGATGTGAGTATTTACAAGCAGCCTCAAACAAGAAATACTGTAGCTTGTATCATAATTTCAGGTATTTGTATACATTATTATTACACAGAGGGTCTGTTTTTTTTAAAGGGTACAGCGATGCCCATCACCTCAGGCAAATGGGAAGTCATCTACATATCTAAACTAACCGAAGACTCCATGTAAGTACACAGATGCAGTGATTGTATCAAATCCTATTTGTTACACGTCACACTAATATCTTCTAAAGACATCTTGACCTCTTCACAGATATTATGTAAGCAACGAGTACCAAGGAATACCAGGACAGAGACACCTTTACAAGTAAGGAAACCATATCTGTGTGATGTCAAGGTATGTAGGGTAACACACACACAGTATTCTCAGATCTACATTCTACAAGCTCACAACGTGTTGCCGTGCAAGTACAGTACAGTACAGTACAACAAAGAACAGTACAGTACAGTACCACCAGCACCACTCACTTTAGACAGGTCTGAATTTTCCTAGTGATGAGAAACACTGACAAGACATGCTGTTTGTTTGCTCATCAGGGTTATGATTGGAAACATCCCTTCGACCCCTCAGTGCCTTACCTGTGACCTGCATGAGGACAGGTGTCAGTTCTACACAGCTTATTTCAGCTATGATGCCTCCTACTACCGAATGGACTGCTATGGTAAGTTACCCCTCCAGTAAAGATCTCATAAACACTGAATCATCCATGGCCAGTGTAGGCCTACAAGCAGAGCTGTGTGGTGGGCAATGAGTGATAACTCCCCTGTCCAAACTTGTCTCTTTGCTCACTGCCTAGATACATTAATCTGTGATCAACTGTTTGCGTATTCTCGGTTTCTGTTCTCAATAGGACCTGGAATGCCCCTTTTTACCATCCGTGACAACAGAGGATCAGGTGCAGGTACACATATGTGACCTTCATTTCATATTAAACATCATTTACTAAGTGTTTCTTAACCTTTTTTGGGGCAGTGCAGTGCCAGGGGAGCAGTCAGACAGATATTTTGTGAAGCCACAAGGAAATCGGGATTTCCTGAAAGTTCATATAATGGCCTGTTGTGGCGCTGTCATTGGGCCCAAAAAAAAACATAGCCCCATAGAAGTCCATGTATTTTGGCCCAACTTCACCTAGACTGTATTACCTTAATAAACATGGTCATGAATACTTTTTGCTTCCAGTCACTAGTTTAAAGTCTAATTTCTAATGTCATAATATTCTTTTTGGAAAATGATGGTCCCATTTATAAAAAAAAATAAGGGGCGTGGCTACCGTTACAGTCTATGAACGGGATCCCCCACCCACTCGAGTCAAAATAAAAACCAACGAAGAAGAAGGGGGGGAAGTCCCGCCTCGTTGTCTGGGCCAGCCAATGGGCCAGCTGGGCCCAAACGGATCTAGAAAGATGGCGACTTACAATTCAAGGACTGACAGGCTTCATTTTACGTTCATGTTAGACCCGGGGAACGCTTTGTCCATATTTTTTACAGTCCATGTGCAGTGCAGTGTCCCTGGCTATCCAATATCCAGGTCCCTTTTCGCCCCCCAACTAAACATGATACTGAACATGATTCTGACAGGATACTGACCATGAAACTAACCATGATACTTACCATGATACTGACTGCAAAGTTGGCCGAGTGGCCAAGGCTCCAAAAAGTGACAGAATCCAGCAATAGAGTTTTATTAGAGTAGTATTTACAGTGGAAGGCCTAACAAACAAAAACACACTGAAGACTAAACTCACAAAAAGACAGATGAGACTTAGCTTGAAAGCAAATTAGGAAACAAAAACCCAGAACTTAACCCTATCCAAACGGGACCCCTAGTAGCTCTCCCTGGGTGTTACCTGCTTGTTGCCCAAGCCACTACTGAACCTCGGCATCTTGCAGCCTCCCTTTTATACTAGGTGAGACCATACCAAGAACACAGAATTAATTGGTAACCACTTAACTCAAATAAGGCAAACCATGGCCCATGAGTTGATTTACACAATTATATACAGTTTAACTAAACCTATTCCAAATACATTTCAGGCACCGCATCATTACCATAAGAGAACATATAACACAAGAGCTCTTGAAACATAAGACAGACACCCTCCTACTCTATAGCACTTGGTACCTTCCCCCACTCAATCAAGAGGATCACCAGGCAGTAGGCCTACTGCAGGAGAGCCAGGTGCCACACAATTCCCAATCAACAGAAATGCTGTTAAAACCCATGCACCATCTTTGTGTCCTTTTATAATTCATGTTTGTACAAATAATAAAATAAGAATAACATGCAACACTAATGTCCAGTCACACAGTCCTCCAAGCCGGCTTGCTGTTAAATGGAAGCAGCTGTGTAGTAGTATATGCCTGTTTGTTCCTCTTTAGTCCCGTGACACTGACCATGATACTAAACATGGTACCGACATGACACTGACACCTCATAAATACATATTGCTTCCAGCTCCAACCAAAACTTCTCGGTAGAGAAACACTAATCTACTCAATTTCTTGCTGTGCTATCTCATATAGATCAGTCTTTTTTCTCTTTTCTTCTTTTCCCCTCCTTTTTTCTTTTACATTTTATTGATATACTTTATGCTATAACAGCTTCTACCATAATTACATTATTTAATCCAGGGATTCTCAACCTGTGGCCGGGTCGCAACCCCTCTGGAGGTTGAACATTTATTGTAACTACTTTCTCCATTAGGAATTAGTATGAGTTTAATATTGTATTGCCAATTGTTTGTAACCGCTTAAGAAAAGCAATAAGCCATACGAGGTCCATGGGTACCTTGTATTTTATAATATCTGAGAGGGTTGGAGACACTCCGCAGTGCGTTGTGTCTCAGCACGCCTCTCAGCCATTATAAAATACAAGGTAACTTACTGTAGGTGTTTTTGTTTAACATTTCAGATCTCACAGTTCTCCAAGACAACAAAGAGCTGGAAGGTTTTCTGAGTCAGTTTCATATGCCAACTATGCAACGCGGAACCTTAAGGATTGCAGGTTTCGGTGAGACAATTGTTTTTTACTGTTTGAATCAAGATGAATTTTAAGTTACTGGAAATATCCAACTGGTTGTTGTTCAACAATTCCTATCCTGCATCCCAACAGACCTTTGGTATCAGATGATGTTGCCTCCGAATTTCAAAAAAACTAAAAAGTACCCCCTTCTGATTGATGTGTAAGTAAACCTTTATAATATTGAGAGACACCATTTTAGTCACTTCTCAACACCATGTCACAATTCAATTCAATTGACCATTCATTGACCATGCATTCTGGATAACGCACTGCTTTCATCATGTGTAGGTATGGTGGTCCTTGTAGTCAGAGGGTGGACTTTCGTTATAGGCTGAATTGGGGTTCCTACCTCTCCAGTACAGAGGGCATCATTGTTGCCAGTTTTGACGGTAGAGGGAGCGGTTACCAAGGTGACAAGATCATGCACTCTATCTACCAGCGCCTTGGCACGTACGAAGTGGAGGATCAAATAACAGCTGTGAGGTAACAGGCATTTGAACGTCCATGTCAAACACCTGTTTGTCATAAGACATTAGAGAGGATGGAAGCATAGTTGTTGTCACAAAGGTTTATTACAGTAATTTCATTATATTCCTGTGTTGTTTCACCACTAGGAAATTCATCGATATGGGTTTTATAGACCAAAACAGAATAGCTATATGGGGCTGGGTAAGTTGAATACTCACTGTTGAATACTCACAATACTGTCCAATTGCGGTCTGTATTACTTAGCCTCAATATATATTGTCGCTGTTGGCAGAAACCTTTTATCTCCAAAATATGACTTTTCAGGAAATTTTGTCCAATAAACATTTAGTGTGCAGACTTAATTATGAGCTCATTAAATGTATAAAAGCCACAGACAGACTTGACTAAATTTTTTCATAACTAAGTTGGTGTCCCTATTTTGGCCATATCAATTATAAAACCTTTTTAAATTGTTAAAAAACATACCTCAGTACTATTTATAGAATAGTAGGTGCACAAGCCAGCAACACATTGTGAGGTTGTAGAACAGCTATTCGCACTACCTTTGTGCGACACTGTCATACAATGAAGTATAATAGGGTATTCATTTATTAAAAAACACAAAGGGCTCCATTTTCGTCACCGCTAAACCCCTTATCCCTAAACTTCTTTGCCTTTTTTTACTATTTTGAAAAACATTTTTGAATAGTTCAACTAGCTAATCTACATTGACACGCTTTGAGCTTGTAGACTGGCCATTTCAACTATTCTAAAATGTTTAGCAAAATAGTAAAAAAAGGCAAAGAAGTTTAGGGATAAGGGGTTTAGCGGTGACGAAAATGGAGCCCAAATTGCCTGACAGCGACAATACTCTGTTGTCAACTTGTTTAACGATGTTGATTAAAGCATGAATTGATTGAATCATATGATTTCCAGTCATATGGTGGCTATGTTGCGTCCATGGCCTTGGGAGCAGGAACTGGACTTTTTAAGTGTGGGATAGCAGTAGCTCCAGTATCCAAGTGGGAGTACTATGGTAGGTGGGAAGTCACCATCTACAGTATAAATGCTTAAAAACCCAGTGATTCTCAACATGTGGTTTAATTCAACTGTTGAACTACTTTTTGCTCATTGTCCTGTTATCATTGTAAAAAAAAAAAGACAAACTGTATTTTCTTTTGCAGATGCAGTTTATACCGAACGATACATGAGTACGCCCACAGAGAATTCCGATGCTTACAAGGTAGAGAACGACGAGAAACACTGTACTTGATCACAAATAACATGGTAAAATGTCATAAAATGTTATTTCAGTCTGTCAAAGTAACCATTTTATAACAAACTAAATGTTTATTTTAGAAACACAGCTACATTTTTCTTTGTCATTTTTCATTCAACAGAACTCCACAGTGACGAGCAGAGCAAAGAATTTCAAGTCAGTGGATTATCTGTTGATTCATGGAACTGCTGATGGTATGTTGAAATAGTGGATGTACTAGTCCTTCCTAGTTCCTGGAAACATTAACATTTTGACAAATGGATGAGCTTTCATGTTCTAACCACATCATCGAAAAACACTTTATTTCCTGTAGACAATGTGCATTTCCAGCAAGCAGCACAAATCTCTAAAGCTCTGGTTGAGCAGCAAGTGGACTTTGAGGCAATGGTAAATATTGGCTCAGCGAGATGCACTCATATTGGCCTTGAAGGTGTTGATTGGAAAAACAGTGAAATGGACAAAACAGCACTCTTCCAGCAATGAATCTACTGTGCATAATACTCCACACTCAGTGCACTGTGTAATATCGATTACCTTTTAAAGGTCACTTCAGGTATAGAGCGTCGCAGTCCCCGACGACAGGCCTGGAAGAGAATTCCTCATTCATTTTTCCCATAGATGTTTCAAAAAGTATTTATTTAAAGACATTTAACCCTCTGACAAAGCCAGCTCTTGTTGTGAGAAAACACAACGTTTTGGGCCGATCAAATAATTAGAAAGAAGAAACAAAAGGCAGTTTTTTCCCTAATTACTTGATCGGCACAAAATATTGTGTTTATTGTCATGATTTGTCACAACAAGAGTTGGCTTTGTCCGAGGTCTTTAAATAAATACTTTTTGAAATGTCTATGGGAAAAAAGAATGGCGACTGTCGTCGTCATGAAAGGGGACGGGACTGCGACGCTCTAGTCATTAAGAGATAAGATAAGATGACATTGGCCCGGGCTGCTGCTGGCATAGCGGTCTGGGCACCTAGGCTGAAAATGCAGCCTGACAGCGTGTCGCAGGTTCGAATCCTTTGCTGCATGTCAGTCCACATCTCTCTCCCCGTTTCCTGTTACTGTCCTATAAATAAAGGCCCCAAATCAAATCTTTTCAGAATCAGTGAATCAGTTTATCAGTTAATCAGTGAGAGAAAACATGGTTAAATGTATAGGGGTGAGGTACTGTACAGTATTTTGTAAGAATCTCTAATCTAAAGAAATGTTTGGCTCATTGCAGTGGTATGCTGACAAGGACCATGGTCTTGGGGGATCAGCCTTAAAGCACGTCTACACCCACATGAGTCACTTCCTACAGAAATGCCTCGTCAATCCCAAGTAGATGTGAAGACAGCGATAGCATTTATACCGTACTGTGCACTGCCTCTATACTAGTTTTGTTCTTTTTTTATATATCTTTTTGAGTGCAGGGGTCCATTAGACTTCAGTCTGTACATTTTTTGTAGAGGTTATGAATATTCAAATTGATTGTACTAGTCTGTAAGTGAACATTTGTACTTTATGTGGAATGTTCGATCAAATGTGTGTGTCTGTGTGTGTGTGTGTGTGTGTGTGTGTGCGTGCGTGCGTGCGTATGTATGTATGTATGTATGTATGTATATATATTCAACACCATTGCATACATTTATGTCTGTAAACATTTTAAGTGAACATGGCCTGTGTGAAATAGTTTGAGCATACTGTTTGTGAAATTATATGGCACTGAATTAGATGTTAGAGGATATCAATTGTGGTCAAATTAAACTACAGTATAAGGAAATATATGTATAATTAAAACGTTTACAGACAAAGAAGTGTCTATAAACACAAAAAGGTGTTGTGTTTTACAAGTAAAATAAATTGTTTTTTTATGCAAATGAAATTGTCTCTTATTTACTGCATAAACATACAGTACTAGTGCAGACTAGTGGCAATGTATGGAGTAACCATATGATAACAGTGAACACTAGCGTCACTATTCTTGTCAAAATAGGTAAAATAGGAGATCTACAAGTATAGAATGTGTTGCATTGAGAGTGGTTAATAAATAATCATATTATTACCTCATGGCATGCAGCATATAATTCTCATAGATAATACTTTTATAATGCATAATAACTTATAATGAATTATAGTGTAATTATACATGGCTACATATAAGTGGTCATTTGGAGTTTTAAATAAAGTAAGGACACTCCTAGAGAGAAGAAAAGTTGTTTTCTTAATTTCTTTAAATGTAGTATTATCTTCCAATTTCAAGTACATTGTGAATAGAGGTAACTGGGTAAGTGCAAGCTAGTAAATGTTCTATCTCTGAGAGACTGTTAATCTGAAGACAGTAACCGTCAAGCAAAGCAAGCAAATCACTTGGATTTATTTGTCAGGGTAGAGGTCATGTTTGATTTTGTCACCTCAAGTAACAGCTTTTACCTTTCAGACCTTTTTTTAACAAAGTCAAATGCATGAAGTGGACTGAGGTGGAAGCTGACTAATGGATTGAGAGTAACAGATGATATGTAGAGTGGAAGGGGGAGGTGGGGGGTACCACTTGGGATTCTGCCACCCAGCTCAACTATATAAGGCTCACCAGACCAAGAAGGGACCATGATTAAGCCAGGGACGACAAGCGCACCAAGATCTCCGTATACGCACCTTGCCATCCCATTTTCCTGCAAGCTTTACCACAACGGAGCCCCAGGTGAGAATCTTCAAACGCCTTTTCCTCACCATCGTTCAGCCGCATCTGGGTACAATTTAAACACTTTAAACTCTGTTACTTGGACCTCTTTTTTCTGTCTACACCAAATCTCCCAAAATAGCCGATATACAAAGCTCACAACACGTCGCACACAACGTGATGCGTTGTGAGCTTGTAGATCTGCTATTTTTGGATAGTGTTCCTGGCTCACCCAGAACATGGATGCTGGGGTTCAAGCAGTTAATATGCCTGGATTGTCACCTGCCCTCTCTTCCGTTTGTTGGTTCTTCAGAAGCCCAGACAATGAACAGCGCTCACTCTTTAGCCGGACTCTTGCTGCTCATCATCATCCAGAGCAGCTGGCAAGTCCCAGACCAGGACACAGACGAGAACTCCAGGTAAGACCTTCCAGTCAGCTTTCTGCCATTCACATTCACACTGTAGACCTGGAACCTCTTATTCTCAGAGGTTACTTACTGTAAAATGATTACTAACCCAAAATCAAGTAGATGTACTGTAAAAGTAGAATATAATAATTGCTTGAGTAAGAGTAAGAAAGTATTTTGTGAAAAGATAACTCAAGCACTGAGTTACTTCATATGATCTGATTTGTTTAATTAATCAGAATGTAACAGAAATAAATTATAAGTGCTTGTCCATAAGAAATAAAAACAATTTGGTTGAAGTCTCTGTGAGAGAATAAAACAAAGAGAAAGGACATAAGTCAAAGTGAAAAGGATGTTACTTATTAAAACTTTCACCTATTCACTGGTGTGTGTCTGTGTGTGTGTGTGTGTGTGTGTGTGTGTGTGTGTGCGTGTGTGTGTGTGTGTGTGTGTGTGTGTGTGTGTGTGTGTGTGTGTGTGTGTGTGTGTGTGTGTGTGTGTGTGTGTGTGTGTGTGTGTGTGTGTGTGTGTGTGTGTGTGTGTGTGTGTGCTTGCGTGCGTACGTGCATGTGTGTGTTCATTTGTAGCCTATTGACAGATGACTCTATGTTCAGCGATCCCAGAGACCCGTCAAACATGAAGAGACATTCAGAAGGAACGTTCTCCAACGATTACAGTAAATACCTGGAGACGAGGCGAGCACAAGACTTTGTACAGTGGCTTAAAAACTCAAAAAGAAACGGGTAGGTGTGCATTATTTTTTGACTTATTTAGCCTTCTACAAAACAAAATCCTCAGTGTTCATTTAACTAAAGTAAACTAAAGTAAAAAATATGGACTGCTAAGGTTCCAGCAGAAAAAATGACAATGAGGATTGTGCTGCACTGTAAAGCATCTTCAATATTATGAACGTAACACCATTAACACTGTTGCGTTGCTTAATAACTTGTTTCTCTTGTTTTTTGTGTGTTACTAGAATAAAGAGTAACATTGTACCTTAAACATATATCTATGTCTCGGCTGCTTTCACAGTGGTCCCACTAGACGCCACGCAGATGGCACCTACACCAGTGATGTCAGCTCTTACCTGCAGGATCAGGCAGCCAAGGAGTTTGTGTCCTGGCTGAAGAACGGCCGGGGCAGACGAGAGTAGAATCCACGAGATTCAACAATGAACCGCCACTCACTGTCTCCTTCCTGACACGTCCAAAAGAATAAAACAAATCATTTTACACCCAGTCTGTGCCATTCTATGTTTTACAATCTGTACTTTGATTGAATATTTTATAAGACAACATATAAATGCAAACAACACATTGTACAGTCAAGCATCCTGTCCAAAAGGATTTCACAGAAGAAAGACCATGTTTCCATTCAGGTCCCATACACTCACACACAATCATGACATGTCCTTTTCTCTGGTCATGCTATTAAAAGTCCACTCTCATAATAATAAGGTCTTTGTTAGTCCTCACTGAAGGAAGTATTGTCCACTAAAATGGAATCCTTTAAATCGTGTAGCAGCACCTATCGACACTGTGTGAATAAGAATCCAACTTACATCATTACTGGATTGTGTAAATGATTTTATTCTTCATACAAAGTATATATTTAATTTTAATTTTCTTATGCTGATAGCAATCATTGCTATAGTGTTTTGTTTGCAAAGCCGGTCTCCTTGGCTTTTCATCTCTTTTAGTGAAGAGAAAATACATTTTCAGGTGGGATGCCAATTTCTTCCAATCAGGAGAGATAACCCCACAAAGATAATTCATCAGCTTCAGTTTTATAGTGTTTGAGTCCCAATTTAGTCTGCAAATGACTTTTTTCCCCTTCCAATTTCATCCTGTATCCTGTAGTGTGCTGTATGCGCCCTCTCCCCTGATTGGATAAAATTGGTATCCTGACCTGAAAATGTATTTTCTTACCAAAGAGCTGGAGAAACAGGGCAACACCTGTTACGGAGGAAACACTATAGCAATGATTACTATAGAGCTATTTAACAGTTATACAACAATTAAAATAAATGCAGTACCTTCATCGCTGCATGCTATACACTTGCTATACACATTAGTAATGTTTTTACCTATTTGTGCATGCATGTGAATACTGGATAGACAGCAAATACAGTAGCTGCATTTATGGTTGGGTTTAAAATAGCATATTATGCTGCAAAACACTATGGTGTGTAGTTGAAATTCCTACTACATGAGAATTACCGGTGTGCAAAATCACTGCCTACATTTTACTTACACCACATGGTGCTTCCACATGAGCTGTAATAGCATGTAATAGCAACTTAAGACCTTGAAAATGGGTGACTCAAAACCCGGGGCTGGCAGTAGCCTACACCACACACAGGATATTATTGTCCTTTCAAATGAATCAAACTAAACTGGCATATTACCACTTGGATGGTTCAATCCATTAGCGTTAGGTCTTAAGAAAGTAATTTTCAGGGATAGCCCATCTGTCATGACAGACAATCAGCCCAATTAATCACCGCCGTTAACTGCTGCAACAGAGAGTATATAGGCTACCTCAACAACAGACCAGACCACCTCCACATGACGAATTAATAGAATAACTCTGTTTGAAGAGGCCACGTCACTCTCCAGGGACAAATAAATAAATAAAATAAAACGTTTGGGATTTAAGTCAGGTAACGGCATGGTGTGTCTCACCTGTCAACTGTATAGGCTATTACAGAAAGATTTCCAATGAAGCAGCACTGACAGCCCAGCTGAGGAGACATTAGTTAACGGAGAGGGAGAAAGAAATCATGTCAATCAACATGGATTTGTTGGGATCACTGATTAGGTCAACGCTGTTCAGGTCTTCCTGGCATAGAGACAAAACAATAATTCACATGAGCCAGCTACTTGACATGCCTTGGGACACGGTACCTCTCCGAGCTGTCATCCATAGTGCATCAAACCATCTGTTGATTACAAAAAACCCTGCCCACTCAAATCTATTTATAGGCTAAATCTCAGAGGGTCATATGATGGGCATTTATCCTCAGCAAATCCTGTCTCTTTAGTCCCATATTAAACAGTGTGCGTGTGTGTGAACTGTGAACATTCATCTAATAATTTTTCGGCACCTCAGAGTTGTGAATTGTTCTTAAGTAAATGTATAGGCCTTATGGACACTGTAAAAACATACTTAATCACTTATGTGTGCTTTATTGACTTTATCATGACAGGGGGTACATAAGAGTACTCAGAACATCATATATTTGTATTCCGTAAAATGAAAAATTTAATATTTTTTATTGGTTTTTAAATTTCTCACGTACAGTTAGATACTTTACAAACCTTTACAAAAGACATACTTTATCAAACTGACAGGCAGACAAAAAAAACATTGGGACGGGGGACAGGGGTCCTCCAGTTCATCTATGCCATCATCCACAGTTCCACACCATACCGTAAGAAGCAAAACAAAAAGAAAAGCAAGCAATTGGAAAGCAAACCAAGACAGCCACAGTATTGCCCATGCCTCGAGCCCATTCACATGTAGACATACAGTTTTTTCTTTCCCATTTCTTTTTCCTTTTCATATCCTAGGTCTGTCCAATCGATGGGGCATTGCATTGGGCCTTTAGAAGGATCTGAGAAATTTCATCAGGAAAATAGAGTCTTTCATGGGGTAGCACACCGAAGATCTCTCTATAGTCTATACCACATTTGTACAGTTGGAGGCTTATCCTTAATCCAGTTTATCAGAATGCATTTCCGGGCTGAAAGTAGAAGTTTATCAAATAGTTTTAATTGTAAGGGTGTCAAATTAATTTCTTTTGACGGGAGTCCCAGTAAGAAAGCTCCCGGATCCTTCTTTATTTTCACCTTAAAAATGTTGCTTAACTCACGTGCCACTTGACCCCAGAACCTGGATATACACTTACATTCCCAAAAGTAGTGATAGTAGGTACCCAGATCTGTTTGACATTTCGAAAATAAAGGAGATTAGTGTCCCAATTCTGGGCATGTAATGTACATTGGCTATTTGGCAAAGACATACAGTATGTGCAAAGGGAAGGGAAAGGGGGGGTCCAAAAACTTGAGACCCCGGTCAACAAAGTATATATAGGGTTTAAGTGTTTAAATCTAATTAATAATATTTCTATGGACATGTGATGATGAATGAACTTAAACATACAACATGGTTAGAGCTTTCATTTCACACATTTCCTTGGAAACAGAATATTAAAGGTGCTTTACACAAAGTGTTTTTATTTTTTATTTTTTTTAAACAAAGAGTTCATTGTTAAAAGGTTAAAGCTCTATACTCTAGTAATCATTGTTTAACACTAAAGTGTTTATTCAGTAGCAGATGTCTTCCTAGCTGTCTCTCCAGATCTTTAATAAACAGAAAATAGTTTTTCAGGTGTCTAACCAATTTCATCCAATCAGAAGAGAGTACCCATTTATCAGCTTTAATTTGATAGTGTTCCAGTTCCAATCTAGTCTAAATTTATTATTTCTAACATGAGGATCTTTCTCATAATAATCACTGCCTATTGCCTATGCAGTTTGTGTGTCAATCAATCAATCAATCAATCAATCAATCAATCATTGGCCCGGCCGGACGGTTAACTCAACCGTCCGGCCACCAGGCTACTGAGCCAGCCTGATGGCGTGCCGCGGGTTCGACTCCCGAACCCGACGGCCTTTGCCACGTGTCTTCCCCCCATCCCTCTCCCCATTTCCTGTCAGTCTACTTTCAACCTATCAATAAAGGCAGAAAAAGCCAATACATATAAATAGATTTGAAAACAAAATAGCTTAAAAATAGTTTCATTGCTTGACTGCCAGTAAATCTAAACACGTTTATAAATTAACACATTGAACAAAGCAAATGTTTTGTATACTATTACAGATTTAACATTGAAAGCACAAGGAAAGAAAATATGGCATCTGAATTAAACAAGAAGGAGCAGAACAATAATTCACAGATCAAATAAATACTGTATGATTATTCACTTACACACAAAAAAACACCTCAAAGGATTGTGGAATTGAAGCACACAACACTGGTTCCTTGAAGAACACACTGAAGGGAGAACATCCAAGACTCACTGGCAATCTCAAACTGTCCATGGCCTCCTCATACCATTCAATAACTGTGAACAGAACAGAAAAATGCACAGCATATTTCATGTTCAGCCATTCAGATAACAGGCCAACATAATGATGAAGAATGCCCAGATCAATCACTGGACAACAGTAATGGGTTTTCAATGATCCAACCTGATTGTCTGTGGACAATGGACATACGTGTACTATAGCTATAGCTCGTTCTTATAGCTTACTTATTATTAGCCTACTTATGATTCTTGATGACATTCTTTTTCATCTATTTGATGTATTACCATGTGTTGTTCTTGCTTACTGTAAATTGCTCTTGATTAAGAGTGTCTGCTCTTAATCCATTTTAAGCAATGGGGTCTGGTTCATGTAGGATAAAAGGTCTGGAGGTTTAATAATCAAGATACATAGATACGGAATAGAATGTGAATACATTGACATTGATCTCTCGTCTGTTACTTATTGTTCTTATCATGTGATACTCTTGTGATACTATACATTGTGAATACTCTCTTGTACTTTTAATATTCATATACTTTTTCTGATTGCAATTTTGCGCTGTTCTTTCTTGTGATACTCTTGTGATACTATACCTTGTACAATGCTGCTATTGTGTATTGTCTGGGGGTGTTTTAAAAGCGTTGATGTACTACTGCACTTTTGCTCAAGACAAATTTCCCCTTGTGGGACAATTAAGTATATCTCATCTCATCTCATATCCTTACCATAATTTTGAGGGGTCTTGTTGATTTACGGCATACTCATAGCTAGTGTTGTACCAAGCACTCCCAAAAGCACTTTTGGACATTTCGTCTGTGATGTTGATGATGGGGGTTGTACCCCTGTTAACAGAACAAGAACATATTTGACTGTAGAGGGGAGATGTTTTCATTATCGAGAACATTATCGTTTCTCATAATGTACTGTATGTATATATTACATACTGTTAACTTTAACATACACACCACCTGTTGTCTGCATCTTCACAAGCTTTCTGTGACATTTCATTGTAATGTTATATTTTGTTGTTTTTACATTAAGTTCAGTATTGATAAGTTATTTTACAATAAGTTCTGAAGTTCTATGTACACTTTCACCTTAAAGGGAGCCCCATTTTCAACCCATCTTCATACAGTATATTGGTCCATCAAAAATAATATTCAAATGGTATTCCAGATCAGATACCATTTCTGTCTACTCTACTGTCTCAGAGGACTGTGACAGTTCAGAGACCTGCCTACCTGCTAATTTCGACATGCGACACTGGTGCACAACTAAATCTAATTAATACTAAATGGTTTTAACAAACAGAAAATGAAAGGATCGAAACCTCCTTCTATGCCCATAGCACATTCTGTTCTGTGTACTGCTCCAATGGGCAAAGGACATAACATACTGTAAACATTTCACTTGTATGACGGATAGTAGCTTACGTGTACCCTTGGAGTGGCATTCGCTCTCTGCCATCATCCTCTCCCAGAATGCTCTGTGTCTCCTCCTTAAGAATGTAGCAAACACAGTCAGAGCTAATGAGAACACTGATGAATCGTACAGGAGATAATACTGTACTCTTGTGAAAGCCCCTATACAGATACACAAGGACATGCCGAGATGAACAGGAAAAACAGTAGATGTTCCTGAATCCTGGCCGGTGTGCACTCAGTCTAATCCAGGTACTTATAGAACATTTGTTTCGATGTCAGAAACCCCCCCCCCCCCCCCCCATCTTTGTTGTTAACATTTGTATGAGGCTGTGTCCACTGTAAGCGAACTGTAAAATAGCAAGAATGAATGACTTCGTATTACTAAAGCATAACAGCAGCTCGTTAGCAATTTTATGACTACTTCAAGTGGCAGCAGAACCCAATGTGAACCAATAGACAATTTTACAAGAATGATTTAAAAGTCCGCGATAAATAGTGAATAGTATGAACTCTAATAAACAAACAAACAGGGTAAATAGTAAATAGTAATTAAAGTGCAAAGAGAACAGTTAGTGTTTCATAGGCAATCAATTATCATGTCTATTTTGAACTGTAATAAGGATAAAGGAACCTCTTTAACAGCATCCTCCAGCTTCTTCTTCTTCTTGCTTTCTGGCATGAGGTCATCCAGCCAACTCAGGTCTCTACTGGTGAAGAAACAGTCCATCAGCTTCCTAATGAAGACCAGAGCCAACACCTGCAGGGCCATCAGACACAACAAGACATTAGAACAATAGCAATTCCTGTGTGTGGCAACATCAGGTGCCAATTGCCTAAACTGTAGTCCATGGGCGCTACTCTCCCTCTGGTTATGGGCACTGGAGAGAACACGCCCACAGCATCCCCAGCAGGAATCGGCACTTCGCACATGTTCTGAGCTTGCAGATCGGCTATATTCACAATTTCTTTTTTTTTTAACTCTTTATTTTAGGATTTTTTAATATGCAAGACAGACAAAAAAGACAAACAAGACATACAATAGGACAGAAACATCAACAGTAAAAACAAAAGACAAAAAAAAACAAAAAACAAGAGGTCATGGGATGTACAGCATCAATACATATTACAAGTTTTTGGATTCGTTACATTCAATGACAACCGGAAGGACACCACCCATATTCACAATTTCTTAAACATTTGTTTTCTAATTAATGGAATATCATATATATTTTTTATATATTTATCAAATTATTTAAAAACTAATTTAAAAGGTTTTTAACTCAATGAATTGTGTCCTTTCGTTTCGTTTCGTTTCCTTTAGTTTTTGGTTTAAAAAAGGAAAAAATGTAGGAAACAAAATATATTAACCCGCGAGCCACAAAAATGGGTTCCGACTCACTGTTTGGGAAACATTGGTCTATACAGTGTAAGAACTATGCTACTGTCTCAAGATTAATGGACAAACTAGTCTGCAATTGCTTCTAGTCAAGTTGAATATGGCAGGGTCAGGTGAAATTTATCACGTTATAATGTCTAAATTAATCATTGATTGAATATTAATTATTCGATCAGTGTATGATTCAAGCCTGCTTACAAGATTCCACGTGTTCAACATTTATAGTGGAAGCTATTCGACTTATTTTTGGGAAGAAGATGTGCCAGAAGCACTAAGCAGTAATGACTTTTACTGAATTTTGTAATGGTATTTTGAAGACACTTTCATGTAGGATTATAAACTTAATCTGTTTTACTTTTGTGGAACTGTCCCAAATCAGAATCAGCATCGCTGAACACTGAATTATAGGGATGTACAGTACAGTGACATACCATCATGGGGAAGACAATGGCATATTTGGACGTTTTAATGACCCACAGCATGATCAGACAAGAGAGCTGGATGATAGTGAAGAGATGGACCCTCCGCAGGGGGACATAACGCAGGTAGATAAAGTCTGGCTGGTGCTTTCCTGGCATGCCAAACAGCCTCAGACGGTCAAATAACTGCAGAAAAGAATGAATGCAATACATTTTTGAACAACTGCAATCAAAGGCATACTGCATGAGATATCCAGCAAAACAAAATCTTATTCTGAAAACAATTGATAATAGTATAGGAAATATATAAAACTGTGAATTCCACAAATCTAAGATGAACGTACTATTTGGTGATGGTGAAAATGAAACATAAGCCCTTGGATAACACATTTATATAGTGAAAACTACTGTATAGATTTTAGTGAAGTTGCATGACTACGGTATATCCTTTTCCAGAATGGTACTGACGTTTTGCTGAATTAAATACATTTCTATAAAACTAAATAGCAAAATGTTAATATATATGTATATGGATTGATAAAATAACCTCAAATTTGCCTCTGAACAACATGGCAAATACCAAAGGGTTAAATATGAGATTTTCACTTTGTCATACGTAGGAATGGAGCTCGATAACCAATACCCGAAAAAATCAGATAACAAGCTTATTGAGTACACATTAGCAATAAGCTTTGGGCTTATTAAGCCTGTTATCGAGCATAGCAGCCCATAACATCATGTTTAAACAATCAAGACAAGAGGCGATCAAGAAATACATGTAATCATCCATGCGGGCACAAACATGTCGGTTTAAAAGTGTATTGATACCTGCCAACCAGCGCTGCCCGGGTAAACAAAATTACACTTTTAAAGTGACGGTACACATATTAACCAGTGAACAGTTTATTTAATATTAGTTTATTAGTAAAATAAAAGGTCAATTGCTTTCCATCTGTTAGAAAAGTACTGTATTTGCAGGCCCTAGTAAAAGATGGTTCTTTTCAGAATTTATTGTCTCCCGTCTTTCCACAAAATAGAAAATGCTAGTGGGCTCGATAAGAACCCGGGATCGATAAGCCTGATCGATAAGGTGCTCGTTATCAATAACAATTAACGAGCTCCATCCACATACGACACTAAAACACTGTTGTGCACCAAAAATAGTTGACCTACAAGCTCACTCATTGCATCACAATGCATCGTGAGCTTGTACAGTAGATCGACAATTTTCAGCACGAGACTTGGAATATGAGGACGTAAACATCATATCCTAGGATATATAAAACCAAAGTTGTGGCTTCATAAAAAATCTTACTGAATCAATTTACCTGTATTCCTTTGAGAGAAGATGCTCCCATGTACAGGAACACTCCATACAAAACAGGCATGGGAATTAACTAAAAAACAGATGTTATTCAATAACACTATATATATTTCAAAGGAGACCAGTAGAACAGGTTGCAATGCAAGATGAGTAACCTTCTCTGTGTAAAAAAACAAACAAGGGGAATGTATAATATGCTAGCACAGAATGAACTGTATGATCCAACTGGGATACACTCTCACATACTGTAACATAACATTGTTCATGAAACAGGTTAGTCCAATCACACTGATTGGTTGATAGGTGTGGAATAAGAACCATATCATGACCATGACATCTGCCTTTGTACAATTTGATGTCATGCCACAGCAGGCATGAGACGGCAGGCGCCAGGTTGCAGCATACAGTCTTGGCTTGTCTGGAAACTATACTATTTCACCTACACTGTCCAACAAAAATGACAGACTTGAAGAAGATTCTAAACATAGATACATGCGTAGCAACAGCTTTGTTTCAGTCAAAGACTACTTTGTTGTCATAATTGTTCTTGTAATGAATTTAGTATTATCTCCGCCAGCCCGAAGGCCGGAGATTATGTTTTCGACCCTGCCCATCCGTGTGTCTGTATGTGTCTTTCTGTGAACAGCTCATCTTCAGCATCGCTGCACCGATCGTCATGAAACTGCACTCACATTCCCAGTAGGGAGGAAGAAGTGTGAGGAAGAAATGTGTAACGGTAGAATTGGAACTTCCCATTTGAATGCATTATATTCTCTGTTGTAATAATCCGCAACATAAGTATGATTAAAAGTGTGGGTGAATCTTTCTTCTAATTGCTGATAAACCATGTTTAACCCATTAAGACCTGGAATGCATCCATGTCACCTTAGCTTTTAACCATTATTTTAAACTTTAGCTGTTGAATAACAGATATGCAAGGTCATAGCGTGGCACAAGCTTTTAGATCTGCTATTTGTGAAAAATCGTGAAAATGTGTGCAAATCTTTGAATACATATTCTTTCACAGTGATCATTATTCTTTTTTTTTTTTAAGATATTTTTTTGCGGCTTACGCCTTTTATTGATTTTTTAAGGGACAGATAGTAGGCTGACAGGAAACGGGAGAGAGATGGGGGGATGACATGCGGTAAAGGCCGTGTCAGGTTCGGGAGTCGAACCCGCGGCACACCGCGACTGGATCACCAGTCCGGTGCCCAGACCGTTACGCTACGGCCTGGGCCACAGTGATCATTTTTAACTCAAATATTTGCTTCTGGGGGGTCCCTGGAACAACATATTTTCATATGGGGTCGGCGGCCAAATACATATCATTCTGGGGTCCTTGACATGACAACGTTTGGGAACCACTGACAGAAACAACGTTTTTTCCGAAAATGTTAGGATTTAGAAGACATTTGTAGAAGGTGTTAAAGTGGTTAAACAGCCCCAGACCTTGAGCGCAGAGGTCATGAAGACAGAGGAGCCCATCATGGTGAAGATCATGAGGCCGGTAAAACGCTGCTCCCTGATGCCGAGGAACTTGGGCTGCTCTCCCGGAGCCGAGCACTCCGACTCCAGCTTCAGGCTGTTGACGTGCGAGATGGAGAGCACGGTGGCCGCCACGAACCACGGCAGGCCCATCAGGGAGCACACGCCAAGCATCACGCCCACTATGAACAGATCCAGGTGATACCCGCAGCCTTTCTAAAAGGAAGACACCCCAGCGGTAAGTTTAAAGATGGAATGCCATGAGTTTTTTGTCCCCCTTTTGACTCAAAGGCTTTCAGCTTTCAGGAAGAAAAATATACAGGGAAGACATATTTCAATATTCCAACCACACATGGGTCTATTAGAGTAATGTTAACTCCATAGATCCGAAAAAGTAAAAAAATCACGCCACTCCATCATTCAATAATCATTAAGGATACGTTAATTGGAAACCTTATATGCCTCGGTGGTAATTACAGGTTTGGTTACATTTGTACACTCTCAATAGTTACAAGCAGATCATTTATCATTGAGTATTTTACTGTGTACATTTAAGAACAGATTTGATCTGTGAAATAAAATGTACACAAATTAAATCGACGTTAAAACAATACAATCGTATCATGTCAAACTGTAAACTGTACTCTGATGCGAACTGCATGATTTTGTGAAGGGATGAGAGTGGCGAAGCCGCGAAAGGGTTCATGTGAGAAACACAAAACATGCTAAACCAGTCCCAACATGAGCCCGGAAAGTACCTTGAGCTTATGTTCCTTCCTGTTGATGATGACAGCGGTGATCTGTTGGTCCATGAAGATCAGGATGGTGCACAGCAGAGCGGGGACCACCGATACCACCGCTGTCCACCAGGGGTTGGGGCCCAGGGGGTTAATGAACCAACCACGGTCATCCCTGGTTGGCTGTTCAGGGGAATTAATAAATTATTGATCATTTTGTAGAAGTTTGCTCAAAACGGTTCAATAATTAGTTTTAAAACCTTTTGTGAGGGTTTTTTGATGACTTCTCACCTTAAACACGGCGGGGACCTTTAGTTTTGGAGAGGGCACGCCTAAAGCATAGTCCACACCGACCATGGTGAAGATGGTGATGAAAACAGAAAAGTCGCTGATGATAGATCTCACCTGATGAAGAGAAAAGCATGAAAAACGAATCTCTGAAATATAAAGATTTGTCATAAATATGACCTAATAAACATACACAAACATGTAAATGAATAGGGGTTCTTCATCTTTTTCCCCATAATGCCCCGCAGTACCTGCCTATGACCACTAGAGAGCACCACAGCACTGTCTTATACAACCCCAGAACAACAGTAACTTTGTATGCAGGTGGCCATCATCATAGTTAGCTCTGGTCCATAGCCTTAACGACTTCTCCGTAGGTCACCTGGACCTGCCAAAATAAACAAATGATTTTGCTACTCACCAATCGGTTTTGTGATGAAGAATGCTTACTTTCCCTAGTGGACAGCGTGGACGCACTCTGTGCCCCCCCCCCCCCCCCCTGGCCTGACAGCGCGTTGCATGTTCGAGTCCCATTCATGACAACCTTTGCTGCATGTCTCTCCCCTTCTCTCTCTCTCCCTCTTTCCTGTCTGTCTTCACTGTAACGATCAATAAAGGCACAAAAGCCAAAAACAAATCTTAAAAATATTGAAAAAGCACTGCGCGATACAGTATGTACCTTTGTGGGAAAGTAACTGCTGAACTTGAAGTCCTTGAGGAATGAAGCCATGATGATAGTGGAGAAGAAGAGAATAACACACCAGAACAGAACGTCTGGTACGTATGGTCCGTGAGGACTGCAGGCGTTGCCCTCAAACTGCCCTCGCTTCCCAATGCAGTCCTGAAACATATGGCAGAATGGCTGGATTAAGAAAAGTGACCCTTGGATAACCTAAAGTTATTTAGTTCCCCATGCCAATGACTGACTGCGGCAGATGATAATTCTTTTCTTTTTTTTGTAATTTGTTTAATGAAAATATAGAAAATAGCTGATCTATATGATCACAATGGCAATGTGTTGTGATCTGTATTCCATTGATAGCTTATATTTAGAATGCTAAAAATAGATGGTAAGAGAGTTTAATAATAATAATCTTATGAATTGATTTCGACTCCCTGGTGGTCCCAACGGGGGCCGCCCACAGCCCCCACTTTGACTACCTATGAGTTAAGCAGTGCAACAGGCCAACAGACGTTAAGTCCCAATCTGGGAACCCATTCGGTAGAAATGGGGGCCCCAACCCCTGTTTTTGCGTAGAAAGTTTAGTAATTTAGTTTGGCTCCTCCTCTTTCCTCCACTTCCTCCCAGGTGCTGATGTGTATTCCTACTAAACAACAACATTGCAGGTTTAGGGCAGTGCATGGTGCCAACAGATTATGGTGTTAGCAGCATCTTTTTAGAGATTAAGTTATCACAGACAGGATTTAAGATCATCCCTGTAGTGTACACAAAACTTTTTCCCCCCCCTTCGCTTTTATCGTGATTTGGCATTTGTAATCCAATGTAATCCAGTCCGCATATCCTTAATCTCCTCCATTGGGCCTACTCCTTCTGGAATAATTGAATGTGCCATTTCAAGGGGCCCAACATGAATTTGCTCTTTTCTGTCTGTCGGCCTTCGCATAGATGATTTTCACCACTAAGAGTCAAAAGCCTCCATGACCAATTGAACCTGTTTTTATACAATAAAATCGAATGCTTGTGGTACCTTGACCCCCAGCGCCTCCCAGTAGATCTCAGAGGAAGTGATGTTATTGATTTCCCAGAATCTCCGGGTGGCATTGCTGGGGTCAGGTGGCTCAACACACGAACATCTGTGGAAGACAATATCTGGGTCAAAGTCAAATCTGTCAGGATCAACTTCCAAGAACTTTTATTTAGCAATAATTCATCTTTTCATTAGTCCATACAGAAAGCCTACTTATCGCAACCGGAAAGTTTCCCTATTCTTTGAATTTTTACATTAAATCAATTGCTTAGAAATGATGGATTATCAGCTGACAAAAGTGCTGAACGACAAGTTGAGGTGTCTAACCTTTAATCAGTTGAGAATTAGCCATTTTCTTTTGTATGACATTTATTGGATTATATGAATCAACTACATACGAGTACAGGGAGAGTTTGTCCAGGTTGTTGTTCTTGTTGAAGGGATATTGCTCCCCCAGTTTGCTAAGCTTCTCCAAGGCTTCGTAGATGAAGATGATGCAGATGAGTGAGGCGAAGGCCTCCTCTGTAAAACGTGTGATATAGCAAACGAGTGAGCTGGCTTCAGTGGCCACAAGCAAGATGCAAAGAAACGCTGTCCACAATCCAATGCAGGTTCTCAGCGACAGATAGGACAATCCATACTCCCTGTTTGAAAGTGAAAAAACAACATCTGTTTCTGTGGATTGTGTAATTTCTGCTGCACATCTGTAAGAAAGACATGCAACAGCCTTTTTTATACTGCATTCAATTATATGACGTTGGATGTTGCAAAGATGATCCACACATTTCCACCGAACTTCCACAATGTCAGGCATACAGTATCAGACAATCTAATCACAGATTATCAGACACGTATGCAATACAAATTGAATTTACCATATGACCACAGCAGTCTCGGCTATACCAAACTGTATTACATTGAGATCATCAACACATTACTGTTCTTGAAGCTATGAATTGCATACAGTGAGAATACAGTTCAATGGAAACATACTTGCAGAATTTGTACAATATCTTTTCAAACACGAGCACTGGCCCTGTGCTGCCCAGGATCGTAAGTGGCTGTCCAGCAAACAGAGAGTAGGCTACTCCTGTCATTGAGGCTCCAAACAGTGACTCAATTGCACTCTGGAGGATGACAGAGGAAAGAATGATTAAGGGAGGGTTAGAAAAAAGAAAAGCTCAGAAGCAAAATGAGTGCGTTTTACAGTGAGGCTGGTGTCTTACTATGCGTCCTTCTGTTGCTTCACCCAGCAGTCCCCCAAAGGTGATGACCGGGGACATGCAGGCACAGTACAGGAACAGGATAGAGGCCAGACACTGCAAGTTAATAGCATCAATGTAGTCGGACAGGTAGTGAGGCAGCTTGCGTTTGATATCTAGGAGGAGACCACCGAACAGCCTGGGAATAGAGAATAAGATCAGAAAAAAAGAGGTACAGGATTCAGCATTGGAAATTAACATTTTCTGCTTTTCATTTTGCTGACTTACTTTGCATTCACTCTCTATGACTTGGCATGATATGTTGCTCTGATGAAAAAAATTATCTAGCTGCAAATAGACACCTCATGGCAGAGGGTTGCTATGGAAACTACTTTATCATTACAACTACAGCCAGCCTGTCATTTCCTCTTCCCACGGCAGATTTACAGGGTATCTATCCGCTGTAGTTTTATTGTCAAATATCGCAAGGTTGAGCACAATTTAACAGGAGAACATGTTGTAAGACCAAACTAAAACAATGACACCATTTCATGTAGTGCAACAAACAACTCTAAAATATACATCCACATCCCACAGCTGCTTAAAAGGCATCATAGTTCCGTTACAGCAGACCACTGCTGCAGTCAGAAATCAATACACTGTTCTTCTCTCCCTGAATGAATGCCCACCTTCCGGTGCGCTGCAGCTCTGGCCCCCCGTGTCCTTCATGGCCCTCTTCCTCAATGCCATGTGCTAAACCGTTTTGTAAAGAGTTTGATTTCTTCCTCTTGTCCTGTCCAAAACAAACAAACAAATGCACATCAGACAAGATAAAGTATGTTTAACCACTTGAACTTAGATGACCGGAACTTCAATGTTTCCCAACCTTTTTTGTCCCAGGGCACACTTTTCATAAAAATCTCGGGGCACACCTAGATATCTATTATAACATTAGAGAACTTGTACCCAACACATGGCAAGAAACCCAAAGCCACAACAGCTACGTCGCTATTGCAACACCCACAACACCATCTTACACTCTACACCCACACACACTCATACGGCAGTGACGTCACACACTTACCTTCGCAGTGTTCGGGACCTATCTCCTCCTATCGCGCCGAACGCCAAAACTCCACACCACCCGCCAAACACTGGCACTGGCACTGCCACCAAAAATGCCTCCCGTCCACACTCAAGCCGCCAATGCATTTGTTTACTACAAACATTATCGCCCGAAGCACCCACACCCCCGGAACACTGTTGCCCTTTCACCACGCTAAATTCGCCAGGTCTATGCAAGTGAGCACAAATTACATGTGAGAAAATTCATTCACAAGCCCACAAATGCCATTCAAATGCCATTCAACACACACTACGACTCGCTTACAATTCGCGAACCTGGCAACACTGCCCTGTCTTCTAATAGGCCCACACTAGCTCTCAGAATCTGATTTTGATCTCCCGCAGGAGAAGAGAAACGAGGAAGGAGAGGAATTTTCGCCTCACGATTTTGCTTATTCCTTCTAAATCTCTGTATATTAAATATCGCTCTCTCAGCGAATCTCTTAGTTAGATCAACATTGTTCTTTCACAGTTTTTGGTTTGTCCCAAACTATTACAATTACACCGTTTGAATTCGCCATTTCGCCTGCCAGCCATACCAGCCGAGTACATTTGATTGCGCACACACACACACGCACACGCACACCTGGAAGCCACGATCTCTCTCTCTCGCCACGCCACGCACGCACACACACACACACACACACACACACACACACACAGGAATAGCCGTGCAGCCTATACACGGCGCCAGCGAGACAGGACGTTATAATCTTGAGTTTCATTAAATCACTGTCTTTCTCCGCACGCGCACGTGCGCACACAACATTATTCAAGTGAAATGCGTAACGCCAATATTGGGCTAATATATTATAGGCTACCAATACAGGACGTTATAATCTTCACTTTCATTAAATAACTGTCTATCTCCGCACGCGCACGTGCGCACACAACATTATTCAAGTGAAATGCATAACGCCAATATTGGGCTAATATACGCTACCAATATGTGGGTAGCCTACAGGGATTTACCCACGGAATGAATATATATATATATTCATCTATACCAGGGCTGCCCACACATTTTTTTTTTTACTTCAGAGCTACTTTCAAAACGACCAGTCATATACCCACCAAATAAAACTATCATCCCATTGCAGAAAATAGTTACAAAATGTAATTGAGGCTACATACAATGGTGTCCCCTTCGTCTGTACCAGGCTGACTTCTATAGGTTTTGAAAGGTACCTTTCTTTTTTTTTCTTTATTTACCCAGGGAAGTAGCTGAGCACAGGTGCTCATTTTCAGCAACGCCCTGCACATCGAAACACACACACACACACACACACACACACACACACACACACACACACACACACACACACACACACACACACACACACACACACACACACACACACACACACACACACACACACACACACACACACACACACACACACACACACACAAAATGTCATGTCAAAGGTACCTCTGGAAGCCACACCTCTGATGGGTCGGGTTTAGTCTTAAGGGGTGTGTTTTTTTCACCCACTGTGTAATACAATGAATGGACGGTAGGTGGCAGTAGTACAGAGGCCAGAGAAACTATAAGACAAACGCACATGGAATGGGAAATAGAGGGGGGGAAATGGAAATGGTAGGGTTTTTATTTTTGGTATTT
Source organism: Protomyctophum parallelum (assembly GCF_964188405.1). Lineage (NCBI taxonomy): Eukaryota > Metazoa > Chordata > Actinopteri > Myctophiformes > Myctophidae > Protomyctophum > Protomyctophum parallelum. Next base: position 22,031,187 of record NC_139707.1, on the reverse strand, counting down.
GACTTTGCTACTGATGATTGTACGCAACAACTATTGCATTGTGTGTTTGAGCTGACATGCCCTTTTTTATGTCAATCAATCAAGTAATCTCAGGTCATCTCAAGCGGCAGATGCAAAAATATTTTTTTATGTTAAAATTATATATATTTTTAGGGCCATGTCATGTGCTCTACCTGCAAAGCCTTTGTGATCTATAACTTTTGGGCACCGCTTAACGTCAGATCAGGGGTTTTGTCGGCCAGCGCCAAAAATGCTCCCCGACAGCATAATCAGAGCAAATACCGGGCAGTGTGTATGAGCCATAACGTGTTGACTACACTACACTACACATAATAATAACTAATAACCCATCCGTTACTACATGTGGAGTCAACTCCCGCAATTTCCTTCTTCCCATAGTGCCCCCCACAGCCGCGAAATTCTAGTATATATATAGTAAAACGTGGCACACAGGTTGGGAAACACTGACTTAGGTGACCGGATACCCAAGAGCTCTATATTAGGCCCCTTCCCGTTTTCCTTCTTCACTAAATGTCTTCGCCAACAATAGCCGAATGTTGCCCCAGAATAGAGCTAAAGTTCATGGTTAAAACTGTGATTCATGTGATCTGAAAAACTGCCAAAATGTCGTAGTATCCAAACGTACCTGAGAAGGTACGCTTTTTGGTGGCTCTATCCGTATGGATGGGTCCCATTCACCTGGAGGAAGGACTGTCACCTGGTCAAGGAACTCATCAATCCCAGCTACTAGGTCATTCCTGTCTTTAGCTTTGTAAGCGACATCGTGGAAAATCTGGAAATGACAGAAACCCTCTCTTTTATTGTCCACTCAGGCTTTTGTGAACACCCCAGACCGTTTTTAAGTTGCTCGATTTAGTATTTAGATATTTGATATTCATGCTCTACACTTATTTCTTCACATATAATAGGTGATATATACAAGCTTGCAACACGTCGGGGTGCTTTGCAAGCTTGTAGATTAATCTTGTTCCCCTCAGAATAGGGATGCTAGGGTTCATGTGATTAATCAGAACAGTGAATGAAGGCCCGGACGGTTAGCTCAACCGTCTGGGCACCTAGGCTACTGATCCAGCCTGACGGCGTGCCGCGGGTTCGACTCCCGATCCCAACGGCCTTTGCCACGTGTCTTCCTCCCCATCTCTCTCCCCATTTCCTGTCAATTACTTTCAACCTATCAATAAAGGCAGAAAAGGCCCCAAAAATATATTTGAATAGAACAGTGAATGAACATACACCATTAGTAGATTACCCCTAGAACTGCTGGCTTTTGCAGTGTTAACAATTTTGGATTTGTAAAGTCCAGTAGTAAGTTTCTATCACAGTGAAGTCTGAGTGCCTGAGGGAAAAAGTGGGGTTGCGAGGGCTGACAAATCATGCTGATGACTATACTGTAGGAAGTGTTTCATCACTTCAATTTGATGAGCTCTACTGTCTCGGCTCCAAGATGTTCCATATTTGAAGAAACCAAATATGACAAGTTGTTTTAGATTGTCAAAGCAAAGTACTCCCCTTAAAAGAAATTCTCAATTCCAAGATTAGCTAATAAATATTTTTTTGGCTAAGAGTGCTTATTAGTGAGAGGATTCTTACCTCATCTGTCATAAGTGTTGCGATGGATCTGCCAATCTCATGATACTGAGGCGCTGTTCCCAGAGGCCCCAAGAGTATAAATAAAAACCTAGAAGAGTAAACAGAAATATTTAATTATGTAATTGTTGTAAGTGTCGCCGAGATTACTACAGTTTATAGCCTGGAACTTATGTGGTCAACACACTATCCGGCTTGACATGCCCCATAAAAGTGAAGTGTTAATGTTATATAAAAATCCCCCACCACTCAAAAAGGCAGTTACAGGGAAATATAATATAATGAGTTTGGATATACTGCAAACCATTCCAAAGCATACAACCAGTTGTTTTCTTGTGTGTGTGTGTGTGTGTGTGTGTGTGTGTGTGTGTGTGTGTGTGTGTGTGTGTGTGTGTGTGTGTGTGTGTGTGTGTGTGTGTGTGTGTGTGTGTGTGTGTGTGTGTGTGTGCGCGTGCGTGCTGGAATACCAATCCGTAGCAAGTTTAAAGTTGACTTTCATACCATACTGAACTGCATAGAATCCAATTGCTTCCTCAAAAATCAAACAAACCTATACTTGATAAAATGATCAGTAATGTCAAGTATAGAGTGTGAGTTGTTGTCGATAGGCAGCACATGCATGCTAGACCACTGGTATAGTCCTTGAACCAAAAGTGATCTGTATGAACCTTGTGGCAATGGGGACCTCAGTCAAACCGTTGAGCTGGACCGCAGGTAAGAGACGAACAAATCCCACCACCGGCGTATTTAGAAACTCCAGTTCCCCCACCAACACGTTACATGCCTCTGCCCCAGGGGGGATCTTCTTCATGAAATGGAGGTCTATCTAGAAAAAGGGCATAATATAGAATATTTTCAAAGATAATACATGGTTCTCAAAGTGGGGTCCAACTACACTATTACATTTTTCGGCTAAATGAAAATGTTGACACATCTTCAAATGTGTACAGATTTGGGATGTGTACACAGGTTTATATGTTCCATCTGAGTTTAATTTAATAATCTGAATTAATCCTCTTTCCTAGATACATCTGGTTTCATTCTGTTTATAGGGTGAGTGAGTGCATTGTACAGTGCAGTGTACATTTCATAAATGCATCAGTGAACTGAACAAAACACATTAAATGCATAGTATAATAGGACTGGGAGTTATTTTTAACTTGGATTTTAAATTTAAATGTAGCCATGTTCTTCAGAGTTAATGGAGTTGGATACATTTATATAGTGCTTTTATCGAAGTGCTTTACGTAGACACACACACACACACACACACACACACACACACACACACACACACACACACACACACACACACACACACACACACACACACACACACACACACACACACACACACACACACACACACACACACACACACACACACACACACACACACACACACACACACACACACACACACACACACACATGAAACCATGGGGTTCAGTTCAGGACACTTCAACACTAACTCTGGGGGAACCCGGGATCGAGCTGGGAACCTTGCAGTTCCCATCCGGCTGCTCTACCGGCCACTCTAACCCTGCCCTGAACCACTGCTGCCCCATCACAGCTCTTTATACTTAGCATGGGTCTAATCCTAACTCATTAATAGATAGATGACTGTAAAAAAGAAAATACAACAAGGAATTATTTTTTTGCTTGCAGTAACACACCAATAAAACTGATTTATGTCAGAAACCTAATACCAGAGTTTATTTTGTTCCCCAAAACAATAATGATTACCGTAATACTTTTTTCCTATTTGCTATTATGGAATCACTATTTGGGAATATGTAAAATAAGCTTCAACATTAGCATGTTAACACATATATATCTTCATATTTCAAATTATAGAAAACATTAAAAAAATATATGTTAGATATATTATATTTAGTAAAAGGAAGGGATTGCAACTCGCTTTAATTGCTTCAAAAGTGTAAACAGCAGCAAAACATTGTTTCAACCTTGCAGTCTTTTTCAGGTTTTCTTTCTGTTTACCAGTAAGACGCCCCGGGGCGAGAAGCAAGGTCGTGTGCATGCATCCGCCTGGGTGACGGCAGACTGCTGGGCGAGTGCTGGTGCTTTGGCATGGGGTGCCAGATCAACATCTGGAATTAATTCTGTACTGGCCATATATGGAGCGTGTCTTGAGTGTACAGGGTTTGATGAGGTCAGATCAACATAATGGAATGTCAGAACAGGTCAGCTCCATATATGGAGATCTAAGGGTGGCAGCGGGGGAAGTGTCTTTTCTTTTTTTAAATCATTTCTATCCCACGATTTTGCAACCCATTTTTCTTTTCACCCAGTGCCAATTATCTAATGTAATCCTGGGCGCTACACTTCCTCTGCCAACCTGGGGGGGCAGCGGACTGACCTCATGCCTCCTTCTATGCATGAGGAGTCCAAGCTGCTTCTTTTCACCTGACAGAGGGGAATTTCCCCGGCCGGACGTAGCGCGTGGAAGGGAAGGGACACGTTATTCCGACCAGTTCCTTTCCCCTCCATCAGGCGCCCCGGCTGGCCAGGGGGAGGTAGTTTTGGAGACCAGGATTACGGCATGTTTTTGTGAGGGTATCTACCCTAGGGGACACGGGGAGAACATGCAAACTCCACACAGAAAGGCCCTATCGCCAACCCCCGCCTCGGGTATGGGCACTGATGACGCGGAGTGGAGGGAACACACCGCCAGTGCCCACAGCGTCCCCAGCGGGAATCGAACCCAGGACCTTCTAGCTGTGAGGCGACAGCATTCAAGACACTACCGGGGGCAGTGTCTTGAGTGTACAGGGTTTGATCAGGGCCCAGGTAGGGCCGGGACTTAATTTTCGGGCCTGTTGAGAACTATCACCCAACCCTAACCCGGGCACGGCTGCACTAATAACTAGAAAATTCGCAATTTAAAAAACAGAGTGTGGTTGCCGCAGTGGCTTACATATGCCCCTCCCACTAATGTTGACAGCCAATTACAATGTCGCGTCACCCCTGTGATCATGCGTAAGTGATTCGGAGGGGATTTAACCCCCAACATTCATGTTTTTGCGACAAATGGTTACATTTCTCGCATTTGCAAGGCCCCCTATGGATGAAAATGGAATTGCTTTTAGAACTTGGTTGATTGAACCACCCCGGACATCTGATTCAAATTTGGGATGGATTGGACATTCCGTTCGTGATTTGCGGCATTTTTTGTAAAATGGGCCCCTCCCACTAACTTCGGACGACGATTACGGCCGAACGATACGCACTATCAAAGTTCCGCCGTTCGAGTTTTCATCGGAAAGGTCCAGAGATCAGGTGTACAGATTTTTGTGAGATTTGGAGAAAATACATTTTGCGAAAAGCAAAAAGTGTGTTTTGGACAAAATTCAAAATGGCCGAAAATCTATCATGGCGGAAATGGGCGTGGCCTATATGGGGAGATGCGTCATGACCCAAGGAATCCAGGGAAAAATTTTGATTTTACGACCTACGGTTCAAGAGTTATAAGCCAAAACGTAAAGTTATAGCACCACCATGAGCCGACTGATAAAATTATAAACTTATAGGTTAAATAATTTTAGTGATAAGTATGATTTTCCTCCAAGTTTTGTAACTATAGTGCCTACAGTCTCCGAGGAAAAAATACTTGAGTGTGAATTTTTGCATTTTCCCATTCATGTCAATGGGAAATTTTAATTCACTAATAAATTCATATCAATTAAACTATACAACATTTATCTTAGCAAAACACAAGCACACGATTCCCGATTTTTGTCAATTTGACATATGGCTCAAGTGCGTACAGTCAAAACTGTGGGACAAGTAGTGCGCCAAACTTTGTCTTACTCCAGTAGTGGAATAATAACTAGAAATCAGTTCCCTGCAGAAACTGCGTGGGCTCGCCAAAAGACGCAATGTATATAATGTACAGTAGAAAATGTATTAAAGCTGAAGGAAAAGTTTAAAAAAGAATGTATAAAAATTGGTAAAAAGAATAAGCATAAATAACTGCATAAAGCGGAATAAAGTATGTGGAAGTAGTATGATGCCCAAAAAGTGGCAGAATAAAGTAAGTAAAGCATTACTGTCTACTAATGATTTGTAATGTATGAATAATGCGGAAAAAAAGTTAAAAAGTTAAAAAGTATAAAAAGTATAAAACTTTGTAAAAATAAAAATACAAGCATAAATAACTGCAAAGAGCTGAACAGTTTGAAGTTTGAACTAAATTTCTAGCATAAAGTATGTGGAAGTAGTTAGGTGCCAAAAAAAGTGGCGGAATAAAGAAACGTAAGAATAAATAAATATAAACTGGCAATAACTAGTGTGTGCTCGCTGTGGCGAGCCCACAATAAATATAAACTGGCAATAACTATTGTGTGCTCGCTGTGGCGAGCCCACAATAATAAAGTGTCACAATTACAAGAGTCTGGTTGCCCTGTTAGGGCAACCACACTAACTGATTCGTCTAGATTCTGAATGGACAGGCATCAGTCAAAAGGGAGACATCGAAGAGGAAAGATGGATACATATGGATGCAGCGAACACATGACCATATATGGAGGCGTGGGGTGACGGGTGGACGAACGGGCTGATGGGAAATGCATGTTTTCATATAGTAAATGCGACCTGCAGTCGCAAGTAACAGCATTGAAAGCATTGAATCTGAGTTGCGAGCCCTTCCCCAACCAAAGACCTGAATTGTGCAGAAATGTGCATTATTTTTGTTTTTTTAAGATATTATTTGATATTATATGATCTCCTTTATCAGATTGTCAAAATCTCTATTTCACAAAATGTGGGGTATATTTTAAAATATAATATTTTGACTTGCTGTACCTTGCTGAAGTCCACAGCACTATTCTCTCGACTGACATCATTTTTCCCATCATGTCCTGCTAAAGGAGACTGGGATGAGGCTAGTGGACCTAGGATAAATTCAGACAAGAAATTGTTGAATACATTTTTGAATGTTTCGCATGCAGTTGGCAAACAGGAACGAACATTGTAAAAGTGAATGAGGATTTCCCATTTGGATGACCACCATGTTTCTACCTCTAAAAACCCAGACAGATGCAAACACGATAATCTCAGCCATCTCATTATCAAACATACTATGAGACTGTGGTTGTACTGGGATCTCCCAAGTGTGATTGTGTGTTTGTGTAACAAATCAGAAATAGCTCTACAAGCTCAAAACTGTTTGCAGTGTGACACGTCGTGAGCTTGTACAGTAGATCATCAATTTGCTGTGTGCAACACCAACACACATTTAAGTATGAATCAGGCTTTACTGTGTGCAGGGTGTTTCTGAAAAAGTGCTATAAAATGGTGTTACATTATTAACAGCAAAACCCACTGATGTTGCAACATATACTGCAGTGCTCAGATTTTGTGTACTAGCTGCACTCCGCTTCAATCGATTGCTTTCAATTCTGTGAAAGAATGTTAAGGCAGTGCCGTATGAGAGGCCTCACTGTTCTTGTCCAGGTGCTGGTCGGATGCCCGCTGGGTCATGTCAGCGAAGGTACGCACGATGGGTAGGCGGTTAGCCAGCTTCTTGTGGTTCTGGTGATGGTGCTGCTTCAGCAGTGTCTCACGCACCTTCTTCCTGATCGCATCCCCTAGTGGAGAGTACAGCTCCTGGTGGTCTAGAAGCATATCTATGGAAATGCACAGATTTATATGGAGTTTAGACTCCTCTTATCCAGAGAGGGAAGAACATGGCATAACTAGAAAGCAGTTCCCTGCAGAAACTGCGTGGGCTCGCCAAAAGACGCAATGTATATAATGTACAGTAGAAAATGTATTAAAGCTGAAGGAAAAGTTTAAAAAAGAATGTATAAAAATTGGTAAAAAGAATAAGCATAAATAACTGCATAAAGCGGAATAAAGTATGTGGAAGTAGTATGATGCCCAAAAAGTGGCAGAATAAAGTAAGTAAAGCATTACTGTCTACTAATGATTTGTAATGTATGAATAATGCTTTACAATGTATTCTTGATGAATTAAGAAAAGGTAAAAAAGAAAAAGAAAAAAAAGAGTCAATCCAATGGAGTATACATATAAAAGCATTCATGAGCTTAACAGAAATAGCATACTTTTACATGTAAAAAGAAGGTTCAAATAGCATATAGGCCTATCTTTAAAAGCATAAACACAATGATTATTGATAATGGTCTAAGATTTTTCTTTAAATGTAAAAAAAAATATATATATTAAGTTCTTTATTAAAAGTTTTTTTTTTTTCATTTTTTTCATTTTTTTCATTTTTTTCAATTTTTTTCATGTTTTTTAATTTTAATTATTTTTTTATTTATATTTTTATTCTTTTAATTTCTTTTAATTTTTTGTTTTTTTTGTAATTTTTTTTAATTCTTTTTAATTCTTTTTTTTTTTTTTTTTTTATTAAATTTTTATGAAAGTATTTTTTTTATAAACGTGTGTGCGTGTGTGTGTGCGTGCGTGCGCTTGCGAGAGCTGTGTAAAGGCCAGCCAATAGGAAGACAGGGTGTGTGCGTGCGTGCGTGCGTGCGTGCGTGCGTGCGTGCGTGCGTGCGTGCGTGCGTGCGTGCGTGCGTGCGTGCGTGCTCTTGCGAGAGCTGTGTAAAGGCCATCCAATTGCACAAAAAGTCCAGAGTCGTGTGAGCTTTCTAAAGTTTAAATCACGTTTCTACGACAAAGTATGCCAGAGTAATGAGGCTGCAAAAGTCAGGTTGATTTAGAGATAAATCCCATACATTGTCAATGGAAGGAAAAAACTATAAATAAAGTTAAATATTTTAAAAAGTATAAACCTTTTCAAAACAACTTTTTCACCAATTAAAGTTCAAAGATAGATGAACATTATAAAGTGTGAATGAAGTTTCAAAGTGAAAGTATGACGGAGTAATAAGAGCTCAAAAAAGTTAACTGTGAAAAATGGGACCTTTCTTCCATCGACTCTCACTATAAAGAATGTAAAAAAAAGTTAAAAAGTTAAAAAGTATAAAAAGTATAAAACTTTGTAAAAAAAACAAAACAAGCATAAATAAATAACTGCAAAGAGCTGAACAGTTTGAAGTTTGAACAAAATTTCTAGTATAAAGTATGCGGAAGTAGTTACGTGACAAAAAAAAGAGCGGAAATTGGAATAAAGAATAAAGATAGACTGGCAATAACTATTGTGTGCTCGCTGTGGCGAGCCCACAATTAATATATCACCAACAATACAAAAGAATAGCAAGAAAAAAGCATTAGATCATCCACCGTATACAGTACAGACTCAACTTTATTTTCACACCTAATTTCATCACTTAGTAATTGCAACGCAAAATTGCTCTGTACAATATTAATCCTGATGCAAGAGCTTGGTATTAACAAACACTGTAAAATAGCTGCATACCTGCGATCTCCTCTAGGTTGTTGGCCCTCATGTCCAGCAACACGGTGCCATGGATAATGCAGCTGCGCAGCTCAAACAGGCTGTGTAGAGACAACGTGGCCACGTATGGCTTACTCCACCTCTCTCCTCCATCCTCCACATCCTCTTCAAACTTCAACCATCTGCAGCCAGCATTCATGTCACATTGGTTAGTGGGTCTCAGTGACAGGCAAGTGAGCTGCCATCTGTACTAAGCTTTAGAATCGTGAGTGTTACATTGAATCTGAGAGTGTGTAAATGTACCCAAATGGACCTGCAACAGCAAGGGTCCATTTGGTTACTTATATTTATGTCAGTTTCACATGGATAACAAAATAGCTACAAATGCATGAACCATACTCTCCATTCCCTTTCTGTGTTTCTCTTTAATTCTCTCTTTCTATCTCTTACACATTACTCTCCTTTTACACTTTTGGTTATCTCTCATTATAAAAAGTACTTCTTACCAGGTGACGTAAAGTATGTTCAATCATTTTTGGGAAAACAACATTTGTTTAGGAAACAGTGGCTGTGCATAAATATTCCCAGTTGTCACAGAGAGGTAGGTAGTAGGTACCTTGTACAGGCAGTGTAGTTAACATTTCATCAGTTGTAATGATGACATCACTTAGCTTAATTGACATCTTTCATCACAATGAGAGGGATTACAGCGTGACACAGGCCCATTCACCAACTAAAAGCTTTCAGCAAATGGGAAAAGTTGGACTTATTCCACGGCTGTTTAAATTGACTGGCATACCTGGCACTTTCCCTCCATTCAGAGTCCTCTCCCTCCTTCAGGCAGATCTCGTCCAGCTCAGTGAAGAGGTCATGAGGAAGGTGCTCCTCATCATCATCATCTGTTCCGAGCAACAACTGCACTCTGTGAGAGGGTGTGTCTATGGGCATAGGGAAGCGGAGGTTTAGGTCTAACACACGCACACGCACACACATCACACGCACGTCACACACACACGTGCGCGCACGATATTGTAGATAAAATATTGCACAATGCAGCTTTATGACGATGAGGATAAAAAGCAATAATCAATATTCATAAAGAACAGCCGTATATGATGAATATTCTTTTTTGTTTTTCATTTTCATTTAACATTTTTTGAAAATGCTATCTTATAATGACATGGCCAAAACATAGACGCCTGGTTGAAAATCAGACAATCTTTGAAGTCCGTAAGTACCGTAAACAGGAGACTCTCTCCCTTCCGCCTCTCTGCTCCTCCTCCTTTGTGCATGGCGATGTCTGCGATGGCTACGGCGTCTGGTGCTAACCAGCGGGACATTTACACCAATGTACAGGGTCCGGTGGCCTGGGGAGACATCACGCAGAGACAGTCACAGAGACAGTGTTAATCTAACTCTGAGAGAGTATAAATGGAACCAATTGGACCCATAACGTAATTGTCCAATTGGTTCCATTTATACACTCTCAAAGTTATAAATGGATACATTAACACTGAGGATTTGACCTTGTTGGAGCATAATTATGATAGTTGAGCTTTACAGTATGTAAGCTGTTTATTGGGATTCAATCGGAAATTATTTTCTTTTAAATCAAACACTGGCTGCATTCACTTAATGTATTCCATTAAGCTTTGCATTATATTTGATGGATTTCTGCTATACATACTATACCCATGGCCATTTTAACTGTGATGAAATGATAAAGATTTATTTTAATATACACAATGTATATTATTAATCCAAACTGAATATGGTGGCTGACCAGATCTGATGCATTGACAAAACTCAACTCCCGTTTCACAGATTCAGTGACTCAGTCTTGACTCATTCAGTAGTATGGCTTGAAGATTCAAAGACATACAGTTCCATACAAAATGATTGTAAAGCAAAAAGTCAGAAAGAAATACAAAATATCAAAAAAATACCATATTGCGGTTGTATGCCTCCGCCAACCAGCAATATACAGTAAGAAGATAGTCAAATCAGTTGGTCATACAATAAGTTGCAAAGCTGTGCAATACATAGGACCCTCAAATTGAATTTGGCCACAGACCCACATCTGAAAATAAAGTTGATATGTTGTTAATGTTGATAAACTGTTTTCATTTTGCTGATGACCCTCTCCCTCAAGGACACATGGGGGTCCTTCAAGGAAACATGGGGGAGGAGTTGTGGGGTTTCAATGGGGGATTGTGTTTCTTTTCTCTTGTTATGTTCTGTAGAATGTTTTGTACTTTTGTGTTTCATTATATTTAAATACAGTATATTTTGTAAAAGCAAGAAGTGAGTGGACTTCTTTTTCCATTTAGTAAAACCCTATTAATGAACATTTGTAGTATTCAAATTATCAATGTCTGCTTTTATATTTTTACCTTCAAGTTCTTCCTGCTCAAAGTTGGTTTTCGGGTGGTTCGGTTGGTTTCCTCTGTCCACAACAGCTTCATCATCGTTCCTCTGTTGAACACACACACGCACGTACACACACATTCACACAAACAGAGTAAAAGGTAGCACGTTACTCGGTAGAACTCGTTATCTGGTAACTGGAAGGTCCTCACTTCAATCCCCCCTTCAGGCTTAAAGATGGAGTGCCATGATTTTTTTCCACCCTAAAACATGATCATCAGGTTGTTATATAAGGAGGAAGAATTTTTTCAAAAAAGTATACAGCATTTGTTAAAATGTCGTTTTTATGTGGGCACCCCCACCAGATCATTAAGGATGCCTGGTTTGCCTGGTGGGTGGTGATTGGTGGTGATCCACCTGAACTTAAGCCGCACCCACACAGCTGTAGTTGTATGATAAAGGGGGAGGGGTTAGAGGAGGGGCTGATAATGTGATGTCACTATATTACCGTTTTTTTCATTGGCACGTTTGACTGTCAAGGTTTCAGCCTCCAGGAAGAAACCCTAAATACAAACGGAATACATCATTGCACATAAAAACGACTCCAGGGTGTCTAATGAAGTACTGTCACCTCAGACACATGAAAAACTGGAAAAATACAAAAATTGTGGCACTCCATCTTTAAGGTTCATACACACTGGTAGTGTGACTGAAGTATATTTTATACCATACACTAACTACAACTAGACTAAATAGAGACAAAAAGGACGAAGAGTACCAGGCATCAAAGCCTCAGACGCTCAGACGATCGGATGAAGGAACACGCAGGCAGAGATGAGCTGAAGTGTAGAGTTGTATTTATTGCAGACCAAAAACAGCAGAGAGCTTCCCCGTGGCCATGCATGCTGTGTGCCACGGGAGCACACCACAGACTAACCACCTCGATGGTCAGCCTGCCATAAGACCTCCTATTTAATTTACAACCGGACATTATATGCAGTTTTCCATCAAACAGTTGGGTAATCTGGGTGTGGTTGATTTTACATACATAGGAATAGCAGATGCATACAGAATCAAGTGGCCTCTTGTTGAACAATAGTATGCTAACTTCCTCTCACACCTGACCAGCCAAGGTATTTGCAGACATACAGACTCCAACATTTTACTTAGCACAGAATGTAGTTGATTATAGCATGATATAGTATAGAATTATTGTCCAGATACGACATGACAAATAAACAATGGTGTATATTGCTTGTTCGCGTTGCTCCTGGTGCAGTGACCTTTATTCCTAAATAATGTTCTTTGTTTATTGAAATTTAAGTCAGACAATTACTTTAACATTCGACCCATCAGCTTCACTGATCTTCAAGCGTGTACCATTGAACAAATAGGCTCTATATGCACAGTTTGCACACACAATAACTCTTCCTAATAACTCTCCCTACTACCGGGCCCCTTCCCTACTTCTTTACTGTGTTACCGATTATACAAATTAAGGCTCTGTTACAATTAGTGTATAGTGGTTCTCCAACGCCTGGCTTTGTGTGTGCCCCTCGTGACGTCATGTGGCAACCAAGTCTATGACATAGTAGGTGCCCCCCACATTGTCAGTCAGTCAGTCTCTCTCTCTCTCTCTCTCTCTCTCCACTTTTGCCCCTACTGGTACTCTAAACATTGTGACATAGGTTAGGACATAGGGAGGGACATGGAGTGGAGTGGTTGCACCACTCAAAAAGTTTTTTGGGGAAGAAAAAGATCACACTTGTGTGAAGTGACGTTGTGTGGCATCTAGGGCGCACCTCACTTCACATGAGTGATTCTTGAGGGGATATACATCTTTTCGTCCTTTCACGTCTGACATTTGCCATTAACAATGACAATTTTTGACAATTTACATCATATGTAGCAAATCGGCTAACCAATCACATAAATTCAGTGGTCATTTTACATGATCATGGTGAAAAGATGACTGAGAGTGAGAATGGACCCGGAATGTGGAGGGAGATGAACCCGGACGGCGGACGGAGAGCTGGAGAGAGGTGTTCAGAATTGGAGGCAGGGTTATACCTGCCTTCGTCTGTAAGTAATCGATCTAAGCAGTACTTCGCCGACCTATTATTAGCTGTAGAATCGTGGTTTCCATTCTTTGTGATTGCAGATGAGAGCACCCGGAAGCAAGCCCCAGGCTGCTTTTCCCCCTGAACGTCTCAGCGTCTCAACCACAGTAGCTTTGAGTTATTGATTGAGTTATTAATTTTGTTGTTATTTTCGTTAAATCGTTTAAGATTTTGTTTAGTAAGTTTAGGGCTTTTAGTATTTCAAATAAACATTGATTTTTCTATGTATTAAAATAAAAATTGTGACTTTGTACCTATCAGCTTCCACTTCCGTCTTTCTCGTGGTATTTTATATTGCATTGCTCTTTTACTTGGTCGAGGACTTTCCCTCGCAATACTTACTTACAAACAACTTTATTGGGTTTCACAGTAAATATGCACCTAAAATGCAAAGAAATGGTCGCTATATAAATGGAAAAGGTGAAACATAATAGAATGGAAAAGTTAAAGCCAAGGTACCCCCAAGCAAAGGTTCTATTTGAGTTCTTTATTTTATTTATATGATTAGTTTGTTTTATTTTATATTTTACATTGTTTTGATTTGTGTTTCTATGTGATTGTTGTGAAGTTTGTCTTTGTACTATGTTGTTGTTGCTTTTGTTTATTTGAATATGTCTGTAGTGTAAACCCTAAATAAAAACAAAGTTGAAAAAAAAAATATATATATAATATATATTATATATATATGCACCTCACACTTTAACAGTGCACTTTAATTGATAAAGTATGACTCATTCAGCCACTAGTCACATGCATAGTCTATTGGAAGCTTTCAAAGAACGGAAAACCATGAATAACTGTTTCTGTCTGTAGCAAGTGGCGCAATGGATAACTAATCAAGGTTGGTATAAGGCAAATTATAGTTAAAGGTTAAAGGTTAACTGACATATTATTGACTTGAAAAAACAGAACTTAAACTACTTTGAACATTTATAGAAAAAAAAAAGTGACGTGAGTCTGTTCCTATGTTTCAAGGGGGATTCAGTCTCTCTCCAGTGTGGAGAACAAGTTTACCACATTTGTGGAGGGAAGGGGGCGTCGAGATCCGGGTCGGCTCGCCAGGTTCAGGTACCAGCCGGTACCAGAACCATCCAAAGGGAAATTCATTTCAAGGACACAAAAACCTGACCTGCAAGGCCAGGTGTCTAAATCAGTATTTTGTTCAAAAATCATTGTTGTACAACTTTAAATCAAATAAAACTATTAATGAGTAAAGAGTTCGATGTGATCAGTATTGACCTCTTTAATCATTTTTCTATTAACAGTTTATATATCATTACATGCATGCTTTCAAGTATTTTATAATATCAATCTTAATTATTCAACCAAAAGTTCAAACATAAATCTTTCAATATAAACTCATAACTCAAACAGTTAACCAATTGATCCAAATGAAAATGACACCAAACCTAAACTCACCAATGAGTAACAAGGGATTAATCATTAGCACAGTAGTGTAGACTAGGAACCTGCTGCTGCGATGCCAAACAATTCAGCCATCTTGAATGGAGGTGGAAGTGGGAGTGGGGAGTGTTCTTCTTCTTCTTCTCTGCGTTTTATGGCGGATCGCACCAACATAAAGGTGCATACCGCCACCTACTGTACAAGAGTTTTTGATTCTCAGACAGACAGATATTTACAGTGCCCTTCACCATATCCCCTTGCAAAAATATTCAACCACTCTAACGCCCAGACCATTCCCTCGGGGTATAATCACGGTCCTCTCCTGTTATGTCCTCGATGTCCAGGAATTTCCTGGTCGCATCCAGTACCATCTTTATCCTCTCTGATTTTCCACAGTTGATAACCATCGCGATAAACGCAAGGAACTTCCTCTTGTCCATCCAAAATTTTTGCCCATTTCCATTTGATTTTTCCTTCCTTTTGTGTTTTGCTGCCTCCTCCTGACAGCCCGTCTTCTCAACATTTCCCTTCCTTTCTCCTCACCGCCTCAGCATACGAGATTCCCTTTTTCTCTCTGATCCTCTTAACATTTGCTTCCTTTTTCCTTCTAGGACACTCTAATGCCCCTGCATAATGTTTTCCCTTGCAATGTATATGCATTCTGGTTCCTTCTCCATTTCGCATGACTCGTCTTCGCACTCTAACTCCCCACATCCCGCTGATCCCTGAAGATCCATCAACCTTTGAGACAGTTTTCATACCAATGACAAACTTTCCTTCAAAGCTGTCTTCACTTTCTGAGCTATTTCCATTTCTAGCTCTTTTCCTTTTATTTTCCTTTCCTCTTGCATCCTTGTCGGTTTGAATTTCGCTCTCGGGGTCGGCGTCCTCCTCCATTGCTCCTCCCTCCAGAGTCCCCAGCAGCCTGAAACCCGAGTGGGGAGTGTAGGAACTGATGTAATTTTTATACTGCTGTGATTGACAGTTTGACATGGGTTGCCATTTTCGGGTTGCCATGTTGGCTGGGTTACATGTCTGTCTGCGGTCTGCGGAGGACACACACACACACACAGCTAATCTCTGTATGTTTGGGCAAACGGAATTATCTAAAAACGGTCTTTCCTAAATTCCACCATCACATCACCTGCATCAAACGCGGTGACAATAATCTCGACCACTAGCTGCTACACACCCTTCAAAGATGGATACAAAGCCCACCGCTTGGAAGCTCTGACCACCACTCCATCTTTTGTTGTTTTCCAGAAAGGGACAAGAAAAGGAAATGGAAGGAATAGGATAAACACATGTATGATGTATCTAGTGCAATTATCAGTCAGTTATTACAGTCACAGTAGTCTAACACATTACCTAACTAAACGACACCATTTCCATGGAAACTAATTGAAAGGCATCTGGCTTCAGGAATCTGAAGGAAACATCATCTTCCCCAGACGAAAATGTTTACCTAATGAAACCACTATAAAGATTGAACATTCCTGTCCTACATACTATAGCCACGCAAAAAATGATTATGGAATCATTGGGGTGCCTTAGTGGCTCAGCCATTCACCCTGCCCTGACACCAGAAGCAATAACAAACAACAAAGCGACCGGCTTGGCGGAGACTACATTTGCACCCTCTAATTTTTCATATGGGCCTCTTATAGTGCCACCAGGAGGCCAATTTTAGCAAAACACATTTTTTTATTTTACTTTTGTCCAAACAAACATGACACAAATTGGTACACAGTATCTCTATAGTCATGTGTTCAAGACGGATCTGTCCAATGTTTCATATTCCATCCTAATTGGCTAACATTGCTTTCCATTACACCTCAAATCCGCCTCATAATGTCGCTGTAACAGGCCAATTCGTGTTTTTACCTGAAACTTTGCACGTACACTCCCTAGAGGCCATGGAAAAAACACCAGGAGGCCACAATAACCTTACCTGACCTGGCGGGGAGACCTGTGCTACCGGGACGACTTTGATACCTGGGTACAAGTTAACATTGTCACAACCTTCGACAGTTACAGTGATAGAATTGAGGGAAGGACAGAGCAACAGCTAAACTGTTTGACTGTGACTGTGCATATCATTTTGTTATCATGATTAGAGCACCCATTACATTTCTCCTCTACCAACCTGCACGTGCTGCAGTCTTGTCTAAGTACCCAATTGTACAATGCTGTAATAGCAACATGTTTCCAGTTCCACACATTCAAGCAAGGACATGACCGCAAACATGAAAAAGACATAATCCTTAGCAGAAGGCTTTTGTGAGATTACAAGAGTGCATGACCTCAGATAACGTTACTACGGCTATCTGAGCAGTACTGTCTAGAATCTATTATAGATCATTGGTTCCCAACCTTTTTCTGAAGTGCACCTAAGAAAATATTTGGCTCTCCATGTACCACCATAATAAATAACATTTATTATTTGTTTATTTAGTTCAAATACAGGAGCGTATACCTGCCCTTTTTGTTCCATTCCTAAGCCAATAATGATGCTGCTCTGACAAAACTCAGTCTAATCACTAATCAGCATAACTGATGATATTTCTAATGTAATTAATCCATTCGCATATAGGTGTGCTATCATGCCCATTTCAGCACGACTGGATAGCCTATTTCAACCAATTACTTGGTCAGAAGAACTATACCTAACATATATAATTATTTCATCGTCCTTTTTTGGGTGACTCCTCTGTGTACCAGCGGAGGGGGGCTCAAGTACCACTAGTGGTAGGTACAAGTACCAGTGGTTGGGAACCTCTGGTCTAGATCTAACATAGCTATTCCTGACCTGCAACATGCATTTATTTTGAAGTACTTCCTGATTCCCGTCCAAATGAATTCACAATGCATTTACCAAATGTTATTGTATCTATTTGGCAGCTCAACACAGAGAGATAAAATATGAGTCTGTGTAGTATGCTTAAGTGTGTTTAAACTGAAGTGTTAAATACAATGAAATAGAGAAATAGACACTATTCTGCAGTGAGTATGTTAGGCAACTACTCATGTAATATCCATCAAAAATTAAGAGGGGAAGAGTGATGAGTAGAATACATAATAGTATAAGAAAGTAAAGTAAAAGCACCATGATACTCTCTGGGTCACTATTTGAACAATTGAGTTCAGGTTTTGGCTACTTACAGTAAATACAAAGCTGAACCAGCATAATGATGCACAGCTGCCACACCACGTGGGCTAGATCAGGGTGGTAAGACTGTGGCACTGATGTTTATAATCTGGATACTAGGGCATCACAGTCCCTGCTCGGATTAAATTGTCCATGTGTTTATTTGTTACTAAAATAAACCACATTAGCCAATATGAAATGTGTTCTGTGTTCATGTTGCGTGTGCTTGTTTCTGAAAACTAAAAATATGAGCTTCTGAGCTCAATATAAAAGTGATATGTTTATATGGCTTCTGCCCTTACTTTGACCACCTATCATCATAAGGCAGTGGCTATTACTGTACCTACTCTGGATTGCAAATTAAATACAAATATGTACCAGCATCACTATAGGGCCCTTTCCTCAAAGGATAAAATAACTACTGCCATCCTAATTTGCGACTATGTTAAGAGTTAGTAAACTTTATGAACATAGATACTACACAAAACTGTTATGAAGACATGAGTGCTTTAATGAAGTGGATTAATCAAAGATCAAAGAGATGTTGTGAACATATTATCCACAACATAATCAGTGTGATATCTATTCTAAGATATATGAAGATCACACAACATGAGAATAGTGAGACAAAAAGAGAAGCCACTCCGGGATAAGACCATAAGTCAAGCATCCGTGTAACAGCAGGCCAAGTGATATAACTTGACGTGACAGACACTTGGGTCTGATCCCTACAGATGGCTATGGTCATTTTGGCAGGATCAGTGGTACAAATATCATTATCTGCACAGGCTAAGGCTTTCATGTACTATTGCATGAAATGGACAGTAATCCTCAAATGTTTCCAGGATAAACTTCCTGTAAGAAAAGGGCAGATTAAATCCAGATTCCTGTTTTTAGATTAGGAGGGTTAGAGACATTGTTGGCTAGAGTCTGCCAGTTCTACCAAAGGAGTCTGGATTTATTTTTAGCAAGAGATAAAGTAGTAGGCTACTGAACTACTGGACACTTTCTATCTATATTGTGTAAATATCCATAGACATTCCAACCGGAAATACCTCCCTATCTGTTTGTTTACAAACATTATGGTTTGGTCTAGCAGCTATGAAGGCAGCATGCAATCTACATCTGATGACTGCTCACTCTGGGCCAAATTGATTAAAAGCTGACTGAACACACAAAGTAAGTTACGCTCACAGCCAACAAGCACCACACTGAGTAGGCCTACTACAGACGAAAAACAGTTGAAATTGTATTCTGACCCCTCCACGAAAAGGCCTCGTTGTCTTATCCATCATTTATACATTATGGATAATTAGTGTGGACTTTAAGTGTTTTTCGTCTGTAGTACTCTTGAAAGCTTACATAATATTGTGTTAAGTAAGTGTAGAGATGTTACACTGATGAAACACTGTACATTGCCACTCTGTAGTTGACGCCATAATTATTGGCAATGACACACCCCAGGTCATTTCAGGCAATCATAAAAGGACTGGCCAGACTTGTAGTCAGAACAACTGCTGCATTTTCAACACTGTCCAAAGAAATATAGAAGTTATAATTAATTAATAAAGTACTGTAGGTTTGTAGGCTATGGCTAAAATGCATTAAAGTAGCAATATATGTCTTTTGCAGTGTGAAATGTTTATCCTCCATCCTGTCAAAGGATTCAAAGGCAAGCTTAGGGCCTACCTCTGCTTCCTTCTTAGACATTTTTTATGATTTGTTAACAGGTTAGCGTCAATTCCGTCAAATACAAAGTCAATCGTACTTTTACGATGTGCACATATTCTAGCCTACATATACCCACATCCCACACCTATCTGTCATCAATCACATTGATGACATCGTTTTGAAGAGGTTATTAATATAGCAGACAATTCACAGTAGCAGTCAGAACCAATTAACCCAACATCATATGATGTCCAAAGTTCAGTCTTACCTGAGTGTTAAAAAGACATGGAATCGCCTGTGGGTGATAAAGACGTGGAACCTCCAAGTGTCCAGAAGCCATAACCGCTCCACAGGGTGTCCTCTGTTTATATATATTATGTGTATTAGTGCTGCTGGTGGAGGGTGAATGTTAAGCTGTAGGTGCCTCTGTCCTCAGGATAGATATTAAGCAGACGTCTTTTCCCTCTTTTACTGTAACCACTAGAGCTGCTGGCTGAACAAAGCTCTGTTTGAGCATTTTGTCACCCACCAATCCCACATAAGATTATGACAGTGACATCACCGCTGCTGACCAGATTCTTATAAAAGACGGACTTATATTGAATGGCTGCACTACAGGGATGTGCACATATATGTATCATTATAGTAGAGCATTGGCTTGCATCAACACTGCTATAGGAGTTGAAATAAACTGTTGAGCCTGTTCACACAACCGTAATACCGTAATACAATCACATCCCAGCCATTATTTGCTCTAGTTGATGGGGTGATAAAAGCACAGAGAGGGTGAGGGTTTGATTGCTCTGCCATAAGTCATCCTGCACTGGTCATCCTATCAAATCCATCAAATGTTTAAATTATTTTATTAGAAATACAGGTAATAATATGCAACTCGAAAAAAGGAAGGAGAGGTCGCTCAGCTTGTAGTCATGATGCAAAAAAACATTTTATTTAAAAAATGACCAACTTTTCGGCAACAAAAGGGATTCTTCAGGGTATGGTACCTGGTACTTCAGGGTATTGATACCCTGAAGAAGAAATTTTGTTGCTGAAACATTGGTCAAAAAAGTTTGTTGCATCGTGACTATACGAGCTGTGCGACCTCTCCTTCCTTTTTTCAAGTTTATCTCCCGTGGTCAGCACCTCCGTACTATTGGTGTGTGCTATATCTCTTTGTTTGTTTTGTTAATAATATGCAACTCACCAAACTTTGACATTCAGCAGAGGAGAACGGAATGTTGACCTAAAAATATATTAGTTTATTACTTTAATAAAACTGGTGAGCAGAAATGTAAGGTGAATTCTGGCCAGGCCATGGAAAATATGTATACAATTTTAACATTCAGTATAGGCCTACCTGCTTTATATGTAGTAAATCAGTGTTAATTCAAATGAAACTGCATATAAAGTTCATGTTCTACCCCAAATTTTAACCTGTATGGACATATTTTCTAGCCTTCCTGCTTGCTTTAGGGGAGAAATGTAATTTTGAACTTTAGGCCAAAATTAGTGTCAAAATTAGACACATCTGTAAATGTCTCAATAGAAGAGCAGGGAGACCAAATACAACCACCCCAATTGTAAGTAAGGTAGTAAGAATACAATAGAATTGATAAAAAAGTCATATAGGGCCTACCATTTTACAATAAGTTACATCTTTAACACTCAATTAACATAATTGAACTATGACAGTTGGAGCATTGAGGAATTGAAAAGCTATATACCGTCCCTCTGTCACCCAAAACAAACGTTGCATTAGAAAACGTTTGTATTATTATTTTGCCAGTGATGTCATTACTCGAGTAATGAAGTAAAATAATTTAGTATATACTCTGAGTATTGTATTTTCAGATATATATATGAATGAACCACTTAAGTCCTATTTCAAATATGAAAAGAGCACATACAAGATCACAATGCATGTGGGCGGTGTATCTGCTATTCACTATTATTGTACTTTTGAATAGGCCTACTTGAGTATGTTTAAAGCAAGTCTCTCCTGTAGCCATACTGTCTGACTGGAGTATAGGCCTACACATTTGACAAAGCAACTTTCACTATTAGGATATTTGACCAAGATACTTTGAGCTTTGACTGCAGGTTGAGTAGACTATACTTGTCCATATACTTGACACAAACAGTCACACTTAAAATTATCTATATTAACAAGTGAGAAGTTGTCACGTGGCGCAAGCGAACTAGCCAATGAAAAGATGTGCTCATGAAAAACAGTTCGCAACCCCCACCACCCCCCTCCCTCTTTGGCTGCTGTAATGTGATCTCCCCTATGGATCTCCCCTCTCCGCACTCCGCAGAGAAACCCAGTCGCCTCACCATTTCGCTTATTCCTTCTAAATCTCTGCATTTAAAATATAGCTCGCTCAGCGAATGTCTTAGTTACATTAAGTACTTGGTTTGTGCCTAACTACTACGATTAGACAGATCGCGTTTGTTATTTCGCTACTGCCAGTACTTCTGATTGCACGCACACACACACACACACACCACTACCCCCTGTCCCACACACACACAACACTGCCTAGCGGATTTAAGCCATCAGCGCTGGAAGGGGGGTGCGGAGGGTGCTCCAGCACCCCCTGCTGGTGGAGAGGAGAATTCTTTGACATGTCTATCAGAGCTAACATGACGAGACAGCAAAAACCTATTGTAGTTTTACTTTCACCTGCACCAGGTTTAAAGAAATCTAACCCAAACAACAACACAATAAGAGTCAATAATGTTATTATGATTAACTCGGTTAACTAGGTCCTAAATAAGTCATTATTAGGCCAATTATACCCGAATAAGACCCCAAAAAATTCGCGCTGCCTCGCTGCGCTAGGCCGCAATATCTCTCCCACCCTTCAGCTCCCCCTGGTATAAATACCTTCCAGCGCCCCTGATTTAAGCTGTCAAACCTATTTTGTTAAAGTTACATATGCCACAGACACTTGCCTGAACTGTGCAGCTGATATATATACAGCATTGTCATATTTAAAAGGCGCTTTATAGCTTCTCTCAGCTCAAAGCTGTATGAATAAGGAGATAAATGAACAGCTGACGTCGGTGGCGGTGGGAGAGGACGTCAGCTTCTACTAAAGAAAGAGGCAGCGATGGAGCCATAAGTCCATATCCATAAATTCGGGGACATAAATTGCGCAAAATACTGTTAAACATGACGGCATCAGCCTGCTGCATCCTCCTAGCTGTTGTGTGCTAAGCTAAATGTCAACAGGGTTGCCACATTGACTGAAAGGGAAACAAGCAACCAGGTCTATGAAAATGTTAACAGGCCAGATCAAGTCAGAAAATCCGAAAAAGTCAGAAAATAAATCTAGAATAAGCAACAATATTGCTGACTGTCAAACATCATTGTCCAATGTTGTTTTAGAGCAGTGGTTCTCAAACATTTCCATGTCATGGACCACTAATATTCTATATATATATATATATTTATATATATATATTATATTTACTATATATATTTACTATATATACACACCGGTATATACAGTGTACACAAACCGTATATCTAGGTGTGCCCCGAGATTTTTAGGCTATGAAAAGTGTGCCCTGGGACAAAAAAGGTTGAGTTGGCCAAAAGGTAGATCACGATCTACCAGTAACGTCAGATCAGGGGTTTAGCGCCAAAAATGCTCCCCGACAGCATAATCGGAGCAAATACCGGGCAGTGTGTATGAGCCATAACGTGTTGAGACTGTTGACTACACTACACTACACTAATAAGGACACATAATAATAACTAATAACCCATCCGTTACTACATGTGGAGTCAACTCCCGCAATTTCCTTCTTCCCATAGTGCGCGGCAAAGTAACTCTGGGATGAGCGGCCGCGAAGCGGCCGCGAAATTCTAGTGCTAAACAATACAAAACCACACTACAAAAAGATTTTGCAGGGAATAATTGTCTGTTTCATATAGTCAGACTGATGTGATTTACTCATTTACCGGTCACCGCCGGTCAGTTTGGTTTCAAATACTAGTAAGTAATACTAATAAGTAAAGCTGAATGACATGCACCAAGCAATTATAGCTATATTTACCGTCGTCCGCAGTGAGCTCCGCATTTGAGCACTTTGGTCATTCCTATCCATCTTCACTTCACAAAGTTGACGCGTCGCCTGTGCAAAAGTGCGCAAGGCTACGATGAGTTTATCGGGTCTATAGCACGCGCGACACTGACGAGAGATTGAGCGAACACGTCGTCACACACATCAACACGTGACACACGTTTATGTAACGTAGTGTATCCTATACCTATACTCTGTCAGCATTGTTAGCGCGCAAAGAGGGCGCATGTTGATGTTTAGTGTGACTTGACTTGCATGCTGCAGTCTGAAACAAAAAACATGATGAGGGATGTCCTCAAAGGACAGATTTGGACAGATTACAACGGAAATGGAATGGTCTTCAATAGTGTTGAATGATGGTGCATGGTGGCTGCTGGTGTGTGTGTGTGTGTGTGTGTGTGTGTGTGTGTGTGTGTGTGTGTGTGTGCGTGTGTGTGTGTGTGTGTGTGTGCGTGTGTGTGTGTGTGTGTGTGTGTGTGAGACACGTGGTGTCTTTTATAGCCTACTTAGGTTATGTAAATCAAATGTTTATCTTCCGGAGAACATAATAGATGTGTTTTTCTGGTTGTAATGTATATCCTACTCGACATCAACCCTTGTATAGAGAAAACTTAAGTATTTAGCGCCATCTGGTGTAGTTAGTATGTCCAAGAGAAACATTGAGCAGTCGGCAGCATCAGCACAATACAACACAACAGGCTATAAACAGCCCTTTCCGACATAGGCCGGGGTGCTGTAATTATTATAGCCGTGACCACGTCACCATTCAGAGTAGATAACTCGCATATAATACACAATAGGCTATTTTATGGCAGAATGTGGCTGCACTGGCCGGGTGAAATTGATTGTGTTTAAAATCATTCACTTGTTCCATTGTGCCTGCATACATATTAAACTTCAAACTTTTCGAAGTGGGTCCGGAATTCATGGAGGATTGAGGGGGGGGGGGCATGAGGAATTTAATTAAATTCACTTGAATATTGATACCATACCAAAAATATGCAGGTGACATATCTAACAATATAAATATTATCACACTGAGACTTCGACATTTTGACATCTTAAAGAGATAGTTCACCCCAAAAATGAATTATTCACCCCATGGAGACAGGATCGGGCCAGGGTCCGCAATTAACTCTGTCCGATTAAAATAAATAAAAAGGGATAAAAAGAAAAAGAGAAAAAGAAAGAAAATAAATAAAGATAAATCTATAGCCTATACAATTAATTATAGTAAGTGGTGTAGTGGCCTATCAGTAAAAAACATAGCCTATAGGCCTGGAATTCTCACATTAAACGGTAATGGGTCAGGACTCAGGTGCATGCGCAAAATGTGGGTGACCTCTCGCCTAAATCACAATCACTGTTTTAGGGAAGGAATACCGTGAAGGAATCGCCAAAGTAAACATTAGCCAATTACTTTATTCGTTCAATTCAAATGTAGCCTAATCTTAACAGGACTCTAAAGGGCAAGCTGCCCACGCTGCCCAGTTGCATCTTTCCAATTGAATTGCGTTTCAATCACATAACAGATACGGAAGCTTATCACAAACAACATGGATCGTATACTCGTACACTATGAAAAATATGAAGTCCCAGAAACCCTTCAAATGAAAATGATGATAAGATTACGTCATCAACATTGATACATTATCTACACATCTATTATGAAGTTACATTTGATCTGATTATGGTTAGATCAATAACATTCGGTAGCCTATAATACAAAATAGCCTACATATTTCCCCCCACTGGCAGAATAAATTATGCCAGTAGTAGGCTATATGCTACACAAGGACATAATGTATAAATGTAATATATTTTAACATTTTCGACTAGCCTACTAAGAGGGCATGAGGCCTGCAGGGATTAAGTTTTAATCCAGTAGGCTACATCAATTTACTATATGACCAACTGATAAATATTATGTACATTATATTCATATATTACAGTGATCCTCTGACTAAAAATTATTTAATCAACAAAACACCCCCACCCAATAAAAGGTGCAGGTGGTCAGTGATGGAAACATTTACATTTCGGTAGTGATTTGGCCACCTTGATTTGTTCAATGTTCCATGATGTAGAAATAAAGATATAGATAGATAGATAGATAGATAGATAGATAGATAGATAGATAGATAGATAGATAGATAGATAGATAGATAGATAGATAGATAGATAGATAGATAGATCGATAGATCGATAGATCGATAGATCGATAGATCGATAGATAGACGCGTCGAACGGAATATTTAGCTATGAGGATAAAAACTGTAGTAGCTAATGTCCTTGGTGCAATTTTTCTCACACTCTCTTGGCGCTAACATTTCAGATTTCAACGGAGACACCGTTTCTGTAACTGGTGTGGCAGACGGTGAAATTCGTCTCCGCTTTGCTTGCTCAAAGATGCCAGAATCACTTGAGTCAATTGATTTGATCGAAGATGGCGTCTCTATCCAGCTAGACTCGGACAAGTCTTTGGCTTTCGCCTCCTCCGAGCCATTAATCGGGGACCTCTCCGTTGGAATGGCGTCCGATCCGTCCTCCACTAGGTAGTTTGTGCCCGTTCTGCTCCCGACAGAATTCGTGGGCCAGCAAGAAAGGACCGAGGTCGACTTGCTACAGTACTGGGGAGGCGTGCGCGCGCCCCAGCCCGACGGGTCCGCGTAATAACCCAGAGGTCTGTTGGAGCAAGCTGCGGTCGGCAGGGGGAGAGCCTTCACTCCGGCCGCGGCGTACGACAGCAAGGTGGCCGCGTTACCGGCGAAATCAGCGGCGTCGTATGCCGAGGCTGCGAAGTCCAGTCGGTTGTTGGCAGGGGTGACAAACCATCGCTGCGGGGAGGCGACGGCGGGATCCTCGGTTTGTTGCTGAGAGAGCAAGCTGTTGCTGAGTGGGACGCTGCAGCGCTCCGTGCCAGCAGCGCTCCCCACGCCAGGGTGAAAGCGGGACTTGGCATACGAGCTGACAAATTGGTCCTGCAGGAACGAGCTAGTCATGGCATATCTCGCACCAGGCACGATCTGTGAGCGCGGAGAATCACCTGGTGATGGAGTTAGGCGGTCGATGTCGCAGCCTGTGTAGACACTGAAAAGATGGAAAGCCAAAAACTATTTACAAACGTAGGCCTATAAGCCACCCGCAGTGCATGTTATAATTCACTGACCTCGAAACGAAGCGACTGAGAACAAATATGGGAATGAAACCCAAATCATTATAGGCCTATTGAAAGTAGTTCCATTATAAAGTGTAATAAACTTTTTTCTTTCTTTTACTTTGATTATAAAAGCACAACACTTAGGTTTATATTAGCCTGTGCTCCTGTTAAATGAGGATATATTTGACCCAATAGAAAATACTAATTAAATAGCTATTCCAACTTTGATTTTTTTTTTAATCAAAAATGTCAATCAAAATAATAATAATAATAATAATAGTAATTTGACTACATCATTCCGATCCAATTCGCACATACCGAGTAGGCCTGTACAAAAGCAACGAGTAGGGCATACAATACATTATACTTACGTGTCATAGTTGTCCCGAAATCCCTTGGCAAATGGATTATGGTCGATTTTCAACTGCGTAATCTGCGAAATTAAAATAAAATAAAAATGAGCTGCTTGTGCTTTGTTTAGAAACGAATAAATTGGTCTTGGAGCTCGTGTTTAATAATCGTTGTCTTACGTCGGTATTCTGATAAGCTGTAACAGCGATGAACTGTGTTTCTGTGAAGGTGAAAGTCTGCACTCTTCCTGACTGGCTGCTATCTTCTGTTCCATCCTCGTTCACTTCCACCACATGCAGCCTGGGCTGGTACTTGTGGAGGGACTGTAGAACCACCATCTGGGACATGAACAAAATAAATACTTCAATAATCTCACAGCGATGCTGAATTCCAGACTATTACTGAATTAATTTGATCACCGGTCAATTTTTCCGTTATCAAAAGTATTTTCGTTTTGGACACGTGTAAAACAAGCAAGCACAATCACATTTGAAGTTGGAAGCCATCATGATTCATGGGGGGAAATTATTACAAATTATTATATGTAGAGGTCATTGTCGCCTCTAGATTGGCGATGCGGATCTGCATTTTCCAATTTAGATTGCACTGTTGCACATGCACCAATAACATAAAGTAGGCCATCTCTAAAAATAGACAATATATGAAAAGTGTATGTACCTGGCCCGTATTGTTAGTACCACCCTTGTTGTTCGTTAGCTTCAGTTTCCCAAATGATATTTCTTGACGCATCCAGTGCGCGCCCGTATTTGGCGAGTCCGGGTGCATGTACACCCTATTTCCTGAGGACACATAATAAATAAAATATGTAATTAGGACGGCCTATACATAGTTTAATAAAAATAAAAAATATTGTTTACATTTAAAGGGATATACTGTCCATGGACATTTCAATACCGCCCCCCCCCCCCCCACACACACACACACACACACACACACACTGACACATGTACACATCAATTAAGCCGAACTCGAAATTAAAGTAAAGAAAATAGGGCTAAAGTGGTTAACGAATATAACCACCACAGACACAATAGATAGGTTTTTAATTGATACGATTTTGAAATGCGTGATGTTCTATACCTGTTACATTTGTGTCAGCTTTTCCACATGGCACCCACTTGCCTCCTTGAAATCGCCAGTGGTTGGGATCAGCGAGGATTACATCCACAAATATATTGTAGTGAGCAGTCGGATCAAGGCCAGAAATGTTGAAACTTAAAAAGGGAAACATTCGTCTGTGGGGGAATAAATGAGAGCACAAGAAAACAGATGTATAAATATCTGTATCGCAACAACTTATAATAAACTTTTACGCGTTTAAGCCGCGCACGAATCTAAGATGATATTTCACCGAAAGAAGACAACTAGCGTTTATTTCTTCCACTTTTTTTCCTTTTTCTTTCCGTTTGGAAAAGTTAGAATTCGTAAAATGATATTTCCTTACATTTGTATGTACTAATAGGCCATATACTTGACATTGCCGTTGACAAATATATAAATAGGCCTATAATCACACGCGTTTGTCAAAGGAAACATAGTTGTGGATTACTTACCGCCCTTGTTTTGTGATAATCATCTCTGTTTGGTGTCTGTGAAACTTCAGCCACAAGGCCCTGTTGCACAGATACACCTGCGCCTTCCCAGGGACCAGTCCAGCTTGTGCCGATGAGAACTGGTAGAATGCCGCTCCCTGATAAGTGTGCCCATACTGTTGCGCGTAAGGGTATCCGGTCGCCGGGTAGCCCTGCGGAGAACTGTTGGTCAGAAGGCTGTTGTACGCTCCATTGGTTATGACCGGGTGGTGAGCCATGTAACGACTGGGACTTCCAATAGAAAAGGCCGGGTGCGCTGGTCCATGTTGACTCGGATAAGGGAACATGGCACTGGGAGCTGCGGAGACTGACTGCGGCTGGCTGGATTGAGAAAAGATATACCTTTCTCCAGCAGATCCATCAAAATTATGATGACGAATGTCGGAGACGCCGTGAAGATCAGGAGAGAGTTTTCCCTTCTGGACGTCCCCCGGCGCGTCCTTGGAGTCGGGGAAATGGTCTGCCTCCGACTGATTCGTCATCTCCCTAGAGTTTTTTTTCAGAGGTGAACTTCTCTCCAGGTTGTCGCTCGCAGATATAATAGGATGGTCCTGCAACGACAGCTCAGATGATCCATCGGAGCTTGGGTAGCCACTGCCCACATTCATAAATTTCTTGGAGAGATCACTCGCTGCCGGCGAGATGCAATTCTCGACCTGCATAGTTCAATGGCGAAGTACCGTTCCGTTATTAGCTCAACCTATATATCACGAGCTTTTGCACACGCCTGACTAAAGGCGACGAAAACGCCTTCCTATATGGTTCGTTCGAGGTAGCCTACTTTGTGGAAGGCAGAAAATTAACCAATTGACACCGTCATGCAATCAGGAAGGATTTTCTCGACACCACTCTTCCTGCATTGCTAATGAAACAAGTACTGCCATTGGTTAGCGCACGCCGGTAATTTAATTAGACACTTCTTAATTAGGGCAATCTGAAGGACTACGCTCAAAACGGATTTATTTTCAGTGTGCATAAAATTGCTTTATAGCCATTTTTATATATATTTTATCCATATCTATATAGGCCTACTACAACAACATACAGGCGATATACATTTAACTGTAAATATATATTTTCAGTCGTATATAGTCGATTTAAGCATCGTGTGACTGCTGGTTATTTACCTAGTTTCCTGCGTTATTTACCTATTTATGCGCTATGAGTGCCAAAGTATGTCTACCGAACGAAAATATATTATTAACACGCTAAAAATGACAGCCTAGTGACAGGCAGTGAATTTGATGCTTTAAAATGTTTGTGATATAGCGTGAAATCATGGCGTTCCTCTGAAGATGTGTTTATTGAGTCCCAGGCCTGGTAAATATTTGATTACCATGCCCTAAAGTTATGCCCCTGCCCTGTGCACATTGTCAATAGAAAATGCTCTATCTCAGTGCAGACAAGTATAAAGCTACCAATGTTTTTAGTTTGGACTTGTTTTGGATATATTCTTTTAAAATAATAAATAAATAATTAATGTTAATCCTCATTTTCGCCTATATTGAATAAGCATTCAAAGTGTCTTACATTAATACAGTGAATCATTAAAGGACCACGCAGTATTGTTGTCATAATTGTCCACTCCATTGTCAACATCGGCCATTGTTTAGGCCTATAATCCTCAATCTTCCCCAAATTGCTTAATTTGTAGGATACCGTGTTTATTTGCGTTTTCATGCTTATTTACAGAATGTAACATTATATAAACCTCACTGTATCTTTAAATGTCCCTTCAAGCTGTCCCTAAAGCTGATGCACAACTTTGACTGCATGGTTGAATTAGTGCATGCTGTATAAAATAAATGTATTGTGTAGGGAGTTTAAGATAAATAACCTACAGGATACCTATATAGCAAAGGTGTGTTTTTCCACACCATATCAACGTGTTTTTCCACAACATATCAACATGAATCATGTCATGTCCATCATGTGGGGAAATGTGCTAAATAAGTGAAAATTATACTTACTGTATATGGTTCTAAAAAGACTATTTGTAATAGTATTTGATATTTCCCCCATAAAACTATTACGTCTATTTTGAGTTTATTTGGTATCATTATACATCAAGAGTTGATCAATTTGGAATTTATTGGAAACTAGTATAGAAGTTGCACATAATCAAGTGTTTTAATTCAAAGTGTACAAGTATAAGGGTCCATTGTGTTATATTTGTAGATTTACAGCTAGAAAATTAGCTGTGTGAGTATCAGTCCCCACACTGATAAGCTATGGACTGGAATGGACAGCGACTGGAATATACACGCAAAACATATTTATGCTTATAACTCAGTATATTGTTGATTATGAGTTAAGCTTGGGTAAATTACTGAGAGGATACCCGGCCTGTATAAACAATGTTGCTAAAATATCATCAGTCCACAATCTGATTGTTGGTTTTTCTTTTGTTAGCGTTGGGGGATTTTTACCACCCCATAAATCTCAAAAACAACAAACTGGTATATTTAAAGGAGTCAAACCATAGCCTACTTCTAGTGGGGTTTGTCTCTCTAATGAAGTGCCATGCGCCAGGCTAACAAGAGAGGTCATTACAGCAGGGCTACAGGGTCCAGCAATCTATTCCTGTGAAACATGCAAGCACAGGCTTGCCTATGCCCAAGCTGGAGAGGCCACCCTCCACTCCTCATTACAGGATTATGGTTCACTTCCATCACTGATCTTTAATAAGCAAACTGGGCTTGCTTTTTCCCTGAACAAACCAATTGTTGAATCAACCGTGCACTATCCTAGTATGTTTCCCCCTAGTGCATGTTGTTTATTAGCCTATAAGTATACTTTGCTCTTATTGGCCCAGCGGCCATAACCAATTGGGTATGCCTGCGGCCAGCCTGTCCCTTGGGAGATCTTGTGCAGGTTAAGAACACTGCCTTCATCTGCCTGGCACAAAACCCTCACTGACCAGCTGAGCTCAACGTAACCAGCAGTGGTGGGAAAAATACTCAAATGTTGTACTTAATAAGTTAATATAAGTAAATGTATCAATACACTGCCATATAGAATTACTTTGTTACAAGTAAAAATCCAGAATGAAAAATGTATACTTGAATAAAAGTACAAAGGTATTGCGGCATCAAAATGTACTTAAAGTATCAAAAGTAAAAGTATTCATTATGCAGAATGTCTCATTTAAAGTTTTCAAATGTATAAAAATAATTTGAAAATGCCAGATCTACAAGCTCACAATGCGTTGCATCGGGATGCATTGTGAGCTTGTAGATCGGGTATTTTCAAATGGCCGAAATGTATAGGGTTGAAGTGGTTAAAGGGATTGTGACATAAAAAAACGTTTTTGTATTTTTTTCCCTTTTTTTCCCTAGGTTTTCTGAGCTCAATTGCACCCGAAAAACCTGAACTTTTAACATTCAGTATATATATAGATTTTCTGTGGACTGGGGTTTTCTGGCTCAAACAAGTGCTCTGATCTTTGTTTGTGATGTCACAGCATGCACATCCCATATATGTCAATGGGATTGCCAGCAGATGTCACTGTCAACTTTTTTGCCTGTTTTCATTGCAGCTCAAAAGGCTTCCAAACCCCAGAGAAAACTCCAGACCACAGAAAATCCACTGAATGTTCAAAGTTCAGGTTTTTTGGGTGTAATTGAGGTCATTAAACCTAAAATAAAAAATAAAAATAATGTCATGAAACCTTTAATGTTATGTTGTGTTTTATAATAATCAAAATCTACGAAGTATAAACTAGTAGGCCTAACTAAAGTTTTCAAATACATGTAGTGGAGTAAAAGTACAATAATTGGATCCGAGATGTATAGTGGAGTAGAAGTAAAAGTATTGGAAATTGGAAATACCTCAAAATTGCACTTAAGTACAGTACTTAAGTAAATTTACGAACCCGTGGCACACTGCCAGACTGGATTACCAGCCAAGGTGCCTGGACCATTGAGCCATGGCCCAGGCCAACTCTGATTTTTTTTTTTTAACCAAGACAAGAACTACGCAGACAAGAAGCATCTGTTATTAATTTGTCCCTTCAGTATTTTAGGCATGTTGGAAACTTGGAATTGTTAGGCATATGAGAATATACAACAAAGAAATGCCAGAGGGTGGATCCAGTAGAGAAATGTTACTTTAACTCATACACTCTGAAAGTGTTATAGCTATGTTCAATCAAGCAGAAATCAAAGTCCCCTTTTTATTATTATTATTATTGTTATTATTATTGTTATTATTGTTATTGTTATTGTTTTTATTATTATTATTATTATTATTATTATTATTATTATTATTATTATTATTATTATTATTATTATTATTATTATTTCTAGGAGAGGTATACACTTTCATTGTTGTGCCAAATAAATCTGTTTGCCACCTGGGTCTAATCTAATCAATGTGAATGACAAGGAGAGAGAGCGCCTGAAAGTGAGCACAAGCCTAGGGACTTTACCTAATGCCCAGCACTGTCACTTCAATGATGTGATCACAGCACACAAAATGACAACAAAATTATAACCAGCAAGGATATGGGGACATGTGTGCTGCCCCAGTCAGATGAAATTGCTTTTTCTGACTATGAAATGGCTTGTCTCTTGTCGGATGGGTAAACATTTCCCTGTCAGGCCAGTAATAAGGGATGAGGCACAGTGGGCTGAACTAAGAGGAGAGAGCCAAGGTTATTTGGGATTCATGACAGGTAGTGGCTTATATTACAGTGGCGATAAAAATTTCATGGGAATGCATTTAAGATGGCCCTTAAGTTATTTATATGTTGTTTGCTAGACGTCACATTGCAATTTCCATCAATAAATCAAGTTGAAACATTTCTGGCCCTATTTTAATCATTGACTTTTTGGTAGAAAAAAGATGAGGCCAATATTATCATAAGACTTTAATTAGCAAGCAGGGCTAATTTGTTATCGTGTGGTGCTGCTTTGTTTGTGAGATGCTAACATAACTATTACCCCCTGTGGTCTCTTCTGCTCTGTCAGAAGGAATCAGGGTGTTCTCTGAAAGAGAAGACAGCTGGAGGTCTGCTAAGGGGCCACGTGGACAGTTGTGGCTTTTAAACCCTTATTAGCCATCCTCCCTGGACACACTGAGACACGCATCCCTGTCTACCCAGAAGTGCACTCCTGCACCCGCTCATTATTGATGTCCTTTTAGGTCGCCTAGCCAGAGCTCACTGTGATTCCTGACCACAAAGCTCACAGCAAATTAACCTCAGGACAGGTGATCATGAGGAACAGTACTAGACAGACAAGTCAGAGGGCATTCACATCTCAATACTTAATAATAACCACTATAGATAGGGATAGTAAGAGTTGACCCTCGACATGTAAATCCTCTCATAAAGAGAAAGGAGAAAAACAAGCTGTAAATCTGTCCAGGCTTGCAGCATCACAAACCACCATTGACCCTTGGTTCATTTCCTCACTTTCCACCTATTAACAATTGAATGAAACCGCTAATGACCATCTACCCTCATAATTATATAAACAAACAAACATATATATTTTTGCTCTATCTATATGGCACCTCACAAGAAACAGCTGAGGGAAAATGAGGTTGGATGTGTTTTTTTTTACCATGTCCATTTGCAACCTGCACATTGTACTACACAAAGGTATGTTGTTGATCTGTAAT
The DNA here is from genome assembly GCF_964188405.1 of Protomyctophum parallelum. NCBI lineage: Eukaryota > Metazoa > Chordata > Actinopteri > Myctophiformes > Myctophidae > Protomyctophum > Protomyctophum parallelum. The sequence goes on along the minus strand of NC_139707.1, from coordinate 21,996,680 downwards.
TGACACATTGTGTTCATGTTAATTGTACCTTCACTTATAATTTCATTAATTTTGGGTTGTTTTAATTGACATTGCTGCACTAATTGTGTTGTGCTAAAATACACCTTTAAAACATTTGGATTATGTTTATCACATAATGCCCAAATTCATCAGACATTAAGGTGTACAGAAGAAACAAGGCACAAAAGGATCATCAGCATCACTGTACTGTTATGGTTCAAGGATATTGCAATTAACGGTATATGCAATCATACCATTACATTAAACATACGTATAATGTATACGTATAACATTCATGTAGCCCAGAAGTTAGATTAAATGGACACAAATTGAATATGCTACCTTCACAGAACAATGACAGCATGGTAATTAAGTGACTCGTATTACATTATTGTAAAATAATTTTAGAATGAACCAGGTTAAATGAACTGTCACACACATTGTAATTTGAGCTCTACCACTAACAAACAAGAAAATGTGAACAGATGATTACATGGATTAAAATGTGAAACGTGAAATGTGTGATTTTTTACACATCCCAGTTTCATAGGGAAGTAACACGTGCAGAATTGCAATCCCCTGACTAGCAAAACCCCAGAGAGCGACACTACAACTGCAGTGCTTTGCTAAGCTAAAGTCAGTGAAGTGGATCATTTGGTTTCACAAATCATGATATAATGTCAGAGAAATCAGAAAGTGTACAGAAGGGCTAATGTCCCAACCGAAACTTATTTTATCACCTGCTGCTGACCTCTTATCAACTGTTTGTTGCCATCGTCTCTTTAAATATTAAAGGTGCTGTGTGGCCCATAGGGAGTGCAGTTGGGGTTCATGACCATTTTGTTATTTCTGCTGCAATCCAACTGTCAGATGTCTGCAAGTGAAGAACATTGGCCACTGTCCCCAGTAAGCCCAAGGCATGAAAAATTCAGGCTAACTCTACTTTTTGAGCCATATCTGATGAAAAAGCACACACGAATGAAACTGACTTATGCCAACTGGATATCTTTGAATCGCTCTGATTGTGAGCTTGATGTTTGTGACTTTGAAATAATTTATAAAATATCACTTCCATCTTAAGAGTATAGCCATACCATGCGTGTGCATATGATACTCCTTTGAGATTCCTCTGGAATTCCCCTGCATGCACTATAGGCCTAAACCTTCATAAATAAAGCCTGATTTATACTGTACTCTATACAGTAGTTTGATTTAAACAGAAGCTAGCAGATCTACAAACTAACAACGCGCTGCAGTGTGATGTCTGTGGAAGACACTGGTGAGCAACTAAGTATAAATCATACGAAACTCATGAAAGTAAAGGCTACCCTCTTCAGGAATGAAATGGACAAAATCATATATCACAATATTTCTGACTAAATACTAAACATTGTGATGAGATTTGTGGGGATGACTGGGATATTTTACTATTATCTTTTTGTACGTTTGTATGTAACGTATGTATACAGTATAATAACTGACTAATAATAGAACTAGAACAGTTAAGAATGACATCACTTTACTGTAATCTCTCTAAACCTCAATGCAGATTTTAAAATCAGGACAAGACCATTTTATCACATCACAGTATTATAATATCCAAAATCCCAGACAATATCTATTCTCATATCACAACATCGATTCGATATTGCCTAGCCATGTGACCTAAGCCTTGTCGTACATATTAGCATATTGTATAAGTTGCATTATATTGTTTAATTGACCTTTTGAATGAGGTCAGTCTGCACTTAACATTTTTATGAATCTAGGAGAAATAAGTGATAGAGCTGTGTGAGAAATGGTCTTGAAATATGATACCATGACTGACAACGAATTTCCCCTTCCAAAAAAGGAGGGAAAAAAAGGTTTCTCCATTTGAAAGAGAGAAGCTATTGGAAGAGAATGGGAGCAAACAGGCGATTGCCGTGTTACAAGAATAATCTTCATTAAAATCGCAGGCAACAACACCAGGCCAACACGCAGCTCATTGGGAATGCAGTGTGAAAAGAGAGGCCCACAGATTATCACTCTGCGTAACTGATGTTTAATTTATCCAGGAGCAATACTGTCAAGAGCCCTACTGTTCCAAAACACTAGTGGCTGATAAAAGCTGAAATAAGACTCAGAAAGGCAAGCCCAAAATAGCACAACCCTAAGAGTAAAGTCACTGCACAAAATGGCTGACTGAACATTTGAGAGTGAAAGCATTACAGACATCTTCAATATGTTTAGCACAACTTCACAGTAGCATAATATCACTGCTTTGGATTCATCAATATTTAAGGGGGGCATCTCTAAGTGAACTTAACAATTGAGTGCAAAAACCACACAATACTCAGTACTTAACCTTTGTCCATATTTGGAACTTCATGAATATCTCCAACCACTCAATATCTAATACACCAGATAAGGCCACATTCTAAGGCATAAGAAGAATAAAGTGTGCCTTCATTTCAGGTTTGAGCGGTAGCCCTGAACCAATTTCTGCGTGCCTCTTTCTTCCTCCCCATGGCAGAGTGAAATGGAATTGCCTCTCACATTCAAAGACAGCTCTAGGAAGGTGATAATAGAGCTACTCCCTGCTGTCTTCAGGCAGGAAATAGGAAAGTGGCATATGGGGCCAGGAACCAAATAGAGGAGATGCGACCAGGCAAGGGAAGGAACCAAAGGAAAGGTTAATGATGAGTTCAGAACTCTACTGGGAAGGGAAACCGTGTTCCAAGTTGAGAGGAAAAATAAATGTGACGTGATTTATGTCTCCAAAACGTACATCTCGCTCTGTCACAAACAAACAGATGGAAACAGACAGTGCCTTCGTAAGACTTCCTGGCAAACTATATAAATATGAAAGGCTGATGAAGAGAAACTGATCCTATGTCATGAGAAATGTGCCCCAAAGTAAAAGTCTATTGACAACCTGAATATGTAGTAACACATATGAATACTGTGTGGCGTACGGAGTGGGATGCTAACATATACACAATACTGTGTGGAGTATGGGGTAATGCAACTATAGCCTATTAAATTAGGTGATGTTACTTTTCGAGTCATATAAAGTATTCATAAAAAATAGGAATACAAAAAAAAGCAGCACACCCAAAAATTCAAATAAAAGGAGAACAAAGTATATATTATCACATTTCCACTTTTTTATTTGCACACACCAATAAACGGACGCTTACACGTTTCGGTATGAGCCTTCATCAGAGCATCATGTAAGTATTACAAATTACAATGCATTACTTGTACTATGTCAATTAACTATTGACCGACATTATTCAGATATTCAGTTAATGAGTATAGTTTTTTACTTCTATCAAATTCATGCACACAAATATCAATGCAGTTTGTCTGCATCCACTGTTTAGACTTGTTAGATTTTTCTAAATATATAGCCTGCACAGATGGAGGGTGCTGCAGCTTCTGACTTGTGTGTTTCATCATCATCTCATTGAAGAGAATATATATATATATATATATATATATATATATATATATATATATATATATATATATATATATATAAGAATATCATAATAATACCAATATTAAACACAAAAGTAATATAATAGATTAGTTTCAATTTAAAGTAGTAATACCTATTACATTTTTAAGTAACTTCCACAACAATGAGTACAGAAATGTACACAAAAGGAGAGGACATAGACAGACATATTCCTCTCACACAATGTCTTGCACCTTACAGTCTATACCAGGGGTTTTCAACTGATTATGAACCAGGGACCACCACCCTGACTGAGAATCAACCTGGGGACCACCACCCTGACTGAGAATCAACTTGGGGACCACCACCCTGACTGAGAATCAACCTGGGGACCACCACCCTGACTGAGAATTAACCTGGGGACCATTGTTGTGTTGGGAGGGGGGATATCGTGGTGTGTCAATATATATAACTTGTGGTCAATACGATAAATTCAAATATGAATCTTCACTTTTCTACATTACTAAATGCATGGTCAGGGACCACATACAACACCTTCACGGACCACCAGTGGTCCACGGACCACCTGTTGAAAACCCATGGTCTATACGACTAGGTCACTGTTTCTCTTATATGTATACATAATGTATATACTTAAATATACAGTATATAGATTCTATCTGGGCATGTCATAATAGGTGAAAATAGCTCACAATGGCTATTTTCAGTGAATAGATATGTAGAGGGGGAGGGGGTACCCCGGTCAGCAAGTAATATATAGTGTATGTTTTTAAATTACTTACTAAGAGAGGGAGAGGCAGTACTACTACTCATGAATGAAATAAAAAGAAAAAAACTCTGGAAAAGTTCATCTACAATATATACATGTGAAAATATGAAAATTAGTGCTGTAAGTGTAATGTGGTAGGTGTGTTACATCAGGTGCGATGTGCATTAGCAGTGAGAGAACTTGCTTTAAAACGTTCACCCTGTTACGAGTACCACACCTTGGCTGAGATAGTTTGTACCTTTTCAGCACACGAAGCTGGATTCCCAACCTGTAAGTATCAATTAAATCTGTGGTGAGACTAAAGAATCAACCATGAAGCAATTTATGCAGGGCTTACTCTGCTGCTTGGATTTTATTCACTTCCATTAAAAAAAGCAGTCATAGGAAAAAAAGTGCATGGTGCAACTCCATGTGGGGGTCCCCGTGGGGTCCTTGGAACTTCCAGACCCGTAGGAATGCGCCCAGGGTGCCGGCCCGGTTCCGGCGAACCACCCCGCGTCAGAAACGGTTGAGAAATGACAGAGTTACCATGTGGGGGTCCCCAGGGGGTCCCTCTACTGTATTGTACTGTACTGTCACACCCAAAATCATCATATAAACAGTAAATATGTGTGGCCTGGGCCGTGGCTCAGCGGTCCAGGCGCCTTGGCCAGTGGTCCGAGTCTGGCAGTGTGCCGCGGGTTCAACTCCCGATCCTGACGGCCTTTGCTGCATGTCACTCCCCCATCTCTCTCCCCCATTTCCTGTCAGCCTACTGTCTGTCCCTCTATACAATATAAAATAAAGGCAAAAGCCACAAAAAAAAACATAACAAAAAAAAACAGTGACACACATGTGTGTGTGTTAGGCTGCACAACAGTGACACTTGGTGGTGAAAACCAACCAAACGCTATTTTTGTGCTTGGACACAGCCAGCCAGCGAGCCAGCGACACAGCCCGCCAGCCAGGGACACACATAGCTGTCTATAGGAGTGGTTGCACCACTCAAAAATAAATCCTAAGAAGTTGATAAGAACTGTAGAAATGAAGTCATGGCCAGAGAGTGCTATATCTCTGGTCATACATAATGTCTCATGCATAATCTAGCATAATACATCATGTGGATTCACTTAAAGCGCCGTTTGTGGATAGCAACATGCATATACAGATGTGTACATATCTACGCATTCATATCTTATGTGTCTCTTATATGTACTCTCACATGCACACTATGCATTGAAATGGTGTAAATTCTGTAGAATGAATATTGTCGCTGTTGGATGGAAACCATTCCTTTTCCTTTTTTTAGTATTATTTGTGTATTAATCGTGAAAATAGCCAATATACAAGCTCACAACTGCGATGTTGTGAGCTTGTAGATCAGCAATTCTCACTACTTTTGTGCTACACTCTTGTATGATAAAGTATGGCATTAATATCCTGAGTAGGACACATGTAAATGATTTTAAGGTCTGAGTCGATGACATAGTAATTTCTATTTCATATCTAGGATGTATCCTTGACAATAAACTGGCAGGTGAAAGCATGGCAACAAGTGCGATCAAAAGTGTAAATCAAAGATTCTTGGACAGAATCTCCTCCTTTGTTAACAAAAGGGCCCTCAGGCCGTTAGCTGGAGCCCTCATACTGCCCAATTTTTACTATACTTGTATGTCCTGGTTCTCTAACATCTCAAAGGCACAGAAAACTAAGCTCCAAACTTCCCAAAACAAACTAATCCTACTTCTTCTTCACCTAGGGCCCATGACCCACCTACTGTATATGCGGAGCATTTTGACATCATAGGCTGGCTCAGGGTGGAAGACAGAGTCAAGCAATTGAAGATGGGCCTGAGTGGGCCTGACATTAAAAATTGTAAATGCAACTTTACCCTCCATGCACTCAGTACCCACTTACTTGACTAATTACTTTAAAAAAAAGTGAGCAACACCCACAGCTTCCTTCAAGACAGGCCTAAAAATTCACCTGTCAGCAGGTCAAAGGGAGAGGAGGTGATCGCCCCCACCTCTTTATCCTGATAATCCCCTTCCGATTAACGGCCCCAACCTGTACATGCTGTATATTTCATGTTTAGAGGAAATTCATATGTTGTTTTAAATTATTATTGTTATATCAATTGTTGTTACTGTGTTCAATTATTATTCATGTCATATGTAGAATTTGTAGGAAATCTTTGGAAATGTTTTGCTACTTACATGCCCAAAATAGGGACACCAGGTTGAAAGTAATTAAGATGTGACATGCTAAGAGAGCTGTGGAGGCACAATGGAACGTCAGACATGTTTTCTTTTTTCTTTTCTTTTTTAGATCTGACAGCTAGATCATTTGAGCCTGACAAGATAACACTTAAATGCAGAGGTGACATGACAGTGTCTTGAGAGGCAGGTGGATCGATACTCCGCTCAGATCGTCAGGATCTGAGCAGTACGACATTTGGAGAGGCCAATCTTGGCACAGCAGTGGTAGAGCAGCTGCTTGGAAATCAGAAGGTTCCCGGTTCCCGATTGCTGTTTTTCATCATAGATTTTATTAGATTGACTGTAACGGAAACGCTGCTAATTATGAAAAGTTACCGTGCCTGTCAAGTATTAGCATATAGCCCTATCACTGTATATTTGTGTGCTATGTCATTTGTTAGTGTCCCATTCTATTTTTTCTTGCTTTAAAATATATTCTTTATCGCGACCGATATATGTGTTATATATGTGTAACTCAATCTGCAAGACAAGTCCCAACATCATTTCGCTGCTTGTACCTGTGTAAGTCAGTGACAAATAAAAACGTATTGAATCTTGTTGAATAATTATTATTATTTTGACTAAATCGACAGTGACGTTTACTCATGTCATTTTGGACAATGTTTATTGTTAAACAGAGATGTAACAATTCCAAAAACTCACGATAGGCCTACAATAATATCACAATAACCAAGTCCACAATAAGATATCAAGACAAAAAAATGAATAAATGTTAATTCACTTATTATCATCACATGCTCAGAATAGAGTTAGAGGTGATAATGAGATGCACTCTGCTTGTTTGAGTCTTTGGGCCACTTTAGTTTGTGTCTCTTGGTGAGAGCTAGCAGTGCTGTTTGACTAAAGCTAAGTTAAAGGCCATGTTGCTCAGTCAACAAATTAGACTAGACAATTAGCTAACTAACCAAGCGGTCCTATATGTGTGTTCATGTTTCACCTGAAATTTTTGCTCAATTCATTAAAATTACAACAGAGAGCATCTGAGCATTAAAATGCTGCATTATAATGTTAATATTGGATTAGCTACAATTTAATAGTATGATCACAAGCTAGAGTATGGCTGGAGTTTCAAGAATATAGCATCCCGGGACAAAACTAGACAGCTCCAAGCAGTGAAAACAATCCTGTTTCACTATACTGACATACTGTCACTGTGTCCGTTTCCCCCCCCTCTGCCACTGAAAATATAAGCCCTTTCAATAAAAAATAAAATCTCTCTCAAATATTCAATGGTCCCTTTTTCCTGGGAGAGGTAAGGCGTATCGTTGAATAATGCAGCCAGACAGGGATCTCCCATGCAGCATGAGTCTCACTCTCTACAGACATCACTGAGTAGCTTTGATCCCACTTGAGTAGCATCTATCAGGATGACATCATTCACAACAGAAGATATGATGAGACAGTAGTACACTACAACACTATTTGAGCCAACTCTAGACCAGACAGTTATGTTACTCATATTTAGACCAATCTATTGGCCATCTGTTGATTAATAAATAAATAAAATCACAGTCCGACTGCCATTTCTAAATGAAAATGCCACCAATCTGTAGCCTATACTGCATGCTGTAGATTCGTACTGAAAAGCTAACTTGTGACTAAACTTGTGTGGTCTTCATTTATCTTGCGGTGATTGTCCTGGGGGTGCCTACATGTAAAAACCACAGGGAAAAGAAAACAACATCTTTATGCAGTGGCAGCAGGTCTCCAGCTTGTAGATTAGGGCACTGGGAGCACTTTGCAGGTTGTTGTCACAGGTATGACGAGAGAGAATTGCGCTTGCTATCCCCCAGGTTGAATGAGGTGTGAACAAAATATGTCTCATGTACAATGAGATGACGAGAACAAAACAACCTGAATATGCTTTTAATTAATCTATATACCAGTATTTCTGTGTCATATCTGTTTTTTAAGTTACTTTACTTCCAAGGTGGATTCAGGTTTGACATTTAGTTTTTTATGGTGTTATATCGTTCCATATATCCCCCAAAGATTTTTATTTTTTACTAATTCTAGTTATTGTATGGTTAATGTTACTATTGCTATGATGTTGAGGAAACAAAACCTATTAATTTTAGCTCACATATAGTATACGAGATAAAAATCTTTAATCTTCACTGGACCACCACCACTGAAATCGACAACTGAACACTAGACGAGGCATCAAAAAGAAATCTATCCAATCCAACAAGCTCAATCAAATCACAAGGACAAAGAGAGAGTGTGAACATTGGCACAGGAATGACTGATCTTTGGGGAATTGGCAAGGCTAACAGCAAGCAAGAGCATTACATATGGTGTGCCATTTTCACAGCTTCCACAAAGAGAACGCAAAAAAGTGTTATATCTCACCATCTAAGACTAATAAACAATGAGCCAAATGTGTTAGAGATTTATGTTGCGACAAAGACTCCAGGTAAGGCAAGATCATGTTTTCAATTCATATCTGAACATAATAGATAAAAAACAAAATTAAGATTTGTTAAAAGGTGTCACTTAAATTTAAAATAAATAATCACATTGTTAGTAATAGTGATGCGTGGCACGATTAGCTTGAAAAACCTGTGTTACAAAGTATAAATTAAGATTGAAGTTGAGCAAAAAGACTGAGTGGTAATGAAGCCATCCTCCCACTAATTCTATGAGGTGTCAGTCAGGGAACTGGCCTGCCAGGATGACTTTCAGTTCCACCCGAACCAGATGGTTTCTTAACACTGAATAAATGAATGGACTTGCACATGGCACCTCTAGCATGGTTCATGTTCCTCTATGCAGGACAAACAGGGTGGTCAGCAGAAGGATAAGCGTGGGTAACCTTGAGCGACCATGACATGTGTTTCCTCAATCTCAAATGAGATTTGTTGCTAACGTGAAGTTGACTAACATGCTCACATTTCCTATAGCTGTTATGTTGACAAAGTGTTAGGATGAGGCCTTTGTCGTTATAACTGTACATAGCTCACACCTAAAGTGTTATCTCCCATGTCCTCCTCCAGTACAATTTATTAACATCATTAGACAGATCACTCCACCTTTCCGATGGTGTGAACTGCTATCAATTATTTAGCAGTCTTTCAATTATTATATATTGTTAAAGCACCTGCTAATGAATTGTGAAACCAATGTGTTATGGTGTGATTGTGACTGGCTATAACCAGCTACTGTACATTTATGGCAGCATGCAGGCATCCCTTTCAATTAGATTGAGGAGACCTTTCTTTTTTCATTCATTCATTAAGCATGGCTGGTGTGAGGATGTCCACCTTGCACATAGACAAAGGTGTTCGTGCATTTGCCGTTATAGCCACCAGCATCCCGGCCCCAGCGCAAGACCAGCAATACTTGAGGACTCTGAGGACAAGAACATTGGACCCACTGTGATTTTCACCGGGGACAAAGATATTCACACCCGTACAAGGTGTTGTTTGGAAGTCTGATAATCATGTGTGAAACTAGAGGGGTAGACTGGAGTGAGAGCCTTATTGGAAGGAGTAGATCTTGACATAAGCATCCAGGAAAGGACAGTGTTGTTATTTTGCATGTGTAAAACAATACGAATAAAACGGTGCGGGGGACACACATAATCTAGCATTGTGTGCATCTTACAGATAGATACCAGTCTTGTGTCTAATTGAAGCTACACATGACCATATGGGCAAGTGCAAAAATAGAATATCCAAGAAGTATATAAGGATTCTTGTAGCGCATGAAAAAAATCCAACAATTTCTAACATCACTGCCAATCTAATCAGTCAATGGCTGAAATATCCTATAATATCCACGGAGGACATAACACGATAACTACAATCTCTACATTAATTAACTGAGCGGCATATATAACAAAAACAAATTTCAATACGTGCTGCATTCCTAGACCTCATCATTATAGGATTAGAGGCTAAAAAACAAAGTGCATGAAAGTTGCTCCTCCTCTCCCTGCATCGGTGATGTTCAGAGGCAGCCTGTTATTGGAGGTGTTAATTGGCAAATTCAGTACAAGTCAAGAGCATGTTCCCTGTCGTCCTCGCCTAGCGAGGCTAGGTCATTAAACCGAGAATGGATTCTCTCATGCCGCCTTAACCCTTGAAGCACAAGTTATCTTATTTTTTCCCCCGCAAACATCCCCAAGCTCTGCCCCACCCCCACATGTATCACGATCGAAAAAACAACCTACACTGATCCATCAGAGAAACACTGACTTCATACGGAGGGCATTTTATCAGACAGGACTGTCAGCCATCAATTTGCTTGCCATTGGTACTTAAATGTCTTCCAAAAGTTCTGGAGTTTACAAACAATCAGAAGTTTCTAAGTTTCTCATCTCCCAATGGAAATATTGCAATCAATCAACATTATTGCAACTGAACAATGTGAGTGAGTTCCAAAACATTATTTAAATTACAGTGATCGCCAGAGCTCTTGTGCTCTGCGTAGGCTATCGACCGAGCACCTCTCGTCTGCCTGAAATGTGAGCCTCCTCTGGGGTTCTGGGTGCGATCTCACTACTGCCTCTGTCATCACTTGCTGTGACTGCCAAATCTCTGCTCCAGGAATCAGGGCTCTCAAACCAGCACTGAAACAAACATGCTATGGAAAGAGGTTGTTGTGAGACTTTGCACAGGCAGCAACGGTTTCAACACATTTAATCGAACACAAAGTCGGTCCTGCCACTTCTGCACAGAGAGCACGCGGATCCAAACGCATGGCATGACAACTGTGAGGTGATACTGTTGTAGTATACAACATGCTGTGTACTCATACAAGGTACTTGTACGTGAATATGCAATGTACTTGATATGTATTGTGTACTGCCTGGAGTGTAATAGACTGCTATTACACTCCAGGCAGTACACAATACATATCAAGTACATTGCATATTCACGTATAAGTACCTTGTATGAGTACACAGCATGTTGTATACTACAACAATACTCTCAGCTCACTGTGCTGCGAGAGCTGGCAGTCCCTTATGCCACGGTGACCAGCAGAGATGGATGAATATGTTTTGCCCCTAAGTTGTTAATTATGTACATGACATGATGTTAAGAGGACATTATGCAATTTCTATACGTAAGTAGTTACTGTAGTTACTTTTCCGTGGAAACAGTGTGATTAAAGAAAAAGCTGTTTAGAATTATGTGGAGTCTTCCTCCATTTCTATTGTCTAAAGTAGCATTATAATCAAATAATAATACCGTAAAAGACAATATCTTGTTTTAAGTTTAACTATAATGTAATCATCACAACTTAAGCAATGGAATTGTTGTTATTAGGGTATATGTTACTGTAGATTTGCAGTTACGTGAAATTTGTCCTCTGCACTTAACGCATCCTAAGTATTAGGAACGTTGCATTTGACTGAGAATGCCAACACAGGGTGTTGAGTCTAACTGAGTTAAATCAAAAAGAAAAAAATACAACGATGTTCTGTACTGAGAGCAGCCACTTAGTAAACTAATTGTTGGTGTATTTTGAAAAGATGCAATGGTACATCCTGTTGACAAATTAATTCAGATCAGTGTAAATACAATCTCCTAGTCCTATTGAACAAAATGTATAAGCTCTGCTTGTGATAAATATCAAGGCTATATACTGTATGGCATATTATGTATTGATCAGCAAAATAAACATGCATCTGCATTTTCTTTCCAGAGACATTATTATTGTCTGACAGACCTGCCATGTAATATAGAACATTGTAACTGGTGGACTATTATGACCACACGTGTTTGTCACATTTTCGATTGAATGCTCTTCCAGTAGAAGTCACAATGAAGGCAACAGCTTGATGAATACCAATCGGTGTCAATTAGTATAGTTTATGACGGATTAGAGACCAGCTTGACAAAGGAGAAAGTACACAAATGCACTATTTCTCTGAAGCAAATAGAATTTGTCTTTGCTGTTTGTACAAAAAAAGAAAAATGCAATAAATATATATATATTTTTTGTGTGCTCTTTACCTTCTTTTTGGCAAATGACAGAGTTCCAATTATCATATTCAACTTTTTGGCAAATTTGTTAGCAACCTTATCACATTCATTACTCAAATTTAGTTTTTCAGCTGTTTCATAGTGTATTGTCATTTCATTATTGCAATAGCAATCAAAAAAGTTGAATAAGTAAATGAAAGGAAAATAAAAAGCCTCAATCACCACACCATTATATTTTGTTTAAAAGACATAATCAGTAATGTTGGCCATCACATAGATCAGCTTCTTGACTATAGGGACAAATAAGATCTGTAAAGCCTGATTTATACTCTGTCATGCGACTGCATATAAATTAGGCATAAGAGCACAAATATGTCAGTTTCCTTCCCTTGTTTAGAGAAGACTGTGGTCTCCAGAAACCAACGACTTCCCATACTGCCCCTGAACTCTCTGCAGCACCGACTGGTGGTGCAGTACTACTGCTGATTAGCATGCAATAATGATGGTGAGCCGGGCTCCATTGTTCCAACACCTCCCTTCTCCTCTCCTCCGCAATCTGTCACCATTCAGCGGACTAGAGCTGCCTCAAATGCTGCTCTCCACAAATGAGATGGATAATTAGTTGCCCCACACGAATACTGCACTCTTCTCACCCCTGATTGCTTTCACCTTTTTGCTCCTGGCAATTTTGACACCTTGTAATCAGCCTGCTGCTGCTCCATTTCAATCCATATCCTTCTCCCCCCCCCATCTTTAATTTTTATTTTATTTTTCTCAGTCCATTTCGTAACATTCCTACCACTTCCAACAAAACTCTGAAATAAGATGTCCCTAGCTTCAAGCTAAAATATGGCAACAACTCCTCAGCTCTAACCACATTCAACCTGGCATCGCTATTTTTCAAAACACACAATACAAGTTCATAAGGCAAGCTTGTAGATCAGCTATTTTTAAGTATAAAATAGTATAAAACAAAAGTTGTTAAAGTGGCCTTTTCTGGCCTGCTTGCATTTCTTTACTAAGAAGTGAGCAAAGAATTATCTTAAAAATGGATGAGAAAAAAAAAAGAAAAAAACACAGGCCTAGCTGTCAGTGCGACTTTCCTTTTCCAAATAACAAGGAATGACAACATAATTATGTGCAAGCAGCTGTTCATGATCCCAGAGAGAAAAGCATGCAGGCTGCACAATGTTCAACTTCACATATTAATCATTAGGGATAGTTTTTGTTTTGTGTTATCAAGATTCAGAATAAATTCTCCCCCTTAATGTACACAATGTCATGTGAGATGTGGAATTCTGGCATTTGTTTATCCAAAATAAACATGCATTATGCTTAACATTGAAATTGACAATATTCAGCTTTGTCGGCACAGAGAACAAGATGTTTATTTTTATTTTATTTTTCCAATCTTTTGCCATCCTCATCATATGTTGTGATACGATTCGGTGCAATAATAAAGACACTTGCTAATTCCTCTTTTTTTTAAGTTTAAAGTTATTTTTGGAATACAGAAAACCGATGCAATTTAACTGCTCAGTTGAACAGATCAATGCAATTTAAATTTGATAAATTGTAGTTGAATATCGGAAATACCCAATAATGCCCAACGCGTGCAAAACAGAAGAGAGGAGAAAAAAAGCATAGCCTGTTTGCAGTCTTCACACCAGCTCATCTACTCAGCACAAGTGTTACCAGCCCATAGCTAAGGGGCTGCAAGGTCCTCTCTGCACAGCAATGTGTTTCGATACACATATTGTCCCTATGTCCTTAACACATCATCACACAAGATAGTGAAAATCATTGCAATTGTTTGCAAAGCTGTGAATAAATATTGCAGAAGTCAAAAGCTGTTGCTAATACTCAGAAAACTAAGGCTTGGACAAATAAAAGAGACGGATGCTACGGAGTATCGCTATCACACACTGAGCGCATAGACTATAGTCAGCTTTTAAAGAATTTCTGGACAAACGTGCAGAAACATGTGAATATGTGAACATATGGCATAATAACTTTTAAATGTATTTAATTAAATGGGATTCTTTTCATCTCTGTGCTAAGAATGCCATACAGATGATCCAAATTAGAATACAAAAATAGTCTACAGCTTGGTATTCTACCGGTGCAAATTCTGGTGATTTGTTACTAATCAGCATGTGTAAAACATGTTAGAATGCCACCAACTTCTATTCTAAAAAATAAAAAAATAATTTGTACAACTTCACCGTGTGTAAAATATATCTACTGAATTATGTTGAGATCAACAAAAAGAGAAGGTAATATAATATACTGTATATATCCCATCTCAACAATAATATATAAATTATATAAATCACAAAACTTACATTTCCAAAGTGAGCTCATTCTCCTGTAGAACTCAGATTGAAGATCTCCCTGGAACATAATGCATTAATATATTTTGAGTCCTTAAGAATTAGAATTCAAAAATCTTCGATTAAAACAAAATTATCATACAAACTGCTTTTTTGTTGTTGTTATTGTTGTTGTATATGACATAGGTGAATATAACAAATAAGTACATCCATGGGTGAATATAACAAAAAAGTACATTCGTGACAAGAATAAATGATTTTTTTATTACACTTACACTATTACATATTTAACATACTGCGGATAATCACTTTAGAGTACAATCTCAGAAATATGTAAAAACAAAATAAAAAAATAAAGGTCAGGAAAGTGTACCATTCAACAGTTAGAAATTAAATAAATTGATTGACAGTGGTTTCAAGTCTTATTGTAAAAAGGCAGTGTCGTTTGAAAACCAGTACAGCGCATGTACTTCATGGCGGACAACAAAGGCATGAATAAACCATGAATATACAGTAAATATTAGGAGGCACCGTTGCATCGGCCAGCCAGTGAGTGTCTCCTTCAGTGTCAATTGCTGGCTTCACTCTTTTGAGAAAAATGGGAATAGAGATGGCTGTTCATGGACTCCTGAGGAACCACCGCGTGGCAGAAAGCACATTTGTCACGGCTGCTGCTCTGCGCGATCTCCAGCTCCGTCCCCATGTCAGCTGGCTGCGCCCCAGCCTCACACAGCTCAGGGCTCCAGAGAGGCTGTAGAAGGGGAACGCAAAACACACAATGTGCTTTATCATTTATACATTTAACAATACTTACACTCACCTACTGAAGAGTATGCCGGACCACTTGGCCTTTAAATTAAAGTATCTGTTGCTTTAAGGAATACATACAAGATGTGTCCTCTGTGAACCCACTTCATGCACAAAAATATTCAACAGTGAAGGCACAGAGACTCATTCTCAAGTGATTAATTATCTTACCATTTATCACTTTCTAGAGACTGGCTAATGAGTTCATCCAACCTATGAAACTTCTAACACACGTAACTTCTATAATTATATAACCCAAGAAAGGTACTGTACATTTGGGTTTTTTTTAATATTTTTTTTTAATTTTAAATAAACAACTTTAGTAAGAAAAATGTTTAAACACATTAGCCCTAAAACACGCACACACGCGTGCACACGCAATTATTTCATAAATATTTCAACACTGTAGTGAACTTCCTTCTGGTTGCTTACTCTGCAGCAGATACACCATACTATAACCAGAGTTCCCATAATGCATTAGCAAAATCATCAGCTTAATTTAACAGAAGCATTTTGAATGAAGCCTAGGGAGTTTTTCCTTCTTTTTCTTTCCATTTTTATCACACTCTCATTCTCATCCATTAGGGAAGACCATTCAGAAACGGACAATTTGCTACTACATTTCTCAGACCGTCTCCTGCGATTCTCACCTGTTGGGGTCCCCGTACACTCTCTTGGGAAAGCGAGGTGGGGGATGAAGTGGAGCAGGAGGAGGGCGACACAGGGTATGCGAAAGGCATAACCAGGTCTGCAGGCATTTCCTCGGTCACCGTGGCGGCAGCAGGCACCCCGTCAAGAGGCCGTTTCATGAGCACGGAAAGACCAACGTGTTTTTCTGGAGCACTATTTAGAAACTCGTACTCACTGTCCGCGGAGGGGGGAAACCTGACACTAAGTTTTGTAAGAGAGTCAACCAAGTCCCTGTCTTCAGGACTGGCGCCCCGGGACGCCAGGGATGTGGGTGGGTGCGGGATGTCCACTGCTGACCTCAGGGCAGAAGGAAAGGGCCTCTCCGCTTGCTCCACTGTACCGTCCGTGCACTGGATAGGCATGGAAAAACGCTGATCTATCAAATGGCAGGGGGAGAAAAAAACATGGTGTGTTTGTGATTAGATAAAAAAAACACTGACACTGACATTCCATGATCTTTGGAAAATTGTCATGAGGGCATTCACACTTTTAAATGTATTTTTCACAACTTATTGAGGAATTTTAATGTTGATCTCATAATACTTGAATATATTTTCACTTAATTATACAACTGGTAAAGAGAGCGAATATCCTGCATTAATCAGTGGAATAATTAAATGGTGTTTATCTGCTCATTCTATTTTCATACAGGTAGCTTTGCCAATGGTTCAAGAGCGCAATCAGTCATAAATGTATGGTTCTGGTTAAATGTTTCAAGTTTTTATTTAAATGCAGTTCAAGTGAGTAACCTGAAATTGTAAAAATAAAATCAGGTAACAAGTAATTAACATTAACAACTAAAACATATTCAGCAGCAATTAAAGTAAATTAAGCCTTGGAAAATGATGCAAACAATTCTTTATAGTGTGTTGCACATGTGTTATTACAATCTCTGAAACAAAATATGGCAATATATATGTTGCTTGAAATAGGAAGGAGAAGTCGCACAGATCATATAGTCACAATGCAAAACCTTTTATTAAGTTACCAACGTTTCGGCAAACAAAATGGCTTCTTCAGGGTATTGGTATACCCTGAAGAAGTTTGCCGAAACGTTGGTAACCTAATAAAAAGGTTTTTTTGCATCGTGACTACGAGCTGTGCGACCTCTCCTTCCTATTTCAAGTTTGTCTCCCGTGGTCAGCACCTCCCTACTATTTGTGTGCACTCCTACCTTCTTTGTTTGCTTTAATATATGTTGCTATCATAATGGCAAGAAGAAGGCAATTAATAAATTAAGACAGAACAGCAAAACCCTTAAAGGAGTAGTTCACCTAAAAGATACAAATTACACACCCCATGAAGGCTTGAATTCATGGAGGTTTTGTCGCATTTCTAAGCCAATAATAATTTGATTACCGACGGAAAGATGTTAATGTCTCTGGTAGGAGACTCTGCAAGTCTCGTACTGGAGAGTGGAGACGACTTTTGGGGTTGAACTACTCCTTTAAAAAGGTGTATAGGAATTTCCTTTAGAGAAATTGCAAAGAAAACCAATTGTCGCTGAGTTATCACTGGAGGTAATTTTGACAAGAGGTCTGGCAGACCCAAAGCCACAACAGATTCACAAGACAAGATTCTGGATTCCACAGCTTGTATGATACATTCAAGCACAGTGTAACACTGGTAAATCTCACTGGTAAAATATTCATTGCATGTTTAACAGGTCAAGTGGCAGTAAAAACGCCATTACTATGTATACGTATGTATATGTATGTTTATGACATGTATATATTGTATTCATATCAGAAATGTTTGTTAGAATTGATTGTGATGTTGTTTATGTCGTCTTCATAGTGCGGTATGGTCATCAGCCATGTTATTTTTTCTTTTTCTTTTATGGTTATGTTTTGTCTCCTTTTTTTTAAGTCTCTTGTTTTGTTTGTTTGTTTGTATGTTTTTGCTATTTTTTCAATATGTTAATTACTGGATATACATTCTTGAAATGCCTGTAAGTTTTCTTTTTTTTCATCATTTCATCATTGCTATGATGGAAAAATAAGAAAAAGAGCCTTGCCTGGTCCAGGAAGCCCTACCAGTAGACTACTGAAGACTAGAAGGTCTTAGGAACCCATTAATCAAAATGTATTAGACATCTTCAGTTCATGAGGGTGGGGGAGGGCTTTTTGTATACAATTGCGGAGGTGAAAATATGGTTTCTCAGTGTGTAATATAAACATTCAAACTTGGAGGAGGAAGCATGATGGTCTGGAAGCCATAGTTGGCGACTTGCACAGAGTGACTCTCTGGCATCCTGAATCAAAGTGGCTTTTAACTACAGTGTTTTGCAGCGCCATGCAATACCCCCTGGTCCACGTCTATAGGTTTTCAACCGGTGATCCACCGACCCCTAGTGGTCTGCAGAGGTATTGCAGGTGGTCCCTGGCCATGCATTTGGAAAATATATTTTTCTTTTGTTTCTTGTTTGCATGAAAATTATAATATTTTGAGAGAGCATTTGGGCTGTCCTGTTTTATCCAAGGAGAAAATACTTTGATGCATTCAAATGTGGCTGTATCCAACAGAAATGTTGTGCTTCTTGCCAAATGATATCCCTGCTCTTTACTGGTAATAACTAGATTTGATTTTGTCCATCTCATGAATGTAGCCCGTTATAGCGTGATTAGTGAGTAACAAGGTAGAACATTAACCCATGGAATGGTGCATGAACCCCCAGGACCATTGTGTCAGGTGGGTCTATGAATATGATGGGCACACCCAACACAATAGTGGTGGTCCCCAGGTTGCTCTTAGTCAGGATGGTGGTCCCTGGGTCAAAATCAGTTGAAAACCCCTGGTCTAGTTGGTCAGTGGTTCAACCTACGCAATGACCCCAAAAAGACCTCCAGGCTATGATAAAATGTCCATGGTAGAAAAGAACAAGTCAGTAGGCCTCAAATCATGGAATGGCTATTATATTATTATATAGCAGTCTCCAGGTGAAACCCCATGAAGCTGGTTTGGTGAAAGTAAAGCAACCTAGAAGTGCAACAAATTTGTGTGAACTTCTGCTACAGTACCCAAGAAAAACTATCTGCACATACTGTTATATTGAATGCGCAAAAGATGGCTTAAGTACCTGAGTAGTTGAGTCAGAACATTTAATTACATTTAGTTTAAAGAAAACAATTTCTGGATTTATTGTTCATCTCCAAATGTGTATTTGTTCTATGAGTAGGCTATAGTGAGACATTATACTGTGTACATTTCAACAAAAAATTGAAAGATGTGTTCTTTAGATCGGTAGTGTGTGTGTGTGTGTGTGTGTATATATATACAAGGAAGGAACACGTTATTCCGACCAGTTCCTTTCCCCTCCATCAGGCACCCCAGCTGGCCAGGGGGAGGTAGTTTAGAGACCAGGATTACTGCATGTTTTTTGTGAGGGTACTTACTCTAGGGGACACGGAGAGAACATGCAAACTCC
The DNA here is from genome assembly GCF_964188405.1 of Protomyctophum parallelum. Lineage (NCBI taxonomy): Eukaryota > Metazoa > Chordata > Actinopteri > Myctophiformes > Myctophidae > Protomyctophum > Protomyctophum parallelum. The sequence continues at coordinate 21,976,997 of NC_139707.1, read as the reverse complement.
ACACAGAAAGGCCCTTTCACCAACCCCACCTAGGGTATGGGCACTGATAACGCGGAGGAGGGAACATGCCCCCAGCGCCTGAATCGAACCCAGGACCTTCTAGCTGTGAGGCGACAGCACTACAGACTGTGCCACCGTGCCATTATTTTCATTTTCAACCGTTATGACACATCTGAAGCTCAACTCAACATATTTTCTCTTAGAATAATTACATTTAAAAAATAACTGGATTCGGACTCAGGTCTTGTGCAACTGGCAGAAAAATAAACTTTAACATTACCATTTGATGTATCGTTTCCCCCATGAATTCTTTTCAAGTGGTCTTTTTGTCTTCTTGTTAAAGACCGTATCTGCTGGAATTTCCCTTGAATTGCTTCAAATACCTCAAGCATATCTTTACTGAGAAACAAAGAAAGAAGAATGAGGGGAAAAAGAAGCTGTAATATATATAAGCATGACTGGAGGCTGCACTTAAATGTGACATACTTGTCAATACTGCTGTTTACTGGTAATTTATTTGGAGCAACCACAGCAGTTTCTGTATTCTCCGTCTGAAAAAACAGACATATTACATTCAGAGACTCAAAGAGGACTGACTTAAAACTACATTCAAATTCAGATTACTCACAAGTGCAATAAAGTGTTGGCTGCAGTGCACACTCATTCAAAACGACTGATTTCCACAAAATAATATTTTTACAATACAATAAAGCTGACGCTCAGCTGTTGAAACATGACGCCTACAGTGGCATTATCCTCTAGCACCATCTGTTGATGTAACACAGAACTTACTCTTGGCCACTGAATAATTCTAGTGAGAATGTTCTATTACAGAAGCATCTTCCTTCTGTTATCATGTGTTCACTTCAATCATTAGACAAGTGAAGGTGTACAGGGAACATTTTGTAACACTTGCAATGCATCCTATGTCTAAAATGCATTATAACCATACTTATAAGGCATTATAATCACAGTATAACTGTAGTTATAAGAACTCATAACACATTATAAAGCATATTGTATCTTATAAGGTCAAGCATTATAATATTTCATAATTGCTGCTGGACACCCATATAACATTTTCTTCCATAGTTGTAATACATTAAAATAATATAATATTATGATAAAATAATCATCTAATAGTGGTTGAGTTTTGCTGCCAAAGGTGAAAAATAAAAATAAAAAACACATTGATCCTTGTGACATGCAGCACTGAATCTTTGACAAGTGTGAATAAGGTTTAAGATCACAGAGACACAAGGAGGAGCAGGTTTGACTTTGAAGCATCTGAGAGATTTTTAAGTTAAAGAACCGTACCAATAAATGTCATTGTCAACATCTGCAACATAGTTTACAAAAATCAAAACTACTTTTTTTGTTGTTGCATTTTGGTCTAATGTTACAGAATGCACCAGAAAATGTTTTTTGTCAATGTTATCTGTAACTCACTGTATCATTCAAGCTACATGTCAAGATCAAAATGCAGGGAACAATTGCAGGCGGATTGATACATCAATGACTGTAATACAATAATTTTAGATAAAATAAACAAATCATCGTACATCATCATGATGTAACATGTCGATTTGCTTGTCCACATGACGTAAATTATCCATTCATTGTCAATGGGAATTTGTGTAAGACGAAGATCTACACTAATATAGCAGGGGCTAGCGCCCCTCAAAAATATACACTGCACGTATGTGCCCCAATCTCTGCTAATGCCTAGAAGTCTTAATTAGACTGGTATGGTCCTTTAATAATGCAACCTTAAACAGCGATTAATCAAACATAAAGCAGGAATGATGTCTGACAGCCATCCAAAAAAGTGCAGTATTCCTATGTTTAACAAAAACAGTACATTATTGAACACAGTAGCTCTGTGTTCAATAATGTACTGTTTTTGTTAAACATAGGAATAGCTGCACGGTCGGCAAGGATACAATTATTTGTGGGACATTACATTTTGGTAATTAATGTGCATGTGTGTACGTGAACAAGCATGGTATTATGACCAATTATGACCAATATCCGATTATTTGCCAATACCGATACTGACCGATTCCAATATTACACGGATCGTGCTGCCTTCAAACATTAGAAATACACGAAACAAAAGCGACAGAGCCATTGACGGTCACATTATTATTGTGACAGTCATATTATCAATATCTGTGAAAATAATCTGGATTATTTTTAGACCGATCCGATACAAATATGGCATTTTTATGGCCAATATGGCCGATTTCAATATGCTACTACACTACAGATTATATTTGTGCATCACTAATTAATAATTATACTACAAAGTTAAACATACCAGTACTTTCCTAAAAGGGCCAGGGCAATCAAGCAGATGGTTGGAAGGAAACAAAGTCTCTTCTTCCCGTTTTCTTGAAGCTGGTTCACATTTCATTTCTCCTTTGAATTCAAGGAGAGTGTAAATTAACCAACAATCACATAAGGTCCCAAGACAACACATGCTATAAACATTTATCACCCAGAATCCACAAAGTACTGCATTTAAGATTATGTCAGGACAGGATGCCCTCACTATTATGGATCAATATGTACAGTACACCGACAGTTTATACCCTCAGAGCTAAATTCATTTTCAGACAATTTCACTTTGTGAAACAGTTCATCTGTATCACTAACCTGAATGCTGCTTTGTTGCTGACATCAAACGAGTTTCAAGATTTGAAATCATCTCCTGTTGTTCCTCTATCTGCCTCTGAAGCAATTGAGTGTATCGCTCATAATATTCAGTCTGTAAAGATTAGACTTCAGTAACATTTCATGCACAGTGTGTACACTACAGGATCTAAGCATGGCCATAGCTACCAGGTCTAGGAACAGGAAGTACAAATGTCATATTTATTACATAATAATTCCCTGGCACTGGCAGGTAATGATTATGTTTGTTGCTGTTTATTAAAAAAAAACATTTCCTGAAAATATGACTGATGATGACAAAAACAATTAAATTGGGAAATGAACAACTGGGGCTCTATTTCTACTGGTTGGAGTCTGGTTGCTTTGAAAATAGCTGTATATATATGTGTGATGATTGCTTTTTTTGCATAGAAGTGTAGCCTACAGTACATTTGTACATTTGAAAATGGAGGACCCTGATGTAAACAAGTCTTAGTGCTTTTTCTGGTTTTATCCTTTCGTATTTATCCTTTGTATTGACCTGTACTTTCGTTGATTGAATCAATCAATCAATCTACAAGCTCACACACATGCATTGTGATACAATGCTTTGTGGAGGAATTAAGGAACACAGTGCTAATGTAATTAATATAGGCCTACACAAGTACACATATATACAAATATGTATTTGTTTTACCACTTGCTGTAGTTCCTTTTTGGCATTGTCTTTCTCAATGGAGGCCTGGCGATAAGCTTCAAAAGCTTTATTGAGCTGATCACCCATGTTCCTCTCCATGCCTTGTGTTCCACAATCATTACTGATGCAGCAGACATGAGCCCTGTACGTGTGACACGACAAAACAAAACAGTGTTATTACCAGTGTTACTACCTCAAGGAGGGCTTGGCAATAAATATATATTAATATTATGATTTTGTACTATATGACATAAGTGTTGTTTTTCCTTATTTTATAATTAAAAATGTTTTTATTATTTTGTTTCGTTTATATAGGCCTACCATTTATGTGATACAGACATTCAAATATTTAGTTGAGTTGTTACTGTAGGGCTTCAATTAACCTTCTCTACTGCCTGCTGAATAACTGTTATTTTTACTTGTGCATTATTGTTATTGCAGAATGAAATACTGTATATACAGTATTTGTTCAAAATTGTGATTGACTGTGTACATTTTTTTTAAAGAGTTTTTAGATGCAACGTTCAAGTTCAAGGTTCAAGGTTCAAGGTCTTTATTAATGTCCCAGAAGGGCAATTAGGTTACAGCAAAAGTAGTGGTTTTAAAACATACAAACAATACAATGCAAGTGAAGTTCCATACACGTTTTCTTGGGGGGCTTATTGTACAGACAACTTATTGCACTCTGGTGTAACAATGAATGTACAGGTGGACTGGAGCAACAAAAAATGTTTGACAGTGTGTGTCCATTTAGAAGTAACAACAATGTAGGTGATTCTATATATTTCATTTCAAGTGGTCTAGCCTATATATTTTTAAGCTTTGAGAATGGTAGCTCCAATCGGAACCTCTCCCTCCTCTGTACAGTTCCGAGCAGAGGGAGAGGTTCCAAATGGGAAACTTGTCACACTGTATTCTCAAAGGTGCTTTGGGGCGGCTGTGGAGGACAGGACACTGATGTGAATATTCAGGTGCTACGTTGGCAAAACATGACAAACATACATTGCTGTTGTTCGTGAATAATTGCTTCATCCCAACTCTCTACTGTACAGTTGGATTGCTGTCACAGGTAGGCTATTCAGACCAGATTCAGACACGCCAATGCAAGTGCACCAGCGCCACCATGTTGCAACAACCGTAGCTAGACAGTAGACTAGTCTACTTACTAGGTAGCCCCTCTCGGAACCCTCCATGAAGCTTTTCTGAAATGTTGATGTCGCTTTGTGTAGGGTGTCTGTTCATATTTATATTTTCGTATGGGAATTTTGGAACGCGGACATAAATATGCTCACTAACATCGTATCTGCGCCGTTTGACGGCCTGTTTTCCTTTGAGGGCTTCTGAAATCGTGAACTATAAGTACCTATACAAACTGCTGCGAATATCTCCTGTGGCGCGGAAGCCGTTAAGTATTTTTAATCTTTGTTTGACCGATTTGGTCGCTTTATTTCTTCTTGTTTGTTTACCGTTTATTGTACCGCCTCCCGGTGTGCGGTTGGCTTGTGCGGCTACGTCCCTGCCTCTGATCTGCTCTGTCATAGCTATAGCGCCACTAGCTAGCCAGATAGGCGGTACAATGAGGTGTCAATAAACAAGGAAGGAAGAGAAGAAAGCGACCAAATCGGTCAAACAAAGCGCCACAGGAGATATTCGCAGCGGCATGTATAGGTACTTATAGTTCACAGATTCAGAAGCCCTCACACGAAAAAAAAAAGTCGTCAAAGAGCGCACAGGCCGTAAACACGGTGTTTATGTTTTATTATGTCCGCGTACCAGGTGGCAGGATACTGCTGGAACAGGACCCCATGGTCTGTGTCGTCAAAAATGTCAGACTCAGAAACTTCAGTACCATTGGGTTCTGCTTGGAGGGCTACTTACTAGGCTATACATGGGCTGCAAAAGTTTATTTTCAACAATGTACCGAACCACGTATATGCCCACATTTCTAGTACTTACCCAAAACGACTCGATACAGTTCCGTGACATTTTTTTAAGTGTGAACACTAAAAAAGGTGACGGTAGCCCATTCAAGAGCATATCGGAATACTTCTATAACAATACAAAGCGAGTATCTCCTTACCTTCATTCGAATAACGTCAAAATATTGCTTGATAGCACGACATCTTCTCATTCTTCAAACTGCCAACAAAGTTACGAAACACAGGGGAGGATTATGGTGTGTTTCGTACAAATGTACATTTTACAGTCCTGTTGAGTTTGGGAACTTCCCTCGGGGAATCCCCCCGTTCTGTAGACTTCCGCCTTATGCGATCTGACCAATCAGCTTTTAGATTGAGAGTTCGCATTGGGTGGCTGAGGGTTCTTCTTTCTGCCTACACGTCTGTAGTATTAAAACAAGTTCCAAATTCCAATATTTTAGAGGTTGTGCTGCACTTCTGCTTGTGCAATATTGGATATTAAAATGATTGACATTTTCCCCTGTATTCAATAATTACATTTCCTATTCTTCAGGACTGGCAGTCTGGTCTGGCACTGGGAGATCAGCAAGCCACGGTTTTGATAGTTCTTGCAGTGCACTGTCTTGCTAGATACTATATGGGCCATATTATATGCCTCCCTTATACAGTTGACGTGACAGATGAATACTAGGGCTAAACTATGTTTAATCTGCAAAACATCTTTACTTATAAAATTCAGATTTTTCATTAAAAAAATGCTATTTCCTCTTAGTTGCAATCTCCCATAATGGCAATCTGAAGAATAACTGAAGAAAGAACTATGAAGGGCCATCATGATCTGCAACTGGCCTTTTTAGAATGCCACATGTGCTGATATATCTTTTGTAGGCTCACTTGTTTATTGCCGTTATCATAAAAACCAACGTATAGATACCCATGCAAAAAAAGAATCAATAAGGCAAATATAATTAGTTTATATTATAGCCTAATCTTTATGCATATTTGTCGTTTTATCCTACTTTATTAAATCAAAATGATAAAGTAGCCTGCCTGTTATACATGCATATTGCACCAGCATTCATCTATTCTACTACACTGCATTGCAGCTTTAGGTAGTAGTATGTGTAAGGTATACCAGAAAAGTACATACAGTATGATGCTTTGTGCGAAATTGTACAACCTGCTTTCAGAAATATAGGTACTTATGTTGAATGAATATGTATGAATGCATGACATCATGGTGTTCTACTACAGTAGAACTGTGCCATTTTATGAACGTATTGCTGAAGAATAATTATTCTAATAAAATCAATTATAAATGCATTAGGCTACATGGATGACCAATAGATGGCAGCTAAGCAACTTCCTCAGTGAGTATCCTGTTTACATTCTTCTGCAAGTCAATTCAATTAATTTAATTAAAGGACCAAGCAGTCCTGAAAGGACTTGGTCCTTCATTGTTTTTGTAGTTTTTCTTCTTCCGCCAAAAATAGCAATTCTGGCTTAACCGTGCAGTCGGTTTTCGCGAAATTTGGAGATATGGTAGAGGGCCATGCCAAACGGTGAGGATGAGAAGCCCACAACCATTGGCCAACCAGTGGCGCTATATTGAAAATGCAAACTTTGACCACGAATAGCTCATGAACCGTTTGGCCGTCAGCAATGAAACCTCGACACACATATGCGTCTCCTCATGCCGAACAAGTGTTGTTGCTCTTACTTTTGACCTCTGACCTCTAGATCACCCGCCATTTTGAATTATATGAAAATCAATTAAAATGCATCTCCTCCCAGGATATTTGATCAAAATGCACGAATACGCACCTATACGGACATGGGAAAGTATAGTACGTTTTTTTAAGTGAAAAAATTAAGGTTTTATGAGCCAATGAAAATTGCAGTTTTGTGAAAATTCTTCTTTTGTCCCTAATACATACATGCAGCGTCATATGCTTTTGCAACTTTACAGTATGGTAGAGGGTCATGCCAAATAGAACTGAAACCAGCCTTAAAAAATCACGTGTGAACTGAGTTTTGCAACTCCCCTCTCTCCCCCCCCCCCCCCCCCTCCCTCTCTCTCTCTCTCTCATAGGCAACAGTGCAGCACCATCTCTATCTCTGTTTCTGGCACAACAGCGCCCCTACTGGTACTAAAAGTCATACTGGTGCTCACAGTCACATAGGTGCATGCATGGATGGGTTAACGTCACATAGGCGGACACGGACAATGCTGTTCCTTGGAGTGGTTGCACCACTCAAAAAACATGAACAGCAAATACACTGTAATAATGAATAATGGACCAGGAACCAAATAATTGTTATCACAAACACTGAATGATTCTGCTGTTAACAATATAATGATGTCATGTAGACCACATGGTCTAGTGGTTAAGAGATTGGACTTTTATGCGGGAGCCCCGAGTTCGAATCCTGGGCATTGGTGCCGTGACCCGGATCAGGTTTCCCAGTGGGAGGAGGTCAAAAGGGAGGGGAGTGTAGCAGTGGCTCAGAGCCTCTGCCTGATGGTCTCAAAAGTCTAATATCTCCCCTGGTCCAGAGGGATATCCTGTTGGTCTAGTGGTTAAGATGTTAGGCTTTCATGCGGGAGGCCCGAATTCGAATCCTGTAGGTCTGCTTGAGTGCTTATGCGTTGGTACTCAAAGTTATTGCCTTCTTGAATGATTTTGCTGTTAACAATACAACATGAGTCTTGAGTCATGAGTATGAGTCTTCAAGAATGCTGCCCCTCACATGCCCCCCCTCATTAATTCCCCCCCCCCCCCCCACACACACACACACACACACACACACAATTAAAACTGACCCTGTCACAATGGTCCTTTTTTTCACACGTTCACTCTTCCATGTTTCTATTTCTTATTGTGCATATTATTCTTATTGCCTTCCTGCTTGGTCCTGCCTTATCAAATGAAGTTATGTGCATTATACTGTATAATGCATGCCATTTTAGCATAAGGTATCATATATTGTGTTAAACAAATATAAATGTGGCATTATTTGTTACAAGTCACTTAGTTGTTTGAAATGTAACAGTTCTTGCCCAGTTCTTACATGTAACAGTTCTTACATCTCTACACCGTCCTCCCTATAAATACCTTGCATTCTTCTCTGCCTGTACCTTAAATTTGTTCTTGCTGCCTTTGCATGGCCAGAAGGGGGAGATGGTGGAACTCCTGACTGACACATTAATTTCCTTTCAGTCAAACAGATGATGGTACTGGATCCCATCCCCATCCCACTTTTGTGCTTGGCAAAGCTTAGCACCTATATTCATATGCAACTTAATACATGGCCCATATACTATATGTATTTATTTCATGTATACACTGCCTTTGCTTTCTTTTCTCTTTTTACCATGTTTTTTCTTAAGCTGAACTGAGTTATAGGGTAAGATAAATAAATAAATTGCACTGGGATGAGGTTTATATTTTAAATCTGATACAAGACCTATAGAAGCATGCTGTCTCAAACCCTAAATCTGTATAGTTGTTTCTAGCACACTAAACAAAGAGAGAGCTCAAAGCAAGATAACTAGATAAGCCATTGCTGATTTTCTGTCTCCAGTCTCAGTCTTTTGTTAGTGGTCTGCAAATCATTGTGTTGCTAGTCTGGAACAGTGGGGCTCCCGTGGTCTGGCTCCTCAGACCCTAGGGAGTAGGGAGTCTTCTTCTGAGAGTCGTGCCCAGTGCCCACAGAGGTTGTCATCCATGACCCTCACAGACATTCCAGCGTCCACCTCTTCCCCTGCTGAGGGTGACCTAAACATCCAGATTGTCTCAAACATCCCCAATTCAGATAAAAGCTGTGGAAGTTTCTCAAAGGAAGGGGACAAGAGGCCTTAAGATCTTAAGTTCTAAGGACGTCTGGTTCACTTTGACCTTATGATTTATGACAGGCTGAGGTCAACTTTGTCTTGTAGTTCTTCCCATGTAAAAAATCACACCTGTGTGAAGTGAGGGGCGCTAATATATTAAAGTCTAACTCATGTTGATTAGGTGATTTAATGGTGATGTAAAACAAACTGTGACAAAACAACATTAAATTATCTTTATTGTTAATGGCATTTAATGTTTATATTTAGGGACAAGATGACGTACATTTTCCTTTCATTGTCAATGGCGTTTTTAAAACAAACATCGAACTAAAGACAAACATTAAACATCCTTCATTGTCAATAGCGTTTTTTGTCTGTCTGTCTGTCTGATCATACATCTGCTGCTATGCTCGTGCACCTTTATATCTTATCTCAGGTATTTTGTGTAAATATGTTAATATGATATTTTTTCACTTCTGTAAACAATAAAGCTGATACTGATTCTGTCATGAATGTCTGTTTCTGTCCCGGGACCAGGTTTTTGTTGGTGCACCACGTTGTCAGGTTCTGAGCCTCCTCCCTGTATGCGGCTTCATCCTTGTCTGATTTAAGACCATTGGCCGTTGTTTCATCTGCAAACTTAACAATAGTGTTTGAGTCATGTGTGAAGACTGCGTAAAGGAAGACTGCACAGAAGACTGCTGCATGTGCTCGGTGCTCAGGGTGAGGGTGAAGGATGTGTGCTTGCCCAGTTTGACAGTTTGGGGGCGGTTGATGAGGACTAGTCACTATAGTCCAAGAAGAGGAGTCTTGGACTAGTCATGGAATTTGTTGACCAGCTTGATGTATGATGGTTAAGCCATTAAGCTGTAGTAAACAAAGAGCACGCTGATTAAGTTGTATGTTGTGTCTGCAACTGTCTGTATACTACAGGAATTTGATTGTCCACTCAAATGCAATGCCCCCTCCCGCTCCGTCAGGTGATGCTTATGCCAACTTAATATCCCCAAGGCAAAGAAACAAACCTGTGGTGACAGGGCTTTCTCAGTTACTGCCCCCACCCTGGAACTCACTTCCAGCTCACATCAAAGCTGCCCTCATCGTCGCCACGTTTAAAACCACACTCAAAACCCACCTTTTCAGACTCGCTTCCCCTATACACACACACGCACGCGGCACACACGCGCATGCACGCACACACACACACGCAAGATCATGCACAAACACATTATGGGATTCCACAAGTGAAGAGAGGACATTGCTTTCTTTTAAATAATTAGCTTACCTTTTATAGAATTTAAGTTTCATTGTGGTGTATTTATTCCATTGTGGATAATAAAGGAATCTAATCTAATCTAATTTAATCTACCTAATTCAAATCCCCCTTTTCTACCATCTATGGACATCTCCCTCTCTCTCTCTCTCTCTCTCTCTCTCTCTCTCTCTCTCTCTCTCTCTCACACACACACACACACACACACACACACACACACACACACACACAGAATGTGTGGCAAGTAGCAACATATCAATGAAGTATACTCACTTCAGTCACGTGTGTGACTCACAATAACACTGTAATTGATTCCACAACTAGAGAAAGCTTACATTTCGACATTGCTATTAACATAATTTCCGTCTCTTGCAGTGTGAGAATAACAGCACTTAAACATACAAGACCACTACATTAAAATGACATTTAATTTGTTATATTGATAACAAACATTTTAAATAAATTAAAAGTAAAACAGGACTTTGTTACCTTAACATCTATTATTATCAGAAATGTTGTTATATGTTGCCACTTACAATAGCCATAAAAGTGATCAGACCATATGCTTTCATATATAGAAGGGTCTTTAAAAAAGTGAGCCTTTTCTTTCTTTCCTGATCTCAACACTTACAAAGGGATAGAATGATGTAGACTAGAGAGACCAAAGGGATAGAATGATGTAGACTAGACTATAGTCACTAGAGAGACCCCATAAATCTCAGCAGGAAAGGTTCTCTGGGGAGCAGTTCCACTCTTTACCAGCATCTGTCAGCTCAGCTTGGAGAGGACATCTGAGGCCAGGAGGTCAGATGGGGTTGATTTTTGCCCTTTGTATATAAAGACATATATCAGGGTATTGCTAGGATGGCATTCCTCTTGAATGTGGGGTAATCAAACCCCTTTAGCAAACAGCTATTTTTGCCAGTGCTCCAATCTCGCTCCTGGAGTCCACGGTAATTTTGCATGGAACATTTTATTCGTTCTTTCGTTCGTTCTTTCGTTCGTTCGTTCGTTCGTTCGTTCGTTCATTCATTCCAACACCAGCTGAACTATTGCAATGGCTTTTAGCATTTACTGCACACACCAGCTTATCATTGTGCTTCCTTACGGTTTGTCAGTGGTCTGGTGACAGGCCAGTCAACTTCCTGTCCTGGCTGGAAGCATATCATAGTGGAGCCTGGCTTGAGTTCAGCCGTAAATCTTGGTCCATTGAATGCCCCCCACCTCCCATGTTTCTCTCATGTCCAGCAAAATAAACAATCTGCTGTAGGTCTGCAGAAATGTGAGATCAGACAGAAGGCAGAGCTAAGGATTCTGGCATGCCTGGAGGAGGAGAAGAAGAGGAATGCAGGGAGGGGGGGGGGGACTCACAGATCAGATTCCAGGAACCCAAAGAAAGAGTGGCTGAGGAGAATGAGAGCAAGAAACCCTGGGGTAAATGAAATGAAACCAAGTTTGAAATGAGTTATAAGTTTGATAATGCAATTTCCTGGTCTCTTATACATCATTCTCGACAACATTCATTCGACAATGTATAGGTTGTGTTCTTCATCTCTCTCTCGATCCTTGTTGTTCTATGGGTGCATTTGAGGAGAAGCACAGTACAAGTCAGAGGTGTCATTTATATTTTTACAATTTCAGAGTTAAATGAAACACTTGGACTTCATTGTTTATGAACAAGGCATGAAATATGGCTGCCTGCCATCAGGAAATCAACCTCCACCACAGTGTACTATGCTAGATTGCTAGTGGTTTGGTTTCAATCAGTAATGGAGGGGAGAGCTGCACTTAATACTGTTGTTTTAGTTTGAGGCTCTGGCCGCAGGGGGGTCCCAGCCATTTAGAGGTAGGCTTTGAGGAAGATGTGGTCAAGAGAGGAATAATGTAGAACTAGAAACACATTTGCAGTCCAGAATATTTCTCCACTCAAGAATTTAATGTATGGTATGTGTGACCATTGCTACGGGGTATTGTAGTTTTGTTTTTTGATTGATTAAATACTTAACAGACAGTTAACAGACAGCTTGTTTCCATTATTGTGATATTCGATTAAGTGAGATTTCCAATTTTCCACATGTGTGCCCTGACTGTTGTTAGTGTAGCCTATACCAGGGGACCCCCAAATTGACACTAATTATCCCACGGACCCCCCATTTGAGAAAACATGCCAGGGACCCCCCATAAGAGAAGTTTTTACGGCTCTAGCAGTGATTCTCAACCAGTTTAATTTCAAGGACCCCCAGTTTTACATGCATTTAAGCTACGGACCCCCGATTTAATGGCATTTCTATCTCTGGTACCCACATTTATATTGTAAAACCACTGTTAATTTAACTCTGAGCGTGTACACTCTCTGAGTTACAGACCCATAAGGGTCCATTTGGTTCCTAACTATCTCGAGCTAGGTACCCCCTGGAACTCCCTCAAGTACCCCTAGGGGTCCCCGGACCCCACTTTGGGAACCCATACTGTTGTGTCTGAAAAGTAAAACATATTAATGTAGCATACTCTTCACATTTTTATTATGCATACATTATAGTATAGGGTCGACATATAGGCTGTAATAGGGTAGGTGAATGATATCAAAGTCCTCATTTATGATGCATTTTAATGGAAAATGTCTATGTTATTTATCATGTAATAAGTTATGCTTACATAGTAATAGCATATTTAGCCTACACACTGCAACTAGGTTAGGGAACTGCATGGGCATAACTAACTACAGATGTTTTTGAAATAAATGCAGAAAATAAATGGACAAAAATGACCTTCCTGGCTGGGTGTATGAGAGTTTCCTGTTTCTGAGAGAGGAAGTTCTCCATGTTCCTTTAATTCATGTCACAGGCTCACAACAAACGGGGAGTATTATTAGAAATCTTTGTTTGGAGACTCGATAAACTGCTGCCTTGAGTTATATGTTGAAACATCAAACATGATTAAAAATATTGAACTAACAAACAAAGCAACAGGTAGCCTATATGATATACGCAAAACATGTTTACTATTAAATTGGAGATTGTATCTAGGCTATTATAAACGGTCGTGTCGGGGGGGAAATCCAGTTCTCCCTCTAACGCAGATATGATTTCAAACTTGTAAGCATCAAACCAAATACAACAATTCAAACAAGTCATGTGTCCACTCCACGCAGAAATTAAGAATCCCCTTGGAAAAGACTCAAAGAGGCAGATCCGCAGTAAGAGGGTGAGGTCCACCTCCAGTCCACACTCCACCAAGAGACAGAAATCAACACTAAAAAACGTAATCGCTGGAAATATTTAAGTAGCTACTAATACCCACCAGAGGTTAACACATTTCTATCTTCATGGGAAAAGTGTGGAATCAGCAGATGTACCCCCAGTGCTCTTACTACTATCCTCAATACCTGCAGACGAAGGTAGGCTGGTTACTCCGCTAGATTGTGTGTGTGTGTGTGTGTGTGTGTGTGTGTGTGTGTGTGTGTGTGTGTGTGTGTGAGAGAGTGTGTGTGTGTGTGTGTGTGTGTGTGTGTGTGTGTGTGTGTGTGTGTGTGTGTGTGTGTGTGTGTGTGTGTGTGTGTGTGTGTGTGTGTGTGTGTGTGTGTGTGTGTGTGTGTGTGTGTGTGTGTGTGTGTGTGTGTATTCGGCTACGGTACTGTAGCATTCGCTGTCTCGAGTTTGGAACTGGAACAATATGCCTGCTAGGCTGCTGGATGCCATGCCACTGCCAGATAATAATGAAGCTAATCGTGTTGTCTACTAGGAACAATGCTATGCCTTGTCTGAGTGTCTCGTCTCCTATTTCAAACTAAAGCTAAACTATTAAACTCAATGTTTTTAATTCCCTCATCATGCGATTGGCGTTTACGGTTTGTGAGAGCTGACGTACAAGAGCGAATTGTGTTTTACCTTTTGACGAAATCTTGCAGAATTGTCCTCAGACAGTTCACATTGTAAAAAGTACGCTCGTTTGTCCTATTTTAGTATAGCCTAGTCATGCGCACATTTTCAGATTAATGGTGTGCTATGCTGATGCACTTCAGTTTGGGGTTTACCAAAGGCTTTTATATCTACACTATATTATAATACAAAGCACCAGTGTGAGAAAATGAAACAGATATGGGAATATGAGGTTTGGAGGAAAGTCCCTGACCTACAGGCATATCAGCTAACATAAAGCAGATCAGTCGAGAACAGTCTGCATTACTAAAGCTCATGAAAGTTTTATCAACATGGCTGCCTATTAAGTTCCTAGGTTGGTACTAACAACCAACAGCAAAGTAATGTTGATATATTTGATCAAATTATTAAAACATATAGTCTACAAGAACAGAGCATAGTGGATGTGGAGCCACAAAAATAGACTATAGTTGAACAGTAGTCAATTAATGTGCAGAATGGACCTATTCATTCATGGACCACTAAAGAGGATGTAATATACGGGGACAAGGTCATTCATTTGACTTAGATGTGTGTGGCATAGCTTTGACACAAAAGTAGCTTTCAAACCTGAAGAGAACACTTCTTAAAGAGACTGGGAAAAGTGATGTGATGGCACATTGTGTGGCGCTCATCTCATACTGGGATCACTCAAAGGTTGGTCTTCCCTCTCTGAAAGGAGAACCATGCACTGGCAACAATTCATCTTTAAAGCCATTGATGGAAAGCTACCATCATACATCACATTACTATTAAAATGGAAAAGAAATACTCGCCAGACCCGTTCAAGTGAATGGCTTAAACTAGAGGTCCCATCCATACAATCCGAACTAGGAAAGTCAGCCTTTTGCTTCGATGCCCCAACAACATGGAACACTTTACAGCAAACATTGAAAATTAATACCCCAATATCCTATGGTCAATTTAACAACCTGCTTCTGAACCTCCCTACCTCAACATGTAACTGTTTTTAATTTATGTTTGTCTCATTGTCTATATTATGTCTTTGCCTTACATGAAGATTTGTTTGTGTATATAACCTGCATGTCTTTAAATTGTTTTATATAATGTATGAAATGTAATCTCGTCAGCATTGAAAATGAGGGAGAACCTCAATTGCTCTTTCGAGAAAAAAAAACTCAATGCTCATGATTATCCCCATTATGCCAAGTGGTCATACAAATCAATCCTATTTTGAGTATAAACTGCAACATGCTTTTTTCTGGAACACAGTGTTGTTCTTATTTTACCTTACATGACAGACATGTGAATGTAAAATAGCGTACAGTAACTTACATTTTGGATTTTAGGGAATTTAAAGTGGTTAACATTTAAAGACTGTGTATAAAGGCCTTACATTTTAAGGATAATTACTTTGGTCACAATTCCATATCAGAAACAGAAGTGATTGTTGAGCTCTAACTGTGCAATTTCGAGATATGTGTGATGGTTATATTTTGCTTGGCTTGATTCCCTGTCAACATTAGCCTTTAATCATTGACAAGGTAAATGTATTAACTCCCATGGGACTTACATGGTGAGCGAGCTTGTGGACAATGGCATTATGCTGAGGCTGAAAAGCCCTATACAATGTTTACAATAAAGTTTGGAGAGTTGCCTGGCAGCGGAATGTACACAATGAAACAGCACCGTGGTGCTGCTCTCTATGTCCATGGCAGGCTTAAAAGAACTCCCTTTGTGCTCATATGATTCTCATTCTTAGGACTTTTGATGCGGGCAAAATGAGGGTCCAGCTTCACAATAATACCTTCAATGCCACTAATAGTCAATGTCAAGTGTTTCCTTTTACAATAGAGGAAGCGATCAAACAGCCTTAATTTGTGTGAAGGTGTCTGAGCAATTTGAATGCATTCATGGTATTACAGTTCCAAAAAAGATACGCATAAATAACTCATTTAAATGTGTCAGGATGATCTATGATGCTTTTTAATATAATTTCTTAAAGAAGGCTATATTATTTCTTAAATTGCTTTTATTGGGGGATATGAATGTTGTTGCGGTTGAATGAAATTACATTTCCAGTTCTCACCAACGCACTTGGCTCATTTTGTCATGAGGCAATAACTTATTTATGAGATCTACAGATAAACATCTCTAACATCAGGCGGCTCCAATGATGATCGATTTCCTCCTTCGTGAATGTTTCATGAAAGCCCTCACCACTTATTTCTGTTACGTTGAGAGAATATGCCATGACTGACTGTACAATAACCATGTATTTTAAATTTATTTTCCAGGGATGTCGATCTGAAATATGAATGCAACAGAATTTCAGGGCAGTTGAGTGTATATGCATGTCATTAACAATTATTTTATTTTATATGATGAATATAGTATAAAAACATGGCATCATGAAATTAATCAAACACAACCTGTATAACCTTAACCAACATGCAACTGACAGCAAATCTACAGTGTTTGTTTGATACCCAAAACCCCCTAATACTAGTGAAGTTATAGATTACCTATCACAAGAGCAGAGTCTTGTTTGTATTTCATGATAGAAGTGAGAGCATGGGACAGATGGGTAGAATGCGGTCTTCTATCACATAAATACAATAAATAAATGTCTTCTGTTACACTTTCAGCCACTCTGCCCCAGTCGCTTCAAAGATGTAAGCCACGTATTCATTCAGTAATCATTCATTCAGAAAAATACTGCTGATCAGAGCAAGCTATATGACTCATGCTACTACAGTCATGTTTGGACCACTAGTCATGCATAGCTGAGCTGAGCGGTTGTACTGTACACACCTCGATTAAAGGCAGAATGGTAAATTTGAGGCCTTCCTTCCTGTGTGACGCATACACATAGGCACCCGTGGCTCTTCTTTTGTGGCTAGGCCGCTGTTCTAATGCTTGAGAGTTGACGAAAATGCTCTACCAGTGTGTCACAGAGGTATTTTGAACCCCCACCCCCACACCACCCCCGACACACACCTTCCATCAAGGCAGGAAGGTAAACACTGAGCTGCGTGCTTCTAAAAGCTTCCTGGAGCTGCTGAAGATCCTCTGCCCCACGTTGGAGAGGATTGTTGTGTTGAGCAGGGAATATCTGTCTCGCTCTGTGCATTACAGTCTTTGTTTATAATGACTCTGAAGTCATTCTGAGATTTTATTTGCTTTGATACAGCTTTATCTTGGAGATGCTGGTAGGGATTGAGTGATGGACTGATTTAATTTGTAAGAGATATTGGAACTGACAGCACTGTAAAATCACCTTGATCGGAAACAAGATGTATATCCTTTGGAAATGCCCTGGCTATGTGTGCACACACAGACTGCACACACAGACTGCACACATGTGTTTATGTGCATGTGTTGTGTGTGGCTCTCATCTCTTAGTGTAATTTAGTAATTAATTATCATACAGAATACAGATTCTATGTTTGGTTGTGCACAGACTGCACACATGCGTTTGTGTTTATGTGGCTCTCAGTATGTCTATGCACATTTACCTGTATACTAACTTACCTGTATATCCTGCAGAGGATGGGTGTTCACTAGCCTTTTTGTTAGCTCAGCAGACTCATGTCAACACATATAGCGATGCAATATATTAATGCTTTATCAGTCCATAAAACATACCATACCCGTGATGTTCACTTGCAGTTGCAGTAAGTGATACATTATGGGTCATGTGTATGATACCGTATGTTCAAAACACAGATCCTGTGTTTCTCCAGATATGATTGTATCCAGAGAAACACTTTGACTACATGGTGTTTGTGAATGGTTTATCAAATCAAAGAAGACTATGGCTTATTAATATCAAGACTGCAGTGATGACTCAAGTGATGACAGCTTTTCCTTTAAAAGGGTTTGGTTTTATTGTTTAAAAGGGTTTGGTTCTGTTACCCCTCTGTCTGCCCTGGTCCCTTTTAACACACAGTGACCTGAGTAGAGTGCTGAATCAGACCTCTCTTCCCTCTGGTGACCTATTGACTTCTCGTGGTGGCCTAACTTGTACCTCTCTACATGCTCTTGTGGTGACCTTTGGAGTCATTTAGGATGACACCAATTAGCATATCACATATCACCCCTATGGATTTTCATTGTGCCAATCTTTAAAATGCTGCAAAACAGCAGTGTAGGCTGTAGGGGAAGTTCAAAATAAGGACACTAGGTTGTTGATTTTGTAGTGGGCACACAATGGGAATTTCACTATGATTACGTAGCATTTTTGTGGTAAAGTATTGGTTTCTGGCTGATGTCAACATTTCCCTGTTTGCAATTGTAGAAATGTTAGATGTTCTTTTTCACAAACTGTTCAGCATGTTGAGAACATATTGCACCGTGGGCTTGCTAAGGTAGATACCCATACCCATTTTTTGCTGTTCCATTATACCTCAAGGACAAAGAGAGAATTAACTGGTCGCTGGTCTACGCTGCTCTCTACATCTTTGTTCAGGCTGCAGGCAAATCTGATATATTTATTTGGTTTTTTTAGGACTGACTGTCTACATTGCAATTTGCAAGTGCTCAGATTATATTTGTGTATTCAGAATCAGACACTGTCTACCTATCTGCATTTGTTTGCTGTGGTGACAATGTCACGGCATAGGGATGGATGAGCAATGAGCAATGGTGTGTTATACGACAGTATCACTCGCTGGAAAGAGCCAATCTACAAGCTCACATGTCGCATCAAGATGCGTTGTGTTGTGAGTGACACTCCCATACGATGAAGTATAAATCATGGTTTCAGTCAGATCCACTGTCCGAGTGTCGAGATTGGTAACCAACCTGGTAATGTTGTCAATTCGAACCCGGGCTCCCCCAGAGTTGAAGTGTCCTTGAGCAAGACACTGAACCCCTAATTTCTCCCGATGTGCAGGTTGGTGAAGTGAAGCATGTGATTTCCTACTGTAATTTTCAATGTTACTTCAGAATTTGTTACATTTTCTCCCAACACAGACGGGGATTTGGAATGGGAAAAACACTTCTGTGACCGGGGGGTGTGAGTTTGACATTAAGACTTCCATACTCTATTCTATGCTGAACTCAGTGGCCGCATCGGAAAAGCTGCCTCTACTTTTGGGAAGCTCACAGAGAGAGTGTGGGACAATAGCAAGCTTCACTGTCCACACAAAGGTACAGGTGTACAGAGCTTGTGTCATCAGCACACTCCTGTATGGTCGGTATAGTGAAACCTGCAGCGGCTAAAAAGCTTCTACCTTTCCTGCCTAGGCGTATGCATCACCTGGAGGAATATGATCACCAATACAGTAGTCCTGGAGTGAGCACAGCTTTGCAGTACTCTCTCCTGAGGCAGCGACGTCTTTGCTGGCTGGGCCATGTCCAGCGGATGGCCGATGGTCGCATCCCAAAGACATCCTCTATATGCGGAACTATCATCTGGCAAGAGACAGATTGGCCGTCCCCATGCAGCTACTCTACAAGGATGTCTGTAAACAAGACCTCAAGACATTTAACATCAGCCCTGTGACGTGGGAAGATGCAGCACAGGACCGCCTTCAGTGGCAGTAGGCACTCCACAGCGGGCTGTTCACATATGAAACCACCCTGGCTCAACACACCATGAAGCAAAGAGGACAAAGATGAAGCAAAAATAACTGGACACCGCCACACCATCAACTATCCCAGGACCGGCCTACATGTGTGTCATGTCATCTGCGGCCGAGTCTGCCTCTCACATATTGGTCTTACTCTTCTCAGCCACAGCAGAAGCTGCGCCAAGACCTAACTCCCGGCACAAGATGTCTATGGTCTTCTGAAACTGCGATGCACATGATGACACTTTCAGACATAGCTTGAATAATTCCCGGCCGACAGAGCACACTGGTCTTACACAAGGCAATGTTTGATTCACGTTGTGACGGATTGATAATTGAAGAAACAAACCTATTTACCCTGGCAGCAAGTGGGCATTCATTTTTTCTCATACAGCTGGCATTAATACAAGACAAAGATAACCTCTGTCCAAACTTAAATCAGGAGAAGGTGGAGTTCTGTGTGGGTTGATCTGGTTCGAAAGACTATAAAGGCAGAATGAAAGAGGTTGTGTGGTGCTCGTGCCTTTCTGAAGGTCACCATTAATTCACATTCTCCACCACCAGTGTTGGTTTTCCAATCAGCAGTTGACAGCAGTGGGTGAATTGCTTTTGATTTATAGCTTAGCCTGATCCCTGTATATTCTCTAGTCACTATACCAGCTTCAATAAAGAGCTCCCCCCTATCACTCACATTTAGAGATACTGTTGTAGACTTATTATGGTGTTCCTGCTATCATGAAAGCCACCTCTTTCAATCAAGCTTAGAAAAATAATGCCTACATTAAGCCTATATATTGAAACAAAAGGGATTTGGGATTTAATAAAATCCCAAATTGGCTGTTTGGAGATTATTTTTGTATGAATTGGTTGATACAAGGATATCTGTTCTAGTTTTACTTTTTTTTGTATTTACTATTTTGTAAATATTTATGTAAAATTTCCCAGTGTACATATTATTTTGAGTTTGTTTAATGATGAATGAATAATTTTGAAAAAGCAACATTTTTGTTACACAATCAATTTGCTTGATCAAAGGGCAGGCGACAAAGGGCTACTGGACAATATTTAAAAAGCTGTAAACCTGTGTAATAAACAGGTATCCTGGAATTTAACGGAATCATAGAGGTGCTATAGTCTTGTTGAATACGGTGAACAATATAAACAGCTAGGTGATCCATCTTTATGGAGTTACATTTGTGTAATCTATCGTTTTTGTAAAGAACTTAAAAGTAAAGAACAGGAAAGTATACGATTGACACTAAACTGGTCAAAATATCACACTGATGGCCGGCCGCACTGTGGAATGTTAAGTATGCATTCTCGACTGTACTAACGCTAAGGAAAGGTGAAACATTAGTAACAAGATTGTATCATTTAGATAGCGTGCTTAATGCAAGCAGTCGCAAGTATCGGTATTTACTTATAACGTGAAGTTGACCCCATTACATATTGTTAGAATAGAAAAAATATAAGCAATTGAATGTATTTTATTCCGACGGACAAAAAAGAGAATCCCTGTACCGGATGGCAAAATGGTTTCTCCCACCGTAGCAGGGGCTGTTCTGCGTAGGACTGACTGCAAATCAATGAACCTAGTCAAACAAACGGGGTTGGGCAATTGAAGTTGGGACTATTCACGGAGATTTACATGACCGTGTAGTAAGTTACCAGTTGAATATGCTACAGTTATGCATATAATTCTGTTTTCGTGTGTTTTAGTCGAATAAGGCGGATATTTATGTGGTCAATTGTATATGTTAATAGTTATAAATAATTAACTATAGGGGGAAACAAGGTAACAAGAAAAACGATCTTTACTATCGGACCGAGGATGATTTTTGCTAATACTGGCAACCCCCTGAGGACTCCGTATCGCAAACAGGTAAATAACCTTGTATTTACAAAGTCCAACATACCCACTAAAGCTGACTTGGGGAAGTCGCAAAACAGGTCTGAGAGAGCTTGCTGCCTGTCACCTTCATCTGTAAAAACTTACCCATGAATATAACCTCCCGAACAGGTTATATCGCTTTCTTTACGTGTTATTAAATGGGTTTTTTAAAGACAATGTCGTAGGAATTCAATGTAAGATATTTTGTATAGCCTAGGCGAGAGAGATAACCTGAATGTCGATTAAATTACACGTCTATGTTTCGGATAAATATAGGCAGAGTTGTATGGCCGTATATGAGTTAGATTTACTTTGGTGTTTTTGGTGAATTGCTAATGTAAACCCAGACAAATTAAATGTTGATTGATGTTAGAAAAACAAAACCTAGCCTATTGCATTCTGATAACCTTGGATGGTATCTACGTATCTACGATATCTGCATTTTATCGAGTTTGACTTTTAGCCTACTTGATATACAAATGTCATGTCAAAATCGATAAAATATAGGCGTACATCTATGATATTATATGTTAATATAAATCATCACATATCATATATAACAGTCTTGAGTCTGACCCAAGGCTAGTATTTTTGCTGTAACTATACAGTAGTTAACTATAGTTATATTTGATCTGTAACTATTATGGGTTACATATCAAATTCATTTGCCCAGAAAATTTCATTTCAAACAGCAGCTTCAGAGAACTTTCTTAACAATATTAATGCTTTTTTGTTCATGCTATACTCTTGCCTGCACCACTGTAGATTTCTATAAACTTCTATATAAAAGTGTAATGTCTGTGTATGTAGGCCTATGTAAGATAGTGATTTCATAATGTTCTTTCTTGGGAGAAAGATAGCTCTGGTCCACTATGGGCCATAGATTTAAAGCTATGGACCAGAGCAAAGATATATGCCTGGTGGTATGTATAACTACTGTATTCTGTTTGCCTGTGCACAAATAAACAGTTTTAAATGGTTCCTTCATGCATTCATTTTGCCCTAGTTACATATTGATATATATTTTTTAATTCCCTTCAGCCTAAAGTGTTTAATGACCATGTTGGAGTCATGCTTGCGCTGTCATACTAACAGCACACACTTTTAGCTCGTGGTAAGCTCTCCATGGGCGAGGCCAGTTACTGGAAGCCTTGTGTATTTCCAGCTCGGATATGACAGAAACCGCTGGTCTGGGCCTAGCTGATAAGATGCCTTCTTGTCCCCATCCCAGTGTCTCACATAGTCAGGCAGATGTATGAAAACCGATGCACTGCAGAGGCCATCAGAACGGGGAGTTTACGCTGACATTTAGCGAAGACTTTGCATGGCATGCTGCTGGCATTCTTCTCTAAAGATTGTCTTTGTCAACCTATAGCTGGAGGTCGTAGTGGCACACATCCTGTTGCCCTCCCATGGGATGATCACCCTGTGTGTGTGTGTGTGTGTGTGTGTGTGTGTATGTGTGTGTGTGCATCCTTTGTAATTAGTAGTAATTATACTAGTAAAATATACCATATAGGGCCTATAATAGGCCCGGCCAATGGCATACCTGATACCTCTCTTGGTTACTGAACAAAAACGTACAATAATAAGTCATACCTGTTGCTGAATGAAAAAAGTTTGGTAATTTATGGATTCGTTTTTGACGACTACCTCGATTAGTACATTCAAATGCGCCACATTGCTGAACCCGACATGAACATGGCTTTTCAAAGTTGAAACAGAAGCTTTTCCCAATTCCTAGTAGAAAGGTAGACAGTTCAGGAATTCCTGTCCTGTAATCAAGATGAGAGGGCAGACAGTCTTCTTATCTTGATTACAGGACAGGAATCTTCGCATGTTCACCCATTCATAAAAGTTGCTTATGACTGTGTCTTGTATTGAGATACAACAGATCTCCAACTGTCCGGTTCAACATTTTATTGTATGATTGTGTTTGTTTGCATATTTGACCTGGATTGTTGTGGATATTATGTTTCATTTGTTAATTTGACTGTTCAAGTAAAACATGGCAGAACTTGGATACAAGCTTTGTTTTAAACATCGGTGTTAAAGATTAAAGAACTAGTTTTGGAACAGATCTTCTTCTTCATCGAAACTTAAACCCAACATTCAAGAAGGGTGGGATTAATTGCCATAGGATACTTCGTGCTGGGTTCTGTGTTATCTTCAGGGTCTGTTCCTTCCGTTTCCTAAAAACTAAATAAGTAACTATCTGGAAGAGAAACTTATGAGGATGGAAGTAAGTTATTAGTATACTTACTTACTTACTTACTTACAATTAAGTTACAAATAATAATAATACAAAAAAATCCTGTTTTATAGAGCTTAGCAGATCGGCTATTCAAAAATGTCCAACACTATATAGCCTGGAAGTCCAAGACTTCTACACGTAAACTGCAATTGAGGCAAGTTGCTTTATTGTAGACAACCATAAGTACACTGAAAACACAGTGGTAGTTTTGCATTTAAAATGTACACACGAGGCGGAAGGAAGAGAGGCTGATCCCAGGGACACTGCAGGTCAAGACAGTTTCCTTGGTGAAGGCATGTGAGGCAGTTGGTCGGTCAAAGAAGATCTGCTTCGGCTCCAGTCCAGACTGGGATTGCTCAATCCTGTCACCACCTCATGCTTGGGATTCCATCAGCTTCCTTACTCGAGATTCCACTGTGTGTGTGTGTGGCGTGTGTGTGTGTGGCGTGCGTGTGTGCCTGCGTGCGTGTGTGTGTGTGTGTGTGTGTGTGTGTGTGTGGGGGGGGGGGGGGGGGGGTTAATCAGTGTCTGACATTGGAGAAGAGGAAGAGCTCTGCAAGGGGGAAAGCTGACCAGGACATGGCAACATTGCGCAACCTCTGACGGTCTTTTCTTAGAGGGACGGGATCAGAACAGTATTGTCAGCAATGTCCATATGAAGATGATGAACTGAAACAAAGTTGCATCATGTGATAGCCGTTTTGGCAGCATATGTGTTTTGCTTTGCATCTCTGCAAACCTATATTCTAAAATAGGTGCTTACTGCTTAGGTCAAGCAGCGTAATGGCATGCTAGGGGATATGATTGTTTATGTTGACCTATCTGGCTCAGAGTCACCCAGGGGCTGCTGGGAACGGTTCCTTTCACACACGCTGGCTTTCGGTGTCACAGTGGTGTCAGAGCTACAGGCCCCCGTGGACCGTGATTGTGCTGACTGCTATGGTGTGAAGGAGATTGCTCTGCAGATATGTGTCACTACACTGTGAAACATTAATCCTTGGGCTGAACAGACACCAACTTGACACAAATGATTGAGTATCTGGACAGACTTTTTTCCCCTTCTTTTTTTGACATGAGTCAGAGTGACTGGGAGATATACCGTATGCTAGCCAGTATCATTAACCACACAACAATCCAATCTTCTTAGGCTGATGGTTTGTGCTGCATTGGATTTAAACTTTTATGAGAAATTCAAGAGCAGAACGGTTAGCTATCTTATTTGCTGATATTTGCTTAACAAAATGAAATAAAGGTCATGTCTAAAAAGAACAGCAGCATATAGCCTATAATGTGTGAGTGGGATTCATTCATCTGGCAACGTTTTGTCTATGCCTGTTTGCACGATTATAGACGGTTCACGGTGAGCATGTTGTTTTGACTTTGAACTACGCACAGTCGCACACGTAACACCATTTTGTACGTTTCCCTCCCTTCTCCTCCAGCCACCTGTTGCCCCCTCCTCACAACACCCCATGGCTCCGCCCAGCCCCAGTCCCAACAGTAGTACCAACAACAGCAGCAGCAGCAGTAGCACTGCAGGCTGGGAGCAGCTCAGCAAAACCAACCTCTACATCCGAGGCCTGCCGCCGGCGACCACAGACCATGACCTGGTCAAGCTCTGTCAGCCGTGAGTACAACGCTTCCTCTTGTCATCATCGGCCATTGATCAGCTATTATTGATCTGTGGGGCCCTTAGTTGCAGAGTTTAGTTGCATGCATATAGTTGTTTGTACTGTTTCAGTGTTATGTAGGGTTATTGTTGTTGTGGTTGTTCTTGACTACGGTAATACGCTCATTTGGTGGTGTAAGTGATATTTCAGTGAATTTGTTTTTTTTTGTTTGTTTTGTTAACTTAAAGCTATTAATGCTGATAGTAATCATTGCTATAGACTATATAGACTAAAGGCAAAAATAATAGCTTCAATTTTATAGTGTTCCACTTCCAATTTTATCTGCTAATTGTTTTGTTTCATTACTTTCAATTTCACTTTCACTGTCCTGATTGGATATAACAATATATGGTTGCTATGGGGGAATATAGAGCTGTTTAACACTTATTTTAACAAAATGATATCAGTTACAACACTTTAAGATTTAAACTGTAATGTAATTGTAATGGTTGCTTGAACTATGCCCATCAAGGGACTGGTGTTGGAATATCTTCAGCTACATGTGTGCAGAACAGCGTACTACATTGCTTCTATAATAATGTTTCTCTGGATGTGTCCTTTGACCAATAAGCTAAAGAACTCAAACTAGCAGTTGGCCATGACTGTATTGGTGTGAAAGTTGTAAGAAATAAGATTCAAGGCCCTTCCATTAGTTTTATTTTTATTTTTATACAGTACATGTTTTAATTGTTGTTTTGTTTCACGAGTACATCCACATCAAAAGGCCTGTAAAGGCCTTTGGGCTACGCATCATAACAGACCCACCTTTTTTAATGTAGCACTGTTGTAGCAGCTCAGTGGCCTTGTGGTTAGAGTGTCAGCCCTGAGACTGGGATGTTGCATAGAGTAATAAAAGGATAGAGAATGGTTAGACCATGTTTCACCCCAGACTAACATATCTAATCTAACATAACAGTGTATAATTATATTATATAAGAACTTATAAATACTCATACTTTATCTCATACTTTATGGCAAATAACAATAGACCCCATGTTTCACCCATGGTTTCACCCCAGACTAATAGTGTATTTATAAAACCGTATAAATACTCATACTTTATGGGAAATAAAAATAACATTAATCATGTCTTATTTATTACATGCCTTTTATATTTGTATGATTATCATAATTTGCTGTTGGTGCTGCAATTAAAGTAACAATAAATAGCCTAACATTAGTGTAGTAGGCCTATAGACTTATACAGTAGAATCTCTCTCACACACACACACAGACTCACACACACACATCACGCTGCTCCGTCTCTGTGTGTATTAAAAGACGTGATGTTTTTTTTTAACAACATATTATATAATTACATGTTTAAACGTTAGTCTAAAAGTATATTAAAACTTAATTAAACTGCAATTTAATCGCAGAAAGGCTTGTTATGTGAGCGCCAAGCAGGCCGCCATGACAGTGTTCCACAGACCAATCAGAGCGTGGCTGCGACGGAGGGCGGGGCTGCATGTCAGAAACTGCTTGGGAATCGCTTGGACGCTTTTGAAGCACCCGGAAGACTGCCGGAAGTACAATTATAACTCAATGGCTCGAGTGAGCAGAAGTCTTTTTTTTCTTTCTTTTTTTCCCTTTTATTTTTTGCGGCTTTCGCCTTTATTTTATATTTTTTATAGAGGGATAGACAGTAGGCTGACAGGTAATTGGGAGAGAGATGGGGGAGTGACATGCGGTAAAGGCCGTCGGGATCGGGAGTCGAGACCGCGGCACACTGCCAGACTCGGACTCGAGTGAAGTTAAGCCTGGACCTCAAACGTCATGAACGTCCGTCCACCTCCATGAAAGTGCTGCAGTTCCTCTTTTCACCAGTAGGTAGTGGCAGCTTCAACGTTGGATAGCCTTACTGGGGGCTTGGGGTGTTGGGGTTCGATCCCCGTCCGAGTCATAACAAAGACTCTGAAAAATGGGACCCAGTGCTTGGCACTCAGCATCAAGGGTTGTATTGGGGTAAGTCCCTGCGACATACTAGCGTCATGTCCAGGGGCTGTGTGTACATCATGTCCAGGGTGTGTACTTGTACATCATGTCCTGGTGTTGTACTTGTACATCAAGCTGCCTCACGCTACAGAAATCCCTATGGGCCTCATGGCTCGGCAAGGCTTACTGTGCAGCAAATTGTTTGCATATTTATTGAATTTGTGTATTTTTAATTTGAACCAGTGATTGAAAAGGTTTAGCAATACAATTCATCCCTTGCCTCTTGTAAGCCTATACCTATACAACTCCAAATGAATAGTTAGCAGTAGCTGATATAGTCCTGTAGTAATGCAAAATATGTAGAATGGGTGGTTTCCAGGATGGCTAGTATTGGCTACCGCTGTAGATAAAGAAATTCATGTCTTTATGATGGGAAAAGCTCTGTGGACATGATGTGAGTAACAGTTTATTACTATTGAAAATGGGCTCTGTTTCTAATACTCTAATATTGAATGACGAGTTGAGTCTTAAAGCCCTCTCTTTCTGTAAACCCTTAGAAATAATACACCGTTAATGGTAGGTGGAGTTTTTGGTCCTGGGGGAGGAATTACACATTTGAGGTTATGACAGAAGTGAACCAGCCACGGCAAATTTGGCAAGAGGAGGAATATAAAATGAAATTATGACCTTCAAGAAGACTGGCCAAAGACAGAGCAAACAGGCTGCAGTACATGAAGGTGATGAGGCACATCAGTGGAGCTTTGTATCCAATGCGAACAACACTGTTCTCATTGTTTTCTGCCATTATGTGTGTTTATACCTTACATGATATATGTACATATATATGTACATATATATATGTACATATATATATATACATATATATACAGTATATATGTTCCCAAGAGCCCTGCTCCCGTTCAGTAACCCTTTGTTCCTCATAATCTAGAGGTAGCCTGCTTTCATAATTATTGTTACTTGGTACAACATCTACACACCGGGAACGTTTCCTTGTTTCTGTGTGTGCGTGCGTGCATTTTAAAATCACACACAGAGATTTGTTGTAGGCTATAGCAATATTAGGTCTACACTAGTGTTTGCAAGGGAATTGTATTCTGTGAAGGGTTAGTGCCATAGGCCGAGCAAATCCGTTGATGCCATATAAGATTTGGAATTAGGGCTAAGATGAAGAGCAGGTCATAAGGTCATGCTTTTTACCCTGTGTTGCATTTAGCATAATCCTTTCCTGAAATACCCCCCCCCCCCTCATTTGCTGTATGGTACACTGTGGTCTATTGCACTTTCACCCTCCACACAAATATTGCATCTGGTCTAAATTGCTTAAGAATATGGCCTGCTAAGGTATGACAAACCATTTGAGGTGATATACTGTAGGATAGGATAGGGACTGACATGCAGTAGAAAAATATCACATAGTTATTAAATGGAACCTTAGAGTTAGACTAATTTGTTTTATGTATGTATGTCAATTAATATAATTGTTTACCAGCTACTGCCTTATATCCCATGGCTGAGAGGTCGGCTAGAGGCAAAAAGTGTGCATGTGGTTGCATAGAGACGAGGCAACCAATCAGGACGATAGGTTGTCAGTACAGCCAATGAGAAACATAGGTCTTAACTACAGCAAGTGCTTTCACGCCTGTGAAAGCATGCAGAGAGAACATTGACCAGCTGTGCTTACACAGCAGCTGGTAAAAACAACAAACAAACAAACCTTTCTTTACCAAATTTGATGATCTCTGACTAGTTAGCATGAGGCTATACAAACGGATGAGAGGGAGGTTTGCTCTGCTGCATGACCTTGCTTGGTGGTTATATATTTGTTTGTTCACAGATTTCCTTTTTGTGTATCTATTACTGGAGCTATACCCTTGAGGTGTCTGGTTTGTTTTCTTAAGAATTTGTTCTGTCCAAACAATTGATTGGTTCAAGTACATCCTGTTAAATAGCCCTCACTGTTTAGAAGTGTATTGGGCTTTTTGATTTGTCTATGCTTATTAGCCCTTAAGTAATCAATAATACATGAGAGGTCATAGTATATTGTTGCTTATACCAATCAAGACAGTCATAATATGAATAGCCTAATTTACATCTTCACATCTAGCAAAACATACATGACAATGTTAGCTAATGACCTAATGTTAATTAACTTGCTCTGTCACAATTCAAGACACTTCCATAATGACAAGTTAATCCTACTAGAGCTCACGCAGCAGTGCACGCATGCACGCACGCACACACACACACACACACACACACACACACACACACACACACACACATCTTTTGTTTTACAGGAGTTGGGCGTTGTAACATTCTAATACTGACCGAATACCCCATCTCAGGACCGACCTCAGTGGCTTTCCTCCCTTGACACTATTTTCCGCCCAACTGCGGATAATTGTATTTACCGATAAAGTATAGTTTTAGACTGCGACGGAGCTTAAGTGAGCGAGTCGCCGTGCCGAACGTTGCGAAGTTTGCTTGAGCCTACTCAGCGATAGGCACAGAATCGTAAATCATGTTGTGGGAGCGCCGACTGCCACCTCAATTGACTGCTGGGTTGGGCTGCTGGATGCAAGGGGTTGGGGCTTGTATGTCTGACAGGCTGCCCTGAAGGCTGATATCTCCTGCGTGCCTTCCTGGTCCTAAGGGGCTTGAGATGACCTTCCTGGTCCTAAGGGGCTTGAGATGACCTCCGGTCCTTGACCTGCTTGACCGTTGCATCATGTTGCTCTCACTGCCTTTATTTCCTGGGGTGATAACAACTCCTTGGACTTCAATTTGTCTAAAACAAAGTAACTGATCATTTATTTGAGATGTAACAGACAAAGAGTGCATCATACACAATCAACGTGTGGACTAGAAATTGTCCCTTTTTATAAATTATAAATGGGTAATATGTTTTGCAACAATCTTAAATTCAATGTGAACACTGTTTTTGTGAAGCAGGGGCAACATCAAATTCACCTTCTACGGAAACTGTCTATTTGATACTGCTTTATGTCTATCAGACATTCATTAGAGCATACATGAGTCAATAATGGACCTTCTACTAAATTCAGAGTCTCCTGAGCTTTTCTTTTATCTGCTAGTTTCATATCCTCACAGTAACAGATGTCAATCAGTATTGTCAAAATGAAGATTATTGGAGTGTTTAATAATACAAATCCTCCGGAAAGCTGCAAGCATTTTGTCTTCTTCTCCTGGACATGTTTTAGCAAGAGAAAATAAATTCTCTGTTGTTATGTTTTACCCACTTGTAAAACTAACCGCCGTATGACTTCCAAATGCCCTGTATTTTTTTTCTTCTTCTTCTTTTGTTTACCTTTGGGAATGTTTAATCACTTATACTTGTTGGCCATATAGAATAGCAAAAATAGCTGATATACAAGCTCATAGTCACCATATGACCTGTTGTGTGAAGTTCTGCCTATAATGACATGGCCGAAATAGGGAGGGACGCCAGGAATAAAGTGGTTAAGATGATTGTATTCCACATTTAGCTTCTTGGAGTAATGCCAATGATTACAGAACTCATCATAAATTAGTGTGGATGCTCACATAATTATTTATAATAGCTTGAATTATATTGCGCCTTCATGTCAACCTTCTTGGGCTGTGATTTTATTATAAGGCTGATCTAAATGCCATGTTATACACTCAAGAATTGTTGTAAATTTCCCATAAAATGTAATGTATATTTTTAATTTAAGTACAATTTATTTCTGTGTACTTCAAGATAATATTTAAAGGGAAAACAATTCTCTCAAGTATTGAATTGGACTGGAACGGATTGGAACAAAATTTCATAAAGCCAATTTCCTATAATAATTTTGTGAAATGACACATGGCACTATCCAGTACTCCCCAACAACATTTGCTTTCTAAGAAGCTGTATGCATTGTTATGTTATGGCCTTGGGATGAAAATGTCTTTGCCTCACTGGTGTTTGACTCTGAAGAAGACAGACACAAAGCCTGACTTGCTAGACTGAGCCAAAAACACTGATCAGTGGCTTCACCGGGAATCAATAAACATGAAGGGAATAGTAACAGGATCCCCCAGAGGAACTGTAACAGGATAAAGGCTGAGAGGAGACAGCAGGTGAAATGGGGAGTGTATTGTTCTCTTCGCTGCCACTCCAGCAGGGACGACATTCTAGACGATTCAAGTGGCTGATGCTAGGCTGACAGCACCAAGCAGCTCAGTTGCAAGGTGACAGACTGCGAGGAGAAGTTAATAGACCAGAGTTCCATGTGGAAACTTAATAAGTTCAGAAAATTATACCAACAAGTTTTAAATATAACATATACAGACCATTGTATAGTGCCATTCACACTGAGCACAACTTAACTCACGATAACACCTTGACCTATTCTCTCAGGAATATGGCAACTAGTTTGTCTGTTTGTTGGTTGTACATTGTTTTTGAACATAAAGCGTCCTTGGGGTTCATGCGCAATATAAATTATTATTATTACCCTTATTATTACCCTTATTATTATTATTATTATTATTATAACAATAATTATGTGAGCATCCTCCACACTGATGCTCACATATGATACGTTCTGTAAACATTGACATCAAACGCTCTTCACATTCCAGCTCTATCAGAGCCGACACAGGGGGAGTTGAAAGATACATGCAATATGATATATGGATAATCTGACTCTGATTATTATCTAAGGAGGTCAGATAGTTGTACCCTACCAGAGGTACTGACAGTTAGCCTAGCAGGCTAGCAGCTAGCATTAGCTTCATGGTCTCTTCTACATTACTAACAAAACTTTCAGAAGGTGAGATTGCATCCCAGATGTCCGATGGATTTTGAATGGCTGTCAATGCTTCTATCGCTCATAAAATTGCGCTGAAAGTGATCCAAATGATATCGTCCGATGTACTAACAGTCCGACAGGCATTAGTCCGACCGACACCCTACCTAACCTCACAGGGAAGCCATGGGTGAGTTTTAACCGGCAACGTATACATGTCTGGAGCCACGAGTCAGTCTTAACCGGCAACGCCACCGCGCTACGAGCTTGTAGGTCTGCTATTTTTTTAAATCGTGAAAATATTTATTTCAGAAAACTGGAGGATTTAGAAGATTTTTTTAATTTCGAGGTCAGGCCTAAATGGGTTAACCAGCCATGCATGTTGTCGGAATATTGCCTGTCGGACTGTTAGTACGTCGGACCAATATATGCGCCCCTGTGGACGCTGCCATCCATTTGAGTTAGAGCGCTTTTTAAAACAACATATTTATAGTTATCGTCATCGTTGTAATGCTTGGTGTGACTGGCCTTTAGAGCTATATTTTCCCAAGGGAAGAAAGCAGTGAGTGTGAAGTGTGTTTTTGCAGCTGCTCTCTGACTGTGCGTAACGGGGCAGTAGTAGTTGCAGACTGTATGAGAATCTAAATGCCAAAAGAATCACAAAGCACTGGGAGTTGAGCTGTGTCCTTGCACTCTCCCTATCCCAGTTTAAAGATGGGGTGTTATAATCCCCTGCCTTCAATTGCCCTGCCCCCTGCTTTCAACGTTGCCGTTTCACACACCCCAGATAATGCACTGATTGGTGTGGGGAGGGGCCAGTGCTGGTCGTGCATGTGGTGCCGGGGGTTGCCTGGTCGGCTCGAGGTGATTTCAGTGATTGATTAATTTGAGTCAATTAGTGGAAACCCTTCAGTGACCCAGCTCTTAACGCAGTGGAGCACAGCGTAAGGTCACACCAGCCTAGAGAGTCAAACACGCACGCACACACACAGTATAAGGGACAAAAACGCCTTACGCACAATTTGTATGACTCACATAGATATGCAATCTTCTTTTTTTACAGTTAGAGTTTTTGTTCTTTTTCTTTTTACAGATTTCCATACAGTTACAGTCACAGTGCATTCCATTCATGAATGTCCATCATTGTTAGTGGTGTCATCTTGTTCTATTCAGTCCATTTCTCCCATTTTCTCCATCACAAATAATACTTTGACTATAGGTAAATATCTTCTCTTTGTGTATTATCCTCTGTCAAGTTTCACAAGTACAGTACAACACTTTTTGTGGATTTCATGTTTTGGGATCTCATAGTTTAGTATCTTCTTTATCATTGACAATACATGATGCAATTTCATTAAATATCAAGTCACAGCCTTATAATTTGTTGAACAGATAAACATGTGATCCTGTCCCTGGGACTATCATCAGACACACATCAAATGTGTCAGGAATCAGGATCCTGGGTAACCTATCTGGGCCATCTGGGTCTCAAGATGGGGGTTTCATTGTCATCCAGTGCCCACTATAGCTAACTTCCCTGCCAGGCCACAACTCTGCTGTCCACTCTCAGTCAATTCACTCATTAATCATCTCTCCCCAGGGCATATCTCTCTACTAGGGTGCTTGTTTACCGTTATTGAGGTCCGACTGCCTGTTTCTAAATGTGTCAGTGTGGGTATTGGAAAGAGAAATTGCGTATACTGTATGTGGCTGCCATGCTTTGCACTCCATAAATATGCTGTATTGTGTTCAGTTAGTGTTTTGCGTTCGGTATAGGGAGCTTTGTACTGAACAAAAGTGGAGTGTGTTTGGAGGTCAGTATGGGATTCATTTGTCAGACAGGATACCACAGAGCTGTGAGAACACAGGATGTAGCTGGGGAATGCGGGTTTCATTTAGTTTTTTTTTACGACCATACAATACAGCTCTGGATCCTTGTGTACTTCAACTGGTTTAAATGTCAATATTTAGTTGTTGTACTTGGTTGTTTTTGTAGTTTTACATTCTATAGGCCTGTCATTGGTTTTGTTTGGCTAAAGGGCTAGGTCTGTCTAACTTTGCAGTGCACTGACGTGGTGGAGAGTTTAAACTCCACATGGAAACCACTTCCTGTTTCTCATACTTTTTCAATGATGTCATAAATTCTTGCACAAGCTCTGCTCTTTGTCGTTTCTAGCTGGCTTCGTCCTTCTAGTGCATAATCCAGCTAACAATAGATTCCTTTCTGTTCCTTTTCTAGGTATGGCAAAATTGTGTCAACAAAGGCTATTCTGGACAAGGCTACGAACAAATGCAAAGGTGTGTGAGGGTGTCTTTAATTTTCTAACATGAATTACATTTCAACCATTTTCTGTATCTTCTCTTAAATATGCTCGCAAATCAAGAAGTCCATAGCCATTTCCACACCTCCAGGCATAAGCACTTACGCCTGGCTGGTATAACAAAACTGCACGTTGTAATGTTCAGATTTCACTTATGTCATGTCACTTATGTCATTTATTATGTTACTTTCACAGATTACATCAAACAGCCGCAATGATGATTATTACGAAATAATGATTATGCTTATTTTGGGAAATGTATGTTAGTTCCAAACTTTAATGTTATATGTTGTACTTGTTTTGAACATGTCTGTTAAAAGGTTGTTAATGCTAGGCTAAGGAGGAGTATTAAACATAGATATAAAAAATAGATGCCTCACTGGCCATTGCCATTCATTGGAGCGACGTGTATCCCAATGAAGGCGGAAGTGCAGTGCTGAAGGCTTTTTTATTTTTTTAAACAAATACATTACAATACAAAACAATACAAACAAACAAACACAAACAACATCAGAGCCAGGGGGGATTAAATTACTAACAGAAAACATTAAAGAGTGAACACACAAAGCAACAGTTCTCTGCAGCTTTCTTATTTAGAAGTGCTGAAGGCATTTGCTGAAAGCACGCTGCGTCGCTGCCCAAGTGACGTCACTCATGCGACTCCTCCATGTCTCTCGCTGTCACTCAAGTGACTACTGGCCAATCACAGCGCGTCTTTTCCGGGACTTATGTTACGCACGTGGAAGCTGCTTATTGAAGGCAAATACTTTGCAAGGAATCTCGGGAAAATTGTGCCTTCAATGGTGACACGCGCCTCAGAGCCGGAAAGGGCGTCTACGTATATATGTCTATGGTATTAAACCTCAGGTTTCCCTATGTTTGGGAGGAGCTGCTACTTGATTCCATAGACTGGATTTCGATTTTGAGCTAAACTACGCTACATTAACTGTAAAATAAACCATCACAGGCACACCAAAAATATGTGTTTGTTTGACAGGATATGCATAGTAAATGTCCCCTCAATATCGAACTATCCATTTTATGTCATAAAAAGCCCTTCTCATGAACAGCCATGAAAGAGATTCTGCCAACATCTGTCTGAACTGGAACATGGGTGTTAAGGTACCTAAGCACAGACAGTCTGCTCATCATATTCCAGGGCTGACTACGGGGAACTATGTGAACTAGATACCATATTCTCAATCTCAACTTGATGGGGGGGGGGGGGGGGGGGTAGTTGCGATGTGATAGGTCGGTGTCGGCGATAGGTGAGAACGATTTTTCCGACATGCTAATGGGGACCATTTAAAACAAAGGCGGCTTGCATGCTGTAGTTTGCTACTATTAAAACAGACATTTGCTACTATTAAAAGTGCGCAAGGGCTTTTCTTGTTTTTTCTTGTTTTGTCACCCCCTCTTTTCGAAGTTAGACTGGGCCAGCTCTAAACTGACTGGGCCACAGCCCCCGTGGCCTAATGGACCCTACGCCGGTGTATGAAAGTATGAATATTAAGCTATGTTACAGGGAAAACTAGCCCAAAGTAGCTTATAATCAGCAGAACTGCAACGGCAAACAAGCGCTGCAGGCTGCTTTTTGCAATTTGCATGGGGGAAAATAAAGTTTTGTTGGACGACTGGTTTGTGCTGATAAAAAAATGCTAGTCTGTTGCAATCTGACAGTTTTAAGTAGTCTTTGACTTGTCTGAACAAGTTTGGTCTGGAGGCACCTTTATTTAGACTGTATGTCTGACATCTCGAAACCTTCACTGTGTGATATGACACAATCCCCCTACCTAATTCCATTATATTATACTAGGAGCTCACGTGCCGCTCACATCTAACGGCATGCATCCGTGTTGTTGTTTCTCCGTGAATATCGTGTGTCCGAGTTAGACACACACACACACATGTACATTTTGAATGAAGGCAGACAGCGATGTCTTTGGCCACTGACCGTGTTTTTTCCGTGCTGGGCAGGTTGTGTGGGCGCTGTGTAATCAGTCTGTCGCACAGAGAGAGAGAGAGAGAAAGAGAGAGAGAGGGGAAGTAGAGCAAGGATAGAGAAAGATAGGGAAACTATGTGCTCTGCGCAGTTCTCGGAAAGCCCCGCTGTGATTGGCCAGTAGTCGAAGACCCACAAATCTGGGTTGAAAACGCAGAGGTAAAGTCAGTGATGTGTCACGGGCAATGGCCCAAAGCACTGTCGTAAACGGCACTTGCGCGTACTCCACATACGTCACGGCCTATGACTTTTCCAACCGAACAAAGCAGGAATGCGCACAAAATCATTTGCCTTGTGCTCATTTGTGTATGCGCACAAACAAATTAATGTGGGCATGGAATTCTCTAAATTGTAATTCTAGATTTCAGACAATGGATTAGGTTGAGAAATGACTAATAACGCTTTGCTGTAGGCCCCTTATTCATTCAGTGGGTTTGGCAGCACTGTAAAATAATGGAACTCTTGTTTAAGTCATTCACCAGCAATGTGGTTGTCTCAGAAGGGACGGTCAAATCAGGAAATAGACAGACATGCTGGTAAAACGCTGCCACCCAGCTCATGTTATTTTAAGCCTCAACCCTTGACTCTTGGCCTGTCACTGCTGTGGGCGTATCCCACAAAGAGACAACATTCTCAGCCTCCCTCCCCCCATCCTCTCTGTTGAGTGATAGGTCCTTGGCTCCGATCCAGTCCCTTTCAACTGTTCCATGTTTTAGCAAAGAGGGCCTTAGTGATTCTGTCCAGTGCATGATGACGTTATAGGTGAGCGCTTTGACACTCCCTCCCCTCTGTATTATGCAGATACCAGTTAAGTGAAGGCTCCCAGTGAAAGTGACACACTGTTAAGACTTGTAATGGTTTAAGTGATATTTGAATAAACCTCAGATCGAATAAATACTAGTAATAGACTAGTTTAAAAATGAAGTTTAATAAGAGCTAAGATTCCATTGTGTGGCCCTTTTCACTGTTGATGTACTGTGTAGGAGTGCTGGTGCATTCACCGTCAATGAGCTCAGGGAGGTTAAATATAGCAGCCATAGTAGAGGCCCTGCATGGGACCTCTGGTCCTCCCTGTTTGGACCCCCCTGAGGACAAAGAGCTGACCTGAGCCCTGAACGTTACTGTTGCTATCTGCAGTCTCAGCACTTTCCTGCCTCTCCACGCACGTAGGCATGTATGCTGCACGCACGCATGCACACACACACGCGCACACGCGCACACACACGCACATGCACAGATACAACATTTATATTATGATTATATCATGGCATGTACATGCACACACCTTAGACTCAGATTTGTGCATATATGCATGACGACGTCCAAACACAGTAATTCACAAATATGCGTGCAGACTATCTTATACTGTACGTGTGTGTGTGTGTGTGTGTACGTGTGTGTGTGTGTGTGTGTGTGTGTGTGTGTGTTAGGGCTATAAGAAACTAGTCGACTATTCAACTAGTCGACTAGTAAATCCACTAGTCGACCTTGTTGGTACTAGTTGACTAGTTGATAAGAATTTTCCTGTTTTTGTAGGCCTCAAGATCAGCTAGATTATAGTCACCAATGTACACAGTTTTTAAATGTACAACTATTTAAAAAAAATAGGTAGGCCTAGTTAAACAACTAGTCGACTAGTCGACTAGTAAAAACACTAGAAGTGAAAGCCCTAGTGTGTGTCTGTCTGTGTGTGTGTGTTGTAAAGATAATAAATAATATTAACCAACCAGCAACCGACCGGATGTGTCCAAGGATTTTGGATCATCTCGTAGCAGCATGAGGGTGAAACCCTGTCTAACCTTCATTTAACCAGGAAGTCACACTGAGGTTAAAACCTTTTTACAAGCGAGACCTGGCTACGCAGTATAAAAAAGTCAACAGGGGAAAAAAACAAAACAACAACAGAAGTGTTCAACAATTATACAAACTAAAGATTAAATACAATAAAACATCTAACAGTACAGTAGAGCATTAGTACTATTGATTGATTGATTGAAATATTTATTAACAGTTTGCAGAATTACAGTACATTTCAAGCACAACTCAATACAAAGACTGTTAACTGTGAGTGGACGACCCAATAAAGCATTACACTTGTTTACAAGAGGGTCCACCTTGTTCAATTCATCAAAACATTTAGTGACGTACAAATTGATACTTCTATATATCCAAAGAACAAAACAGGAATTCATCATAAAGGAGGTAAAAAGGGAAAAGAAACATATACAGTGAGGGGAAAAAGGGATGGGGGGGGGTGATTCCGATTTGACGGGGGCCAGTTTAGAATTGCAGCCGTCCGTAGGTGCCCTTTGAGAGCGGTTATGAAGGAGTATAGGGATTCACATGTCTTAATGACTGTTGGTAGGGCGTTCCACATTTTGGTGGTTATAGGAGCGAAAATAATTGAGTCCCTTGTTTGTGCCGAATCTGGGTTGTACATGGTTTGTTGCACTCCCTCTGGTGTTGTGGGTGTGGACTTCGTTAACATTAAGGAAGTATTTAGACAGGTACATGGGTATCTTGGTGGTGTATCGAATCTTGTGGACCAGACCCATTGCAAGATGCTATACTCTGTCGTCGACCCTAAGCCATTCCAGCCTGTCAAAGTGGGCAGGGGTAAGGTGGGTTCGGGGGGTGAGGCCAAGTAGGAGCCTGACCAGTTTGTTTTGGGAGGTCTGGAGCCTTGTTTTAAGGGCCTTTGAGGTGCTGTGGTACCAAGAGGTGCATGCATAGTCGAAGAAACCTTGTACGAGGGCTCCTGTTAAGGCCTACAGGTACTTGGTAATCTACTCTGGTAATGAAAGCGTTCCAGTTCTATAACCCCTGGACCTTGATAGAACAAGCTCATCTTGCCTGCCTCAGTTCCGACAGCAGGTACTGTTCAATGCAACCACTTTTGAAAGAGCCTAAGCCTTAATAATACTACTGTGCAAAAATAAAAATTATAGCCATTTATCTACACAGGCAGCTTACCAGGGATGGCTTCATAAATACAAATCTACCAATATTGCATCTCTACAAGGGATTGCCAGTCTTAGAAATTGTAATCTATCATAGAGCTGAATGATACAGGGGGTCGAATATAGCTAAGT
Organism: Protomyctophum parallelum; assembly: GCF_964188405.1. Lineage (NCBI taxonomy): Eukaryota > Metazoa > Chordata > Actinopteri > Myctophiformes > Myctophidae > Protomyctophum > Protomyctophum parallelum. Next base: position 21,937,200 of record NC_139707.1, on the reverse strand, counting down.
AGAGGAACATGCAAACCTATTAACAGTATATCACCATAGTCTGAGACATAGCTGAGACAGAAAAAGTCCAGCAGACATGCAAATCAAGACATCAACATTCACTGTACAAAAAACTAAATGTAAACTTTGGCATGACATTTGCAAGACATAAAATTTTGTTTTGTCCAGTTGTGTTTTGCGTATTACTAGATGCTTGCGCGGCCGCGGCGTGCTTACGTCTAATGCCACACATCATCCGGGTTGTTGTTTCTCTGTGAATATCGTATGTCCGAGTGAGACACACACACACAAACCGTACAATTTGAAGGAAGGCATAGACAGCTGTTGTTTCCGTGCTTGGCAGGTTGTGTGTGAGAGAGAGAGGGGTGCGTGAACTTGAAGTGCGTGAATCTTTTCTACGTCCGAGCATAAACATGGTAACGCCCCGCCTGCCTCTGATTGGCCTAACAACACTGCCGGCCGCACCAGACTTTCCGAGGTGGTAGCCTCGGTCCCAGGCTTACTGCCGAGGTGGAGGATACATGGTGGATAGTCTGGTGGTAGCCTCGGTCCCAGGCTTACTGCCGAGGTGGAGGATACATGGTGGATAGTCTGGTGGTAGCCTCGGTCCCAGGCTTACTGCCGAGGTGGAGGATACATGGTGGATAGTCTGGTGGTAGCCTCGGTCCCAGGCTTACTGCCGAGGTGGAGGATACATGGTGGATAGTCTGATGGTAGCCTCGGTCCCAGGCTTACTGCCGAGGTGGAGGATACATGGTGGATAGTCTGGTGGTAGCCTCGGTCCCAGGCTTACTGCCGAGGTGGAGGATACATGGTGGATAGTCTGATGGTAGCCTCGGTCCCAGGCTTACTGCCGAGGTGGAGGATACATGGTGGATAGTCTGGTGGTAACCTCTGTCCCTGCAGGCTTACTGCCGAGGTGGAGGATACATGGTGGTAGCCTCGGTCCCAGGCATACTGCCGAGGTGGACGATACATGGTGGATAGTCTGGTGGTAGCCTCAGTCCCAGGCTTACTGCCGAGGTGGAGGATACATGGTGGTAGCCTCGGTCCCAGGCTTACTGCCGAGGTGGAGGATACATGGTGGTAGCCTCGGTCCCAGGCATACTGCCGAGGTGGAGCATAGTAGGATACATGCTGGATAGTCTGCTGCGAGGTTACTCCGTGCCGTGGTTGGAAATAATACAAGTACGATAAAATACAAGAGAATGACAGCTTGGCACGCGCGACAGTAACTTTTATTTTTGTAGAAGAGGCAAACTAATATAGTTTATGCCGTATTCGCAAACGGCATAAACAATATTAGTGTTACAAAGTTAGTTACAAGGCTGCAGCCTGTCACGCGTGCCAAGTGGTCATTCTCGGTGAGGCCATGGGGGCAAGACGGGCAGTGTCGGTAGGCCAATCGGAGGCAGGCGGGGGGCGTTACCATGTCTATGTTCAGACGTAGAATAGATTCACACGTGTGAAGTAGAGCAAGCATAGAGAGAGGTAGGTAAACTACAGGGAGCGCGAGCGTTCCGTGCACACTGCAGTTCTCGGAAAGCCCTGCTGTGATTGGCCAGTAGTCGAACAGCCACAGAGCTTGGTTGAAAAGGTGAAGTCAGTGACATATCCCGGCCAGAAAGCACAGGTGTGAACAGCACTTCCGCATATACTCTGCATACATGACGTATGCAGAGTATGCGGAAGTGCTGTTCATGTGCTGTTCAGTGCTGACTTGGCCACCTGAACCCACGCACAAAGTTGTGCGCTCCATGGGCATAAATACATTTGCATTGTGGGTGTGGAATTCTCTCAAATATAATAATAGATGTTGTGTATACATTGATTATATTTGGTCTTATTAATATTCATAATATATGGGATTTATTTAGTGCTTTTGAATTAGTCAAAGACAAAATAGAAAACAACTTTATTAAAACAAAATAACTAGTTTGAGAATGTGTTATTATTGACGTCTTTTATTGAATTATTATTAGGTATGTTGCTACAGTGTCTGCGGTGCAGAACAAAAATAAGTTTTACCACAATATAGACCAGACCACCATGAACCTTGACCCTGGAAGTATTTTTAGCCGTTCAACACATTCAATAGCATTGCCTGGCAGTGTGCTGTAACATCTGTGCTTCACAGGTTACGGCTTTGTGGACTTCGATAGCCCTGCTGCAGCTCAGAAAGCCGTGGCTGCCCTGAAGACCAGTGGTGTCCAAGCTCAGATGGCAAAGGTGAGGATACGCTTTCAGCCTAATCCTGATATAACACCCACACATACGGCCCCGTTGCGCTGTTTCTTCTTCTAATCTGGTTGGCCGGGCAACTAAAACCTGATCCTCATGGTATTACATAGCAGGACAGGAATCCGCCTGAGTGTGGTGCACATGTGCCACTGACTGCACCCCCAGTTACTCTGAGGTCACCGCTTGAAACAAGTCTGAGGCATGTGCTGAAGCAATCTGTGTGTGTGTGTGTGTGTGTGTGTGTGTGTGTGTGTGTGTGTGTGTGTGTGTGTGTGTGTGTGTGTGTGTGTGTGTGTGTGTGTGTGTGTGTGTGTGTGTGTGTGTGTGTGTGTGTGTGTGTGTGTGTGTGTGTGTGTGTGTGTGTGTGTGTGTGTGTTGCCATGGGCGCAGACTAGGGTGGGTTGGAGGCTTGTACTAGTAGCCTATATTCTTATCTTACGTGTGGAGCTACAGTATTTGCAGCTATTTGCTTGTGTTCCTATATGCATAGTGTGCATTGTGTAATGTGTGCGTGTGCAATGCATATGCATATGTCATGGTCCCTAAACGCACCCTGTCAGCTGAGAGCTCCCAGACAGGCTTTGGACGGGTTCCAGGAGTGAGTGGCGCCGACTAGCAGACTATGGGGTGGAGAGAGGCCGGTGATGCACTGTGCTGACAACAGGGTGATGACGTCCTAGAGAAGGAATCCACCCTGGGGATGTGTCTAAGCCTCCATCTCCAGGAACAGAAACCAGTCTATCCGTCCCATAGCCAAAGCACCTTTAACACATTTATTTAGGACCTCTCATAATATCATTATTATTATTATTATTATTATTATTATTATTATTATTATTATTATTATTATTATTATTATTATTATTATTATTATTATATTATTTATTTTGCTTTTCACTTTGGTATTTGCTATCTGGATTTATGCCATGACATGCAAATCTGTCAAAAACAATAGTGGAGGATTCTGTCTGGTACAATTACAACACAGTAACAAAGTGCAACTACCTTTTGTTGGTTTAGGAGTACAGTGAGTACCTTTTATTGTAAAGATGACGGTAGTTTGTCTTGTGCAACTGTCCAACATAGCTGACAGTTATTATTACTTTTACAATGCACAATACAAATATAACGTAAAGTGAAAGTTTTTAGAATTTCACATTTTATAATACACCAAAAACCAAAGGCTAAAATCTCAAATTAATACAACTTAACTAAGGGTATGGGTAACTGGAATTAATTGTACCAGTAACATTATATTGTTTCCCATACTGCACTAAACAAGAACACTCTGGCTTCAGCTCCCTGTCTGGGAATCTCTGGAACTTCTTAACATGCCTCTGTTCACCTTTTTTAATTAAAATGGAGCTGCTTCTTTGAGGGGTAGGCCTAAGGTTAGGTTAAGCTTTGCATTGTGTGAGGTAAATGCCTTTATGGAGTTGGACTGTTGGAGTCTTGCAGTCCTGCTTTCTTCTCATTAATGCAGTGACTTGTTTGGTCTTGATGGACTCCACTGACAAAGGTCCCTTAAGTTTCCCTTGAAGTGTTTTCTCTGTGCCTTGGCACCATTTAATAGGCATTCACTCGTTATTATTTCAAAGGCAGGTGGGCGGGAAAGAAGCAGATAAGAGTTTCCTGTCTTTTCACCCACTGTTATTTTTGATGGATAAAAAAGCCTCTTGGTAGGGTAGGCTACTTGATGTCTTTTCCTTCCTTGAATATACACCCACATTTATTCACATTTATATTCTGCAGGCAAACTCTTATAAGGATAATTAAATAATAGATGGATTGTTTTATATGGTGAGTTTGTATTTCACAGTTTTTCAATGTGCATTACAACTTTCACATATTCACACACCAACAGTGGAGGAAACCATGCAAGGCACCTACTTATTGCCTATTGGGAGCAATTAGGGTTACATGTCTTGCTCAAGAACACTTTGACGTGCAGCCAGGAGGAGCAGTTGATCCAACCCGGAACCTTCCAATTCTAAGATGGCTTCTCCACGCCTGGATGACTGCCACTTTGGTAGAGGTTTAGGTTGTGTAGTTACCTTGCTGCCATGATGTAACTACAAAAGCGGGCAAGAATTAATCATTTAATATATTCTCCTTGTTGACTTACATTGTACGGCAAGACCACACGCTCGTTTGTGCCTGCAAACGAACCTAAATAAAGCGGATTCTGACAGTATATAGAACATCACCAAACCCAGTACTATTTGTTTCTTAATACAAATGTCCTATTTAAAATAAAATAAAAACAGTAGTGGGTTTGGTGATGTTCTATATACTGTCAGAACCAGCTTTGTTTGAGTTCAGTTACAGGTTAAAAGAGCTCCTCCTGAGCCTCTTCACTGTACAATGTAACGCCGGGGCTCCACCGGGCGCGTCAGCGTTGCGTCTCCATCACCGTCAGGGAATGTTCCCTTTTTAATCAATGAAGGGTGGCTCCACTGCCTGCGTTGCGCTGCGTTCGGTGACTGCTTTAAAATTGCCCCGGTTAGTTTTTTGACCCACGTCACACGCGTCACACGCCTCCAGTCAGTCATTAAGGAGCAGATTTTAAATTATTAATTTCTAGTCAATAGAAAATATTTTTTTGATTTCTTTCCCACCTTAGGAGTACATCAAGTAACTATACACCCACCGACCGTAACCAAAACCTCTGCCAAAGTGGTATTCCCTTTAAACCTCATTCAGTGCCAAGGACGTGTTTGGATGTTTTTTATTGATTACGTTTCATCGCGCTCTTCACCACCATATGAATAGTGAAACCGGAAGTGGAAAAGTCTGCCTCCACCTGCCTCCATATGTATTCAGATTTTTTTTAATGCATTTATCTCAGATTCTTTTCCCAGATTGAGTTTGTGAATATGTAAGTAAGTAACCAATAGCATATAGCATCACCCGTAATCTGTGGAAGGCATCTTTTCACTACAGGCCAGGGTTTTTAGATCATACAAGCCCATCTCATCCACCCCTCTCTGAGGATAGACACGCGTTACCTCCCCCTCCATCTTAGAGCACGCCTTAGTCACATGACAGTTAATGACTGACTGGTTGGCTGGTGACCCCATTCAGCAGCACAAACAGATGTCTTATCTTGCTGCCAAATTTCTGTCCCTATGTTTTTAAGAGCTGCTCCACACACACACACACACACACACACACACACACACACACACACACACACACACACACGCACGCACGCACATGCACTCACACACACACACACACACACACACACACACACACACACACAGCACACACACACACACACACACACACACACACACACACACACACAGGAATGGATTTATTTTCTCTGTCTAATTCCTCTCAGATGAAAAAATCTGTTGTATAGCAGGAGAAAGTCTATTCTGGTTGACTCATCAGTAAAAAGTGGAATAGTGTCCATGTGACAAATAAACTATGTTCATAGTTTTGTATTATTGAATAACAATATTCTAGGAAGGAAAAGCCCCTTGTCATTAACAATTTATCAGTGGCCTCTTTGGGGTGACATTTTAGTGGCAGTTAACAGGATGAATGTGTTACCCTGAGCATCTGAGAGGAAAACTATAAAGGCCAAAGTGGGGAGGCAGCGTTTTTGCCCTTGGAATATAAATTGTGCTTGTGTGTGTGTGTGTGTGTGTGTGCGTGCGTGCGTGCGTGCGTGCGTGCGTGCGTGCGTGCGTGCGTGCGTGTGTGTGAGCCTCTGTGCACGCAAAAGCATGTCTACACATTTGTATAATATAATAGGCGGCAAGCAGTGAGTGATGCTTGTGACGTTCCCCCTCCCTCCTCTCAGAGCTCTTTAGAGTTATTAGAGCAGCACAGGACCACCGAGCAGAGCAGCACATACGCTTCTCCCTCCTTCTCTCCGTACCTTATCCCTCCTTCCGTCTCTGTCACCTCCACACCAATCCCTCTGATTGAACACCTTGTGTTGGTGCCGTGCCGAGGGGCTCGTTCCTTGTCCCCAACCCCCGGCACCCTCCCCGCTCCCCTAATAGTGAGATGTTGATTTTTCTATCAGCGTATTACTTTAGTAATCCAATCCATCCCTGTAGCCGGCACAGAATGCGGCAGGACGCTGATGAATATTAATGGCGAGCGACCGCTCCCTGGGGACCTGTAGCCGTGTCTTGTGTTTCTGCTGATGCTATTGAAATACAGGAAGAAATCAGCTGATGTGGGGCCTCAAGGAGCCGTGGGCTGCATGCAAATCTCCCCTCATCTCTATTCATGATGACCCTGTATTAGTGACCCCCACATAGCAGAGACGGTTGGGAAGAAAAAGGGGAAACAGAGCAATCATATAGAGCTTATTGCATGAAAATCTGTTTTTTTTTGCTGCAAGCAAGTAAAATGTATACTACCTTACAAGGAAGTATACTTTATGCTTTAGGCCCCTTCATCGATGTCCTTAATGAAAGCGTAGCCACTGCTAGGGTGGAATTCTTCTTTTGGTGTTTTAGTTTTTTTGCCACAGACGTTTGCGTGACCTTTTGATCATTGGCCGATTGACAGCACATGACCTTGTCTGCTGGAAACCTCGTCCGCTGGAACATAGATCACCATATTCTGTGCAACACTTGGGTGCCCTACACACCTAAAGTCCTCTAAAGAGCTCCGGTCGGATCAAGTACCTGAACCGCACTCAAAACAAATATAGGAAGTGGGGAGAATGAGGTCTGTGTTCATCTCATTGAAAAGTGGAGATTTGTTTTACTAAATAGTCATTTTCTGCCAATAGTTTCTGTCTCTCCAACAGTTCGTTCAGCCTTCTTTCCCCTTCCTCAGTTGTACAATGGTGTCTTGTAAATACTCTACTCCAGCCTCAGAGCACTCCATGGAGGAACATGGCAGATATTTATTTGAGAATACACTATACTTGGTAAATGAACGTTTACTGGTCTTAGATACATTTTACTCTAGTTTTCTAATCAAGTAATGTGGCATCAACTGGTTGTCTTCAATTCGTACATGCCAAGCCTGGAATCCTAACCCTACAGGCTGATTTGTTCCATTTAGCAGATTTTCCTCTACATGTGGTCACAATTATACTTTATACTAGAAAAGGCAGAGAAGCCTGTGGCATATGATCTATTCAAATAATTTCTCATTCCATATGTAGTGTCAGCTCGCCTCACCTTTACCCGTCTCTACTCTATACTGAACACATTTCTGCCAATAATGTCACTGTGTGTAGCAATAAATCGAACATTTTCCTTTTTTTATTTCTCTTTATATAATGCTAGATGTTGTAAATGAGAAATCAATGTTGAGCAATTTCATGGCCTATTTTGATAAGCTATTCCTATTTGATTCCTATTCCTGATTCCTATTTTGATGGTCTGTAATGGTTAAAATTGTGATTGATCTATAATTTATGATTCTGTCCCTATCGGTACATAACTGGAATGGCGCTGAGTGGTCTCTAGTGGACTTCACAGCACAATGTAAAAAAATGTGTTTTGCAAAAATCTGCCTGATTGTGGCTCATCTGTAACGGACAGGGGGTCTTCCCCATGCCTTTTGGCCTGGCGGAGACAATACATAAGACACCGGGAGTGGGATTTTGCTTAATGTTGCACGGCATGAGGCCATCTGCTATTGCTGGGGTTTTGGGAGATATTTAACACGGTCCGCTCATGTGAGAGAGCCGCGTGCGTCATAGAAGGGGGCGTCACCAAGTTAAAAAGGCAAAAGCCTGTTGGCATTGTAAAAGGGCCCAAACAGTGTTGTTGAAACACCATGTTCCTCCTATAGGTCATTAGGTCCAGACTCTGCGTTATACAGAGAGAGGCTGACGCGAACGTGAAACTGCATTGGAATGTTGGTATGTTTCCGTGTGTGTTCTGAGCAGTGAGCACCTCCTGTTAAAGTGGCATTGCTGTCAACATCTCTGTCTTCCTCTCTGTCACCCCTCCGTAGCAACAAGAGCAGGACCCAACCAACCTGTACATCTCCAACCTGCCCCTGTCCATGGACGAGCAGGAGCTGGAGAACATGCTGAAGCCCTTCGGCCAGGTCATCTCCACGCGCGTCCTGAGGGACTCCAACGGAGCCAGCAGAGGAGTGGGTTTCGCCAGGTCAGCTGTTTTTGGCATTGTTGATTTACCACGATTTATTGTGCGGAAACAATGGACAATTTGAATTTATTACATTTTTTTTAACTTTATTTGTCTTTTTCTTGATATCTTTTTTTCTTTTTTGTTTATTTCTTCTTCTTCTTCTTCTTCTTCCCCCCACAATTTTGTCACTGCCACTTCTCTCCATGTATATTGTACTTATGGGCTTTTTGTCACCTGACAGTGAGGAGTTTCACTTGCAGGGTGTGTAACACATGCATATAAACACGCTATCCCTCACAGTTCTGCTCCCTGCTCAACAGGTGCCCCGACCAAGATGTAGGAGTCATTAGTGCAGTATCAGAGATCACTCTCCCTCTCCTGCCAAGAACCATGAACACAGCTAATTGTGTTTGTCGGAGTGCCCAGCCAAGCTGGAGGCACCGTGGAGGAATAACCCCAGTCTAAACGGTAGTGGGCAGACCCATTCCTATTCACTACTCAAGTAGGCCTACAGGTTGCTAAAAGTGGAAGAAAAACACTATGGTGTCCACTGTCCACTCTAATTAATAAGTCAAAAGGTGGAGAAACGTGGAGAAAGAAGAGCAAACAGCCTGGGTCCAAGGCACCTCTGATTAAGATTAAAGGAATTAACATGTTATAACATGTTTCGGCGTGTTATAACAGGACATGTAGGGCGTTCTAAAAGTAATAAATGGTAAATGTTGCATTTATATAGCGCCTTTATCCAAGGCGCTTTACAGAGATTGTGCATTACATTCACCCATTCACACACACACACACACACACGCGCACACGCGCACACGCACACGCGTGCGCGCGCGCACACGCACACGCACACGCACACACACACACACACACACACACACACACACACACACATACACCGATACCAGAGGAAACCATGCATGGCACCAACCTGCACATCGAAAGCAATTAGGGGTTCAGAGTTTTGCTCAAGGACACTTCGACCATCGGGTCACTCTACCCCTGAGCCACCGCCACCCCACCACATAGCCACTGCAGCCCCGTAATCCATGAGGCCATGAAGATTTTGTCTTGATGATAACAACAAGGATTCATGTGTGCATAATTTGAAACTCTTTTGAGGAAGTTACTGATTGGTATTTTAAAATGATAGTGCTAACATGGGTTCTCTCCAGTCATGACTCATGCTTGCATAACCTGACATTTGACTGAAAAGAAACCACAAGGAAAAAGGCAAGGCCATGCCCTTGATTCATTGACAAGCACTAATACTTCGGCATGAACTTTCATTTTAATTTATTACAACTCGATTAGTATAGCTATAACTTAAAGTGTTTTTGCATTTAATTAATTTCTGTGAATATACATTATTACCTAGCTCTGGTTCATAGCGTTAGAAGGAGTTCTCCTTAATGTTATGTTACTTTCGAGCCATTGCGCACGCCGCACACCTCCCGGTAGAGCAGCCTCTGGTCTGTTCACATCCGTGTGAAGTAAGGGGTGCTCTTATCATCATGCGTCATCATACATCATCTCATTCTGGCCAATAACAATTTGCGTCCTCATCTTCGTCTTCAATGTTTGTGTTAGGACAATGTTTGTGTTTACACAAACCCTCAAAGCTGGACATAGGAGGGGCTAGCGCCTAGCGCCCCTCAAAAATACACTTTCACTACTCACCAAAACAAAGACGGTTTAGAGGAGCCTACTTTCCTTAGTGGAAATACTCGTATAGCCGCCCACCGCATGTCTAAGATGCACTTTTTGGTCAGAAAAGAGGTTGTCTGAACGATTAGCCATTTAAAGGAATCTCTATGTAATTAGACTGTATAGATATGGATATGCTTATGGCCAGTGTTCACCAGATAAGGTACTGATCAGGTTAAGCGTACATGTTTATGTATAGTAACAAATAGTTTCCTCTCATACGAAATGTCAGATATGTGGACATAATATATATATACTTTTGAAAAAATACTGTTGATGATCTATGTAGTTACCCTACTCTAAAGGGTTAAGTAAAAAAAAGATCAGACGTGAAGGGCGCCTGGTAATGTTTGTTTAAAGTGCTCTAAACAAACATTAAAAGTCCATAAACATGGCTGTAACTTATGATGCAATAAAGTACTCATGTATGGTACATGGCTGTACATGTATGATGCAATAAGGTGCTCTAGTCTAAACAAACATTAAAAGTCCATAGACTTGGCGACCATATGATGTCATTTCAAAAGGCAGACATTGGAGGGAATAGCGGTAGCGCCCCTCAAAAAAAAGAGAAAGAATCTTCTTCTGTAAAAAAGAAAATAAATAGAACAATATTCTAACTAGTCGGCTGTTAACTGACTGGATTCTTTTGACCCATCTCCTGTATCCTTATCTGTTTTGGCTGTGTGGTTGAGCTATTGCATGTTGGTTCCACAAGAGTGAAACCATATTGACCTCAGCTGTGCTGTGGGGCCTGCCAGCAAACTCAGATAAAAAGATACTAATCCATCTGAATAGGAAGAAAATTATTTCTTGAATCCTCCGCACAGTACAACTAAACGTCAACAATACATTGATTTAATTACACTGCTTGTGTCTTCTATAATTCCAGGATGGAATCAACAGAGAAATGTGATGCAGTGATCTCTCAGTTCAATGGAAAGTTTATCAAGACTCCTCCAGGCGTTCCAGGTAACATACACCAACATTGATCAATTCCTAACTTACTGTATGCAGCAGTATGAAAGTTTTCATTTTAATACCAGAGCTGAAATCATGTGGTTCAGTCAGTGACATGTCTATGTTTATCAATTTGGTAATCAGGCAGCTGCAAAAGCCATTTAGAATAGGAAATTACATCATTTGGCTTGCAAATGCATCCATTCTATGGTTGGTATTGGTCATTATAGGGCATACATTCATTACATTGTAATTGGGTGCAGTTGTACAGGCTGAATAATGTAGCCAGCCAGCTGATATCCCAGCAGGAGTCTTGCTGGTGAAGGGCTCCTATGCACTCAGCGCTAAAGTGGCAGAGCACAGAGAAAGAGCGAGTTAGTGGGAGGAAGAGAGTGCTAGAGCTGCCTTGTGTGGCCTCCTCTCCCACTCTAAGCTTTTTAATTGGATTATTAGACTGAAATAGTCTCTGCTGCCCTTGCCGCCTTTAGGAAAGGGAGGGGATTACCGCTCCACAGCTGCCAAATTAGATGTCTGTGTTCCAGGGCTGGCTAGTAAAATGTCCACTCCCCACCCTCATTTCAGCTCATGTACAGATTTGCAGCACCGTAACCAAGACAGACATTACATGCATAAGACCTATCAAATTCTTTCTCTTTCTCTCCCTTCCTTCTTTCTCTCCATCTTTTGTTTCATTTCCCTGCTCGGTCATCAGTGCCCCCTGAGCCTTTGCTGTGCAAGTTTGCTGACGGTGGGCAGAAAAAGAGGCAAAGCCAGAGTAAATTTGTGCAGAACGGCCGCGGCTGGCCACGAGAAGGAGATGCTAGACTGGTGAGTGCTGCCTTCTGCTCCACTGTGACTGGGTAAAGAGAGATAATCCATAAGCAATTATGTGCAATAGAGGTCCGCAGTAGAGGACGTTAAAATGCACTCATATGTCTCACAGTCTCATTGGCAATAAGTTACCATGTACAGTATAGATGCATGTAATCAATTAATAGGCCCTGAAAACACATTGAAGGTGTGTAATTCACAGACCTGTAATTGGCACAAGCTAGTGACGCAGAAGGTCTGGGTGTTTTTTTCTGCCCGATGTCCCCTTAAAAACTCAAATGGCTCTCCAGGTGAGAGACGGTAATGAGAGACAAACTCGTGTTGATATGTGATGGCTGCGTTCATTCGTGAATGATGCAGCATGTGTTACAAGTTGCCTCATTCTGTTGATTGCTTAAAACACATTGACTCCCACAGGAATCGATAATAAACATCGCTTTCCTGCTGCAGTTTCTCACTAACCTTTGAAGAATCACCCCCTCACAATTGTACCTCCATTTCATGAAAATCCGCCTGAAAATAGTTCCATCGTTTGTGTTTGAGTCGAAATATATTCCACCGCCGTGATCCGAAACAACAGGGGCGCAATAACCGCAGGGACGCAGGGGATGAATCCCCTGCCAGCGTCACATTCCCCCCCCCCAGATGAGTTAGGGGGTCCCCCCTGGCTGGGGGGTCCCCCCCCCTGTATCCCCCCTGGCTCCAAAGTTATCTTAGGAGTAATACTTTTGAAATCCTGCGTTCATAAACGCGATATATTTTGAAGCATATATTTGATCCACCCCTGTTTAAATCCCAAAATGGTGGGTGATTCTAATAATACAGGAACAGGATTCAATAGGTCACCGCTTTTGGTGTCACGCACCACTTTTGATAAGTCGTGTATTGGCTATCAGTAGATGAATGGATTTACTTTATCCTTTTCATGTCAAGGACCCCCAAATGGACAGCTCGGACGGACCCTATTTTAATGCCATTTCTAGCTGTGGGACTGCAATTGATAATAAGTTAATTAAAAAAACTGAGAGCGTCAACATGACGCCACAAACTATCATGTAGTTGTACCCCCTGGAACTCGCTCAATGTCCTCTGGGGGTCCCCGGACCCCGCTTTGGGACTTATATTATTACACCATTTTGGGATTTATGGGGAAGGAGGAGATCGACGCTGCTAAATGCGCTAATGAAAGCACAACTGTCAACACCAGGTAAGGCGCTGCAGGTTTTTCTTTCCTCTCAAGTTGCATGGGTTTAACACTACAGATCAGATGGTCAGTGAGTTTTGACCTGTTCGAGGCGCTGCTGATAATGTGGTTAAACTTTTACGTTTTGAGACAAATGGGGAGGAGGAGGAATCACAGCCAGATAATTCATAATAATAATAATAACTGTGCCAAAACGCAGTTTTGTATGTACATTGTCACTGGAACAACCTCTCTGTAGTCCGACCCCAAACCCTAACCATAACCCCACGTTTTTGTGGTTAGACACCCCCATCCCCCCCTCCCCTAGGGTGGTGGGGGGGACGGATTTTTCGGCGGCGCCGCTTTGCGAGGCCGCTCTATACCCCCCCCCTAGCGTTCGGTCAACAGAGGAACGGGAACAGAGCTCAATGTGCGTAATGCTGCCATTACGCCATAGACTTTACATTGTGCCTCGATTTCCCAGAAGGTCACGTGATCCAAACGCTCCCCACTGACAGGTAGTAGTCCTACTCCTCCTCCCAGCCAACACTGCCCCCTTAGGACCCCAAATCACACCTTGGAAAGCACGAGTGTCTATATTTCTGGGGGGGGGGGGGGTCATATTTTGACAGCAGGAATTGCCTGTCATAATTTGACCCCCCAGTATTAGGATGTATTAGGATGTTGATATTCATTCATCAGCCAACACTCCCCACTGACAGGTAGTTGTCCGACCAGGTTGTCCGACGGAAACCGTCTAAAAGGTTATAAAAAAACGGTGAATAAATCATATAAAACAAAAGTCGGGAATAGCGTGTTCCGCAGGAAGAGAAAATGAGAAAAAGGTCGGGAATAGTGTGAACCCCAGGGAATGTTTTAATAGGTTTTCTTCTCTTCCTGTCAGGCTGGAATGACACTCACGTACGATCCCACTACAGCTGCTATGCAAAATGGGTAAGCTGTGTAGGGGTTAGTTGGTGTTACTTGATCTCATTTACTTGAATACATTCACACTTAGTCTGTTTTTTTTGAAGTGATTGCTTCTCTCTCTACAGATTCTACCCGTCTCCATACAGTATCGCCAACAGGATGATAGCTCAACAAGCCATGTCTCCTTATATCTCGCCAGTTTCAACGTACCAGGTTTGATTTATTGCTTTTCAGTCCTGATGTATACCTTTTTCTTAAAAGAGGAGAGCAATGTTGCATGTTCAGTATGAGGGATAAATAGGTGCTGCTTGCTGATTCACCAGTTTCATATGCAGTGGTCCAGTTGAAATACCTATACATCAATTTCAGTTCTTCATCGCTTCAGTGCTCAGCAGAAACACCCATTTATAATTTATATGTACAGCGCTCAAGCAGCCCCTACGTGTTTGTTAATCCTGTGTCATCACCTGTCAGAGAGCTGTCCTGTGGGGTTTCATAGGTGTTTGGTTGTGTATCTGCCTGGTAAAGGACACCGTGGCCTTTCATGCTTGTTGCCGGGCCAGTCACACTCTCATGTGAGCTCCTGAAATAGCCTGTGTGCCCTCGCTGTGCCAGCGTATTTACTGTGTCTATGTGTGATGTTCCAGGTCCAGAATCCCTCCTGGGTGGCTCACCAGCCCTACATCATGCAGCACCCAGTAAGAGCATACTCTCGCTACATCATTTGTTTTTTTATTCCAATTCATTTTGACATGCACGTGCAGGATGCCGTGATACAAGCGTGAGACCCACACAGGGCGCATCTCTCTCTCTCTCTCTGTCTCTGCGTGCACGGCACGCCACACACACACACAGGAATAGCCATGCAGGCTACACACAGGGCGGCATGTTTGTGATAGCGCTATAGCGAGACAGTTTCATTAAACAACACGCACACACACACACACACACACACACACACACACAGTGCACGAGGTCCAAACCAAAAGTTTGCTCTGCACTGTTGATTCCGATGCGGTTTTCAACATTAATCAAGTGAAATGCGTAACGGCAATATTGGGCTAATATAGGCTACCAATATGTGGGTTGGGGTAGCCTACAGGGATTTACCGACGGAATGAAGGTTACCGGTATATATATATATAGGTAGGTATATATATATCTGATCATCTATACAGTCGACAGACAGATAGACAGACAGATAGACAGCAGTGTGCTCTCATTGGTTGTAATACAGGCCTTATCGAGGCGCAGTCGCAACCCAGTTCATACTGTATGATATCCAGTCGGCGACAGAGTCAAATATCAAACGTGCTAGATGTTCAGAAATGGTCGGGGAGGCGTCGGCGAGCGATTTTATCGGCGCTGGATCTTCTCGCAGCTCCTTTCACACAGAGAGAGCAAAACCTCGCCGATCAAAGCCCGATTTTACGTCAGATTGGGGGTTTTGTCGGCGAGCGCCAAAAATGCTCCCCGACTTTTAACATTCAGTAGATTTTCTGTCGTCTGGGGATTTCTGTCTCAAACAAGTGCTCTGGTTTGCCTGTGGACTGTGAGGTAAGAGACGAGTCCACACATCCCATATATGACATAACAATTTGCCAGCAGATGTCACTATTGAGGGATTTTGCCTGTTTTCATTGCAGCTCAAAAGGCTTCAGAACACACAGAGAAAACCATAGACCACAGCAAATCCACTGAAAGTTTAGGTTGTGTCAATGTGTGGGTGTAATTGAGGTCATAAAACCTAAAAGAAAAATAAATTAAAATTTATTCGATTTCTTTCTTTATTTTTTTCCTTTTACAATGTTTCATATCTTCTGATGTGTGAAATATGCTGTTCTGACTATCTCTAAGCCATTCTTTGATAATAAACTATGTCAAGAAAGTGTCAGAATTGATTAGCCTATGGAATAGTTTAACTATTTATTCAACATAACTCTTATGTCTTTACATCGTTCTGCTCAATATCCTATGCTGCTGATGTCTGAGTTACATTTTGGTTTTACAATATAATAGTCCTTGAATGCTTTTCAGTCTCCACCAGTCTCCACCCAAAGCATATCTCTCATCCTCTCACACTCTTGTCCCAGGGAGCGGTGATATCACCCTCTATGGACCATTCTATGTCACTGCAGCCTACTTCCATGATGAGCCCCCTTTCACAGCAGATGAGTCACCTCTCCCTGGGCAGCGCAGGAACGGTGAGAGAACTGCACAGGGTCAGAAAACAACTTCTTTAAATTTGAGAGCAATAATGCACAAAATACTTTTCCATTTCTATGTTATAGCTTCTAGAATTGATTTGAATGTGTCATACTTTCCTTCCTTGTACAGTTCATGGCCACAAACTCAGCTATGCAAGGAGCTTATATCCCCCAGTATACACATATGCAGACAACAACTGTTCCTGTAGAGGTTAGTAGATGGATCTAATTGGGTCTTTTTACTCTTTTATAAATGTCTTCATTTAGAAGACCTCAATATTGGCAATTGGCATCTTATTTTCAAAGTTATTAGTTGTCTGACCTTCTTTCTCTTCCAGGAAAATGGTGGGCAGTCACAAGTGGAATCATCTGGTGATCATTCCCCGTACACATACCAACAACCCAAGTAAGACTGAGGTAACATTGGGACAACAGCTAAAACAATCATGGCTTCCTCAGATGCAATGGACCTAAGGGTTTTCCACCATTTTGCACAGGTTCTGCAATTATTTCCTTATGTTTGTAATAAAAATAAGTGAAACTATTTTTGGTATAAGTTCCAGAAGGTGCAAATAAATGATTGATTTCATCAAATGATGCTAATTATATTAAAAAAAGAAGAAAAAAAGTTTTATTTTGATAAGGAAATACTAAACGTTTATTTTTTACCAAGGGTTGCCACAGGATACAAGAATTGTGTGACTAGATGTTTAAAGTGCATGACAGTAAAAATGTCTTTTGTTAATATTTTCATGATTTCTTTTCCTTTTCTCATTTGTTTTGAAATAGTTCTTTTCTGAAGATTTATTAGCCAAACATCTTGAAAATGATGTTTCGTGCTTGCTGTGTGAGTGTTGCTATGGTGAAGTGTTCAGTGTTTTTTCTTGTAAAGTGATTTCTCTTAGTGGTCTAGATTGATCTTGCTGTCTGATACAATTTGCCTTAATAGTTTCCATACAATAGCTGTACGGGCCACTCTGGAGGCTGGCAATGAGCAAAAAATATATGTGAGAGCTATTGCCTTGTAAATCAGCTATATAGGGCTTTCCTTTGGATATAGCTAATTAAATCTGCTGTGTTAGGTGTTTCTATTGAATTTCCCCTCCAAAAACTAATCTAAATAGAAAGTTTAGGAAGAAAAATGTTTTGAAACAAATGAACTCTGAATTCTATGATTTTAATAGGATGTAATGTTGATATACAGTAAGCAGAAGAGGTAGAAATTCTGCTGAATGATCACATTTTGAATATTGCCTTTTCTTCATTATTTGGTGTTGTAGAATCTAGATTACCTGAAAATAAATGTACTAGGGTGGGGCGGGGGGGTCATGGGACAGTGGACTTGTTTTTGTTAGTTGGTTGTTTATTTTATGCTTTGTCTTCTTGGGTGATATTCTCTGTCAGGTTGACAGGGTGTGTCTTTTTTCACTTATTTGAAACAGGAAAACTTGGACTTGTGATTGTGAATATATAATCAAAGCCTTCTATTACAACTTAGGCAAAGGTTCAGTGAGTTGGGGGGGGGGGGTAATGTGGATTTTAGTGCACCTCACTCTTTGATAGGAAACAAACAAGCTTGGCACTTTCAATTGTAGTTTACTTCACCAAAGACTGTGAGCTGGTTCATTTGTCTCTTTAACCAGGATGTAATTGACTTTTTCTGCAGTTTCTGCACTAGTTTGCAGTTTGGAGAATGTGCCTTTTTTGTACATTTACATTCAGTTATCATAGGTATTAGTAAAGTATGGACACAAACAAGCATGAAGGAAGGCTTGGATCCAACAAGTGCCACATGTGGATTTCATCACTACAGAATTAATGGAAAAATGCAATTTAAATCTGATAAAGTAGGAAAGAAGTTTGAAACTATGAAATCACAGCTATACAATAGCAGTCTGTTCTGACATGGTGCAGAATTATCGCTAAAAGTTTAATTATTTTTTGGATCACAGCAGATTGAAACAGGCTTTTTGATTAAGGTGTGTTCCAGTAAGCCTGTGTAAGACCTGGTGGTCGGACTGACGAGTTATCTACCTCAGAATTTTCTTTCTCCTCTGTATTAGGCCGGGTTAGCAGGTCCAGCCCGCCCTTCCAGACCAAATGCCACGCTCAGGAGCTGGCCACATACAGCTGTTTCCTTTCAGGTTGTTTTTAACACTTTTTTTCTTTCTTTTTTCAAATCGTTTTCTTTTTTGTATTATCGTAATCATTATGAGGACAATTGTGCGTAGACGAGCATGTATTTAGTTGTTCAGAGATTCAGTTTTCATAGTTTCAAAAGACAAACTGCTGCTTTCATGGTAAAAGATTCCAGAGGCTGATTGTGTGTAGTTTTTGAAGATGGACAATAAAGCGGAGTTGTGGTATTCACTGGATCTATGCTCCTAAAACAAACATCTTTGTTGCTTTGTCCAGAGTCCAGACAGACTTGCAGCAGCAGCATTTCCTCTGTAGTTGGCTGATATTATGTTACCAGAGTAAAGGGCCATTGTGACTATACTTGAGAATTTGTAATGCCTGAGACGGAGACGTAATACTGTTGTCTTGTGAGGATTATGCTGCTAGTGGTGTCTGAACCAAGTGCCATACTATCTGGGTCAAGAGTTGAAAAGGTGCATCAAAGAAAAAAAAAGACAAAAAAAAGGTCATTTAAGTAACCATCATGTTGAACAGTCATTAAGTTATATGAAAAAGTAATAATTTATGAAGAGTTTTGTACAGACCGTTTGAGGAAATAAAAAGATTTTCATAGAGATATCTATATGAGAGTTAATTTTTTTATTTTGTTTTACATGTGCCACACATTTGCCAGTGGTAACTTGTATGTCCAGTTTAAGGAATCCTTCCTCTGTACTTTTGTTTTGTAGTGTTTGTTAAAAGCCAAAAACCTTTTTCGGTAGATTGTTACCTAAGTTTTCCTTCTGTTAATTTCTTTGACATTTTTTGAATAAAAACTTCCAAAAAAAACCTCTACGTAAACCTGTTTTGAGGTCTTTATTTGTACAAACATGGACCTCAAGTGATTTGATAGACATACGGTAGTCTATAATTTATTTATTATTTTTGATAGTGTACAGTAAGCTGACAGGAAATGGGGGGAGAGAGATGGGGAGTGACACGCAGCAAAGGTCATCGGGATCAGGACTCGAACCCGCGACATGCTGTCAGGCTGGATTAGCAGCATAGGTGCCCATGCCGCTAGGCCGGCCTAGGTCGATTTGTTATATTCCTGATTGGAAGATGTTGGATCCGTCATTTTGTCTTTCTTCAAATGCATTACGGTAAACGGGCACTGGTAATTGTTTTCAAACCAGTTATATCTTAAATGCACAAAATCTGTTGAGTGTATCTGTCTTTCGCCCATCTCAACATCCGATCACTTTAAACTTTGCATGTGTGTTGCTGGTTTGCACTCCTGCAAACTTTGGAAGCCAATCTTAGCCAATCAGGATGTAATATGAAAAATCACACCAGCGTGTGAACTGAGCGGTGCAGAGAGTGTGTGTGTGTGTGTGCTGCCCATAGACTGGTGCTGCCTAAACAGACATACATAGGTCTACATAGGGACATAGGCTCAACAGTGCCACTTTAGGTCTCCCATCGGTATTACAGCTATCCGTACTCGCAGACACAGTACATACATACTACATACATACATACATACATACATACATCTTTTTTCGTTTAATGGCTATAGATTTGCGTGATTTTTGCAGAACATATGTTTTTATATTACTCCTACAAATGTTGTCCAAACATCACGCAAATCGGTACACATTATCTATAGTCAAGTGATCAAGACGGATCAATCTGATTTTTCATATTCCAACCTGATTGGTGAATTCTGAACATTGCTGGCCCACAATAATCTACCTGACCTGGCGGAGACCTGTGCTCCGAGGAGCACTTTTTCTAGTTAACTAAGCTTAAAGTTATATGACAAATTTCCAATGAGCGATATTTTATCAGAAGATGTCGCTGCTGCTATCGTCTACAAATCTACAAGCTTTGGTCTCACACAATGGAAATGTTGAAGAGTGAGAAAAGAATATAGGCTATCTCTTCCAAAGAGCTCTATCTCCACCAGATGGCAAAGGTCAAAAGGTAGGTAATGTTCCTGCCAGTTTGTTTTGAGCCAATTGACAATAATAATTAGATCTAAATAGAGGTCTGTGTAGTCTATTGTGTTTCCTGGCAAGTGCATAGAAACGTCACGTGACACCATCATACAGTGAAGTATAAACCATGACTTAAGTGGTTACAAAGATTTTCCACTTCCACCAAACCCAAAGCAAAGGAAACGTTTGATTGTCTGAGAACAAATGCATTATAGCTTTAATTGTTCTAATTACATTTTCCACCTAGTAGCAAAACCAATAGAGCATGAATCCTCTACAACCAGCGGGGCTTGGTTGCAGAATAGACTGGTCATGTTCTGTTCTGTTCTCAGCTGGCAGTGCCTGAGCTACTCTTGCCATGGCTAAAGAAAGAAAGTTGAGTTGGACTCACACGTAGGCCTGGGTCATTCCTACTATTCGGTGCCATTTCAGCCTAGTAACTTAAAAAATATATATATTTCTTCTGAATTCTTCTGAAAGAGGGCATGTTCAGCTGTCAGAAAAACACATTTGTCCAGCTTAATGCATTATTCCAATTATTATCCAATTACACTGTAACAGGGGGGACACATTTTGGACATAACAGGGTGGACATTTTATGCTAAAGATGGCCGTTACTCATGTAATGAAGAATATGGTAGCACATTGTGAACATGTAAGAATTTGAATATATATATGTATATAATAGTTCTGACCATATATATATAGTTCTGACCATATTTTCAGAACTATGAAAATGTATCAATTTCATATTGATACATTTGATACAGTAGCTACCCTCGATCAGTCCATCAGGGAATGAGCAAGGCCACACAATCCATTGCTCCAGAACTACTCTGCCGGGACAGCAGAGTAGTTGAAGAAGACCTAGGTCGAAACGTTGGATAATAATAAATATACAGCATCGTGGCTACGTGTGTGTGGCCTTTTTCTCATTTTTACTTAGGGACTGCAGGGAGAACCAGATTCTGGCATGCGGAAGGACTAGGCTCTGTGGGTTGACTCCTGTCCGGGCCCTTCCTACGTCTCACCAGGTCCACTCCTGCTCTCACCAGGACCAGGACCTGTGCGTTGCACCAGACTCCCAGCACCAGGCACTTTATTCAGGAGTGGTGGATTATAATGGCCCTCCTAAAGGCCTCACCGAGGTTTGTTGGGCTTCAACCTCACGGAGGACCCAGGCTGGGGCGCTAACCCATACTACTCACCCGGGTGTCATCTACATTCCGGCTGTCAACCGTCTCTCCGGGTTGTCTATGCCCGGTTGTCACATAGTCTATTCCTATGAGTCACTATAAATTGAAGAACTATAACAAAAAATACATTGCATGATGCACCTGGGACGTATCCTCAGTGATGTATCCTGAGGTCAATGGGTTTCGGGTCTATATATTATAATAAGAAAGAATTCGAATTTTAGATTTTGTTTGAATTTGATTGGTTATAGATTTGTAACTGAAGCTGAATAAACATGATGGGAGACATGGCATTTTACTACTCAAATCAAAGGGATTATTTTATATTTATTTCACTCCGAGGTACAAATGTTGTTTTTCTATGGTAGAAAAGCTTTAATAGTAGGCTATAAGATAAGCTTTTTGGAATTGGTGTTTTTGCTTATTTTACACAAAATGGCCTGAGGAGGACACAAATATGCCACCGAATACTCAAGGTCACTGTAAGGTCCGATTCCGAAGTCTCCGAACCTAGAGGGTGCAAGGAGGACCAACTTGGTCAGACCAAGTGAAGACTATCACCTTGTCCCGTAGAACTTTGTAACCTACTTTCAGTAAGGGTATCTGGAAGCATAGGTTGGGTTAGCAGGTCTACCGGTAACTATAGGCTTTGCAAATGGCAGATGGGTCCACCATCCCCCGGTATCCTGCAGGGTGTAGTGCCACTCTACGCTACGGGAAGCCATCACTGCCACCAGTTCCAGACGAGGAGCAAGACTCGTACTCCAGCTGTGGCAGTATGGCTGTACCACCTGCGTCTACAAGAAGGCACTATAGGCTATATTGTCCACTCCAGTTTATCAACTGATCATCATCTCTAGTGTTATAGTTCCAATAACTTGGTGGATTTATTTTTATTATTATTATTACTACATATATTAATATTCATATTAATATTCATATTAATAATATTAATGGCTTGTTCTGCCTTCATGGGTGCCCATACGTTTGAGCTAATTAACCGTCCGGGCCTTATTATTATTATTATTATTATTAGCCTAAAATCTAATATGGAATTTCATAGTGTGGTTGCCGTTTAGGATTGATATAAAGTCGTTTTTAGAATCCTCCTCCTCAGGAGCATATCCACGGATATCATATCCACATGAAAGAAATGCATTCTGAGAAGGAAGACATGGCAGTGTATGATCCCAAGCCGTGCATGCCTATTCCCACTATAGGCTGAGGAAGAAATGCCACTTGACAGTTTTCAAATCAGCCTCATGGTGGCGCTACAACAGGCCAAGTTATTGCGTCTCACACACACACACACACACACACACACACACACACACACACACACACACACACACACACACACACACACACACACACACACACACACATTTAAATTACTCCTAAACATTTTGCCAAACATCACACACTCTCCTATCCTCCTGCATGGTGGAGACCTGTGCACTTTTTCTAGTTATTTTCTGCATCTCTTAGGGTCCATTTAACCATATAATGCATTTGGATGGCAAAAATGGCAACCTGCAAGTTCAGTGTCTTGAATGAGATGTGCTGTGAGTATGCATATCTGCTATTTTCCAGCATAGGACCGTTGCACAGTGAAGTATAAACAAGGCTTTAAGGCTATATAATAAATAATTCTCATTTGAAATGTTGCTCTCTTACAAATGCATGTCGATAATTTATTGGAGGAGTGGCAGTATATCGGTTCGGTTGGCATGGCACGATGGCACGCCAGATCGCTACATGGATGAAACGCACATGGCATGGTGTGGTTAAACAACAATATTAGTAGCCTACACGTATGGCACCATCTAGAGGTTTGTCTGGGATATGCCTATAGCTTATTCCAGAACAGGAGGCCATAAAGACTTTTTGTAGTTTGTAGTTTTGTAGTTGTTTTTACGTCCGGATATATGGAGGGCTAAAACTTATATGAATGAATGAATTAAATAATAAAGAAAGAAATATGCAAAGAAATCTATAAATTAATAATTAAAGGACCACTTCACCACTTTTCAACCTATCTTCATATAATAGGTCCTCACTAATAATCATGAAAAAAATGGCACAATTCTTTTCTACTCGGTCTGTGTCTCATAGGAGGGCTGTGGGTAGTTCAAAAACCATCTTCCAGTGACATCATCGATGGGGAATACAAGCTAATAAAAACTGCAGGCTTTCTAGTCCTGAAAAGTTGCAATGCGAAAATGGAAGCCAACGTTCTCACGATAATTAAAATCTAAACATTTTTGTAAAAGAAATCTTGTTTAAAAAATAATCTGCCTAATGATGATATCACTGGAAGACGTTTTTTTCTGTAGCCTACAGAGCTTTAAGCAGGTCTAAATTAAGTTTGGTAGACTACTGTGCAGCTGGTCCGCGCATGGAATCCAGTCCACACCCACAACACCAGAGGGAGTGCAACAAACCATGTACAACCCAGATTCGGCACAAACAAGGGACTAAATTATTTTCGCTTATATGCCACCAAAATGTGGAACACCCTACCAACAGTCATTAAGACATGTGAATCCCTTGACTCCTTCAAAACCGCTCTCAAAGGGCACCTACGGACGGCTGCAATTCGAAACTGGCCCCCGTAAAATCTGAATCCCCCCCACCGCCCCCCCCCCCCCCCCCCCCTTTTCCCCTCACTGTATATGTTTCTTTTCCCTTTTTGCTTCCCTTATGATGAATTCCTATTCTGTTCTTTAACGATATAGAAGTGTCTATTTGTACGTCTCTAAATGTTTTGATGAATTGAACATGGTGGACCCTGTTGTAAACAAGTGTAATGCTTAATTGGGTCGTCCACTCGTTAACAGTCTTTGTATTGAGTTTGTGCTTGAAATGTACTGTAATTCTGCAAACTGTTAATAAATATTTATATCAATCAATCAATCAATCAATCAATCCTTGCTAAAAACCCGAAAGAGACGTCGGCAGACAGCGGCTTTTGGCCGCGCATGGAATCCTAGGTGTGCTTGCCTTACACACCCAGTGTGTTACTGGTGTTATTGACCTGTGGGAGGGACTTATGCCATATCGCTTCGCTCACGTTGTGACGCTGACGTACCAGAGTAACAGTCAGACCGAGTTCCTCAGAAAACTTTCGTGCGACTATATTTTTTTGAGTCGTAAACATGGAGTCGCTTCGGAAATACCACAATTTTTTATCCTTATGGTGTATAGTTGTGTTTTGTGTTAATCTGCATTCATCTTTAGCTGGTGGTAAGTCGTTTGACATCGCATATTTGAGCTTGTTTACGTTTACATTTTGTGGGCCTGGCTGTAACTATATCAATAAGGTCATCTTCATTCTTCTCTTCACATTGATACCCATGTTGTTTACATTGAAATTGTTTTGTGGAAGTTACAAATCAAAGCGTTTCGTAAGCCTGTTAATGAGTGATTGCATGTTTGCCTGCCTTGAATAAGCAATGCTTCACAGTAAACAATCCCTGCTTGGCTGCTTTGCTCATCTGACTTGGAGATGTGTAACTTTTTAATACAAACATTGGTAGTTAGTAGGCCTACACCAAAAGACATGCATGGCTACATACTCTGCATTTGCCCTTGGCAAGCTACTGGCAGTGGCAAGTGGAGTTGGTCCCTCAATCGTCTTACGGCTACACTGTAGGCATATGTGCAGGCCATAGCAGCAATTTGTATTTTTTTTTTTTACAATGGGATGAATCTAGAGTTGCAATACCCTCCCCACTCATCCAATTTGCGTTTGCGATCTGCTTGTCTTAAACGACGTTAAACTCACCAACATTGCAGCTGTAGTCCAAGCTTGAATTATCCTCTTTCAATCTGCCGAGCTTGTTTTTCATAAAAATCCACCGTAGACATGTTATAAGCTACTTTCTGTCAAGACATCCTCTGCAGGTGATTCTTTTTCTAGTGTTGCAGTTAGGAAGCACTGTTTTTGTTAACGGGTCGCGCTGCTGCCTCCTGCATTGTGTGCAAATTCAGGTGGTACACAGGACCGTTCAGTGACTTACGACGAGTGCTTCCAAACTCCAGCACTTAGAAAAAGAATCACCTGCACAGAATTTCTTGACAGAAAGTAGCTCATAAGTTATCATAACAAGTCTACGGTGGATTTTTATGAAAAACAAGCTCGGCAGATTGAAAGAGGATAATTCAAGCTTGGACTACAGCTGCAATGTTGGTGAGTTTAACGTTATTTAAGACAAGCAGATCACAAACGCAAATTGGATGAGTGGGGAGTCAATGGAGTGTACTGCAACTCTAGATTAATCACATTATAAAAAAATCTAGCGTTGCAAATTGCGGCTAATGTGGCCAATGCTCCTAACTTTAGAAATGGGTCAACTGCATATGACAAGAGGATATAATAATAAACTATATTTTATCCCTATATCTTCAGATTGCCCTGCAGATGGACGAACCTGGGTACCATTTGGACAAAGATGCTATCATTTTGTCCATGGAGAAGAAGACAAAATCAAAAGCTATACATTTGAGAGAGCAAAGTCTCTCTGCCAAGGCTTTGGTATGTGAATTAGTTTAGTATGACATCAAAGCCATTTTTTCCTGTTCTTTTTTTATCCCATGATTTTTGTAACCCATTTAAAAAAAAAAAAATCATCTATATCCACTTTGAACCCTGTCCCTATTCTGGGGCGTTCAGCAAAAATATAATATATATGTTCACAACGTTTTGAGCTTGTAGATATTTTTGACTGGTTTAAGTGGTTAATACATGTTTTCATTTCTGGGACAATATTTCCTTTGTTCTTTGTAGAACTTGTGACCATCCAAAGTACTGAAGAGAATGACTTCATCGTAAATTATAGTCCAGAGGTGTGGAAAGGCAACATCAGTATATGGCTTGGCGTGTATTATGACACAAATAGTAAGTGCTGTGTGACTTGAGGATTGTAGAAATGTTCTGAGATGAAAGTCAAATTACAACTTGTTACATGATGCAGATATACGTGTGTAGTTACTTGGTTAATAACATTGTCATTGAAGTGGGTTTAGCATTCGTTTCTAAACATGAAGACATTTCTCATCTAACAAGTTCCAACATTTCCTGACATTTTCCACATTGTTCATGTGATGACAGTTACAGAGAGTACAATGACTGTGCCTTTGTGTAGACTTGCTCTCAGTTCCTCTTCGGAGTTCAGGAAATCCTGCTTTCATGAAGCTTATTATAGTACACAGAAATCTGTGAAAAGCTCAAAAGAAATGGAATCACGCATTGTGTAACACAGGCTTATGTTGTTTACAAACTGTCTCACACCAGAACTCAGAAAAATCTTTGGTAACACAAAAGGCAGGAGGAAAAATAAGGCAAGGCAAAGAGCCACAACAACTCCTCCCTTATAGGTAGGGTTTTGCCCATCTGTAGTATTGATTGTGTGTCCGGTGTATCAGGTGAAGAAGTGAGGTGGCTTGGTGAGCAAGTTTTGACCTACAGTAACTGGGAGGACGGCTCCAGCCTGTCCGACCTGGCTACCATGGATACGTGTGCGACACTACACACTAAAACCAGGAAGTGGGAGAAGGTCAGCTGTGAGGATGATTTGGAGAATGGAGTTGTCTGTGAGGCTCCAGAGAGTAAGTTCATTATTCATTGTGAAAATAATCCTCAGTATGTGGATGATAATACACTTACTTTACGAGCATTTTAAAGGATGTTGAATGCATGCAAGTTCACACAATACAATCATGAATGTTTTAGTTTATTTTAAATGCATTACTTGAATTATGTTTGTTTTTCAGAGGCAGTGGAGGAAGGAAAGCAAAGTGAGTGAACTTGGTTTGTTTGCCTTTTCATGACTTATTGCTCAGTGAGTTTGTGTTTATTGTAGTAACCTTCCATGCATTGTTTTGTTTTTTGTCCTTTTAAGACACTAGTCCGCTGCTTTCCGCCCTGGTCATACTGAGTGTGGTAGGCATAATGGGGATCTCAGCTGTCATTTGGTTTCTGCACCAGAAGCACAACCTTGGCTCCTTTGTCTTCACCGCATTTGAGTACCACCCACCATTCCGGGCCCCTGGCACTGACCAGTCCTGTTTGGTGGAATCTGAGGAAACTGATTTGCCATAGAAGAGGTGCTCCTCTCGGTCCCGCCAGTGTGCGTGTCAGGAATTTATCATTATGGTGGAGTTACATTACACTGTCATGGAGGGCAGACAGGTGATTACAGCTGGGCGATATGGACACGGTCAAATATCTATTTTTTGACCAAATATCTCAATATCGATATTGTGACAGAAATGGCGAAAATAGCCGTCACATTGCAATTCATTGTGATCTATTTTTGAATTTCTTTTAGTAGATAATAACACTTACTATATCACAATAGTACGATATAGTTTTGATATATTGCAAAGCTGTAGGTGGAGTTGAGGGCAGGTAAAATAGACTGTTGATATCGAATATCATTGTCCGTGACTAACAGATATGCCCAGCCCTGTTTATATACAGTCAGAGGTCTGTGCCCTTGCACTCGGTCTGAATAGTCTTCCGAGGTTACTGTAGGTCAGTGTGCTTTTTAATGGCATTAATTCTAACAATCATGATGAAAAATGATATAAACAGATGTGATTTTAACAAAGTTAAACAGTTTCTTAAAATTGTGATGAAAATGTCCTAACATTACTACATGTTTAATATCACCTCTTTTATATGCTGGTATTTTGTTTGGGGGTGTATGTTTGCTTGTCATTCATGTTCTGTGTTGCCAACTAAGCCACAAATCCTTTATAGCTGGAAATAACAGGATTCAAATATTATTTTTCTGTAACATATTTACAACCGCATGAAAACACATTTGACCTTCACTGTGCAATATTTGACAATATCTTTGCTTGTGCCAATCCCCTTTATCAAATAGGTTGTTGAGTCAAGGACTCAACTGAACAGCTATGAATCTCAAGGGTGTATATTCCCTAATGATATGAGGCCAGGAAAAAATAAATTCTCCACTTCATTTCATTTTGTGTGGTCCTTACTGTAGTACATTACAGCTAAATATATGTCAATGCATAATTTAATAGAAAAAAGATGAGTTAGGAGGACACCAAATTGAGGACAGTCTAATTAGTTCTCAAACGATATCTAAATCATTGTCATCTCAAGGAATGAGACATGTCGTTCCTTCCTAATGCCAACCTGAATTAACTCCTGTTGTTTTCAAAGGACAGGTGAGCCATTTGAGAACATATTCATTTATTTATCATTATTTAACAGTTTTTTCAGACGCTAAAAATCTATTGATTGATAAGCCTGTATGAAATCTTTGCTCAGAACTAAAGCCTGTTTCAGCTGAGCGTCGTAACATCCCAGGATGTGGGCTATTATGTATGGATTTTTTTTCTTTTGTAAAGAGTCACTGATCTGATCTGCCAAACATTTCACCCAAGAATAATTTATGAAGGGGCGGTTTAAAATGAAGTATCTTGTAATGTAGGTGTTTAGCCACTAGGTGGTCCTAAATACTATATGAGTTTGCACAAATAATAGGTTATGCCCAGAAATCTGGGAGGAAATCCTTTGATGTAGCTTTGTATATGAACAAGTATACAGTAGTGTTTTCTTTAATAAAGTACTTTATGATTTGATAATTGTAGCAAAGTCAATTTGTTATGTGTCATTGCACATGGGGCAGCATAATGTCATGGAAAGGGTTTTTGAATGTGTAATATTGTCTAAAGTTATTCTATTCAGTGAGGAAACAGCAAGACAAATATGGATGTCTGATGAAATACAAGATGCACTTTTGGATTTTGAATCTGACTTACCTGGTAAATGTCCTCTTCCATGCTAAAAGGAGAACATGTCACCCTATTATGGTAGCCTACCATATGATCTGATTGGGTGGGGCAGCATTTTTTGAGGAATTTAGACCTACCTGAACACAATTTGCCATCAGTGCTGTGAACCGAAAGGGTACTGATGGAAATTGGGTTACTGTTGGTCAAAGAAGGAGAAGGTAGATACGGTAGATAAACTGATATGATGATAGCACAGTTTCTATGCATTTTGGGGGTTTTAGCCAGTGTTTTTTGTGAAAAACTAATGCTTGGAATGGATTCAGCATGTCACATGCTACATAAATCATGATGAAATTTTAACTTCTATAGGTTGTTAATGGTATGGTAAATGGTGCATTTATATAGCACCTTTATCCAAGGCGCTTTACATAGATTGTGCATTACATTCACCCATTCATACACCGATTGCGGCGGAAGTCATGCAAGGTACCAACCAGCACATCGGGAGCAATTTTGGGTTCAGTGTCTTGCCCAAGGACACTTTGACATGTAGACAGTAGGAGCCGGGATTCGAACCGCCGACCCATGGATCATTGGACGACCTGCTCTACCTCCAGTCGCCCCACATGGTCACACATTATGCCAATTAAGAAAATTGCTCAACATATGCAAGTTAGCATCCGGCAGTGTCTACATGCTGGGGACCCATACTCAATATTTCTGGTGTACTCAACATGTCCGGGTTCACATTCTGGCAAGTGGACTAATGCAGCGTGTTTTGACCTGGGTCTCTTTGTGCAGAAAATATTGATTGATTGATTGAAGTATTTATTAACAGTTTGCAGAATACCATACATTTCAAGCACAACTCAATACAAAAACTGTTAACTGTGAGTGGACGACACAATGCATTACACTTGTTTACAAGAGGGTCACCGTTTTCAATTCATCATAACATTTAGAGACGTACAAATATACACTTATATATAGCCAAAAATAGGAAATCATCATAAACAAGGTAAAAATGGGGAAAAAACATATACAGTGAGGGGGGAAAGGGGTGGGTGGGGGATTCAGATTTTACGGGGGCCAGTTTCGAATTGCAGCCGTTCGTATAGGTGCCCTTTGAGAGGTTTTGAAGGAGTCAAGGGATTCACATGTCTTAATGACAGTTGGTAGGGTGTTCCACATTTTGTGGCATAGGAGCGAAATTAATTTAGTCCCTTGTTTGTGCTGAATCTGGATTGCACATGGTTTGTTGAACTCCCTCTGGTGTTGTGGGTGTGGACTTCATTGACATTAAGGAAGTATTTAGACAGGTACATGGGTATCTTGGTGGTGTATCGAATTTTGTAGACCAGACCCATTGCAAGATGTAGCCTATACTCTGTTGTTAACCCTAGCAGGGGTGAGGTGGGTTCGGGGGGTGAGGCCCAGTAGTAGCCTGACCAGTTTGTTTTGGATAGCCGATCTACAAGCTCTCAATTTGTCGTTTTGATTAATTGATTGAATACTTTATTAACAGTTAAATAGTACAGTGGTACGATTGTACAACGATGCACAAAAGGGCTTGTTTCCATTGTGGTCCTATGTATTCAATGTTTCAATCAATCAATTTTTGTTTCGATGGGAGGTTGTAGATCTATGCTATGTTTGCCTATTTTCGATGTTAGCCTATTATACCATGCCCAAAGTAGTGTCCCTCCAATTAGGCATGATTGAAATGCAATCAAGCCTAATTTATTGGTTTGAAACAAAATAGCAGCATGACCACATGCTCAATATTAACAAAGCTTTGTCATGGCTGTAACAGTACTGTATACTGTATAGCATTGTATTATGTTTGGTTCAGTGATACAACAAAACTAAGCAAAAGAAAGGATTATGTATGGTAATAGAAAACAAGTTCCCTTAAATGTATGTGTATTTTCCTGCACAGAGGTGATTATAATAATTAATTGTGTCATTAATGCAAGTGAAACCCCTCGCTTGAGGATTTTGGAAATAATGAGTTCTACTTAGAATATAATGACCCTTTGTGGCACAATGCCCCCTCCCCCATAAGATCTTGGCTTTAGTTGTTCATCATATATTTCTGTTGCATCTGCAAAATTGTACTGTTTCCTGGGCTGGCTGGCAAGTGAATTGTTTATTAAAAGTATGCACCACAGAGGAGCTGCTGTCTTATCATTAGTCTATAATGGCCTATTTTCACACAAATAATAGTGAATGCATTTTTGTTCACACTTCTGCAATGCTATTGCCTGGAGGCAGAGGGGGTTTGCACTGACCTGAAACAACTAATTAAAATGGACAGTGCTATGCATGAATAAGATATTACACAGAATGACAGTGGGCATGAGAGCTACTTTGGAGCACAAGACATCAGTTTATCAAGCCTGTGAATTATTGTGTTGGGTAGGGACGAAAGCTGTAGCTCATAACAAATAAATTAACTAATTTACAGCAACAGCCTCTGAGACTGGTAAATTGCTCATATAAACAAATGTCGTGAAGTAATGAACTTCACACACTGTATCATTTTTCATAGTAGTTTTTACACCAGAAAAAGTTGCTGGGTCTAGTCTGTCATATATGCTACTGTTTTATAAAGTTGAATTTACTGTACTGTAATGTATCACATTTTCCATAACTGTAAAGGAGCTGTCATCTAAACCAATATTCTCTCCTCATCGTCATCTGCTTCCACATTTCTCTAATCAGAATCAGATAATCAGCTCTTTTTTTCATTGCCTCTTTATCTTTACAGCTTTTTCAGGAATACGTGCATGTAGACAGAAGTGTGTGGCATCTGTTTCTCATGTTCTGGAAGTCATACCCCCCATCACTGTCCTGGAACATGCTCCAATTAACAGAGCAAAAACAAAGACTACCATTTACATGTCTGTCTGTCCTGTCTGCCCATACTAAAGAAAGTCTATATTGAGTCCAGACCACCTGAGACCATTATTTAAAACTATTTAAAAATAATAGTCAGTACCCTGTAAAATATTGAGTGTTCATTTAACTCAGAATATGAAAATGTACATGTAAAAGTAAACTAGTTAAATTGAAACTCCGGATTTTGCTGTGTACAGTGTTGGAGCCTATGGCTGGGTGGGTAATCCCAAGATAAAACTTTTTCGATGTGTTTATCCAGTATCTAGCTTGGCGAGAAAATGTGTCCTTTTCTAAGCAAGTGTGATGCTGGAAGGCTCTGGTTTTAATGGGATCAGAGCATTGTGTACCGAGATGATTAAAATCTGTATTCTTTAAATATGTCAGGCAAAATCAATGATGGCAAGCCCAACTCTTGTGCCTTATGGGTATCCTGGGCTTGCTGTGGATTGATAGGAAAATAATAATTAAGGCAAAATCACCACCTTAATTTGTTTTCCATCAGTCTCCTGAGAGATCATCTTTGCTGTGTCTTTGGTACCTCATTATACTTTCTAATCAAGACTCTTTAAAAAAATCCCCTTAAAGAGGACAGACTGTGTGCGTGCCCTTCCCCCAGCATGCCGCTTGCATTGCAATCGACTGCCACTTTATTATGTTACAAATGACCAAGGTAAGGCTGACATTTTGATTGCATGTGAAAAGCCTGGGCCAGGAAAAGATTTTATGATGATGCAACTCTGATCTGTTTGATCGTTCTCTCTCTCCCAGTCTCTATGAAGGTTCAAGGTTCTCCACTACAATTCAAAATCCAGGCATCTCCTGGCTGGGTTGACAAAATCATCAAATAATTTGTTCCTCTCCCACTGTGTCTGTCGATTCAAGTATGCATGTGCTTCACCCCGTCCAGTCAGCAGCTCCCTGACTGCAGCGTCTACTCTGAATTGACCCAGTATAAGGGGAGGGAGAAGGGGAGGGATCAATGAACACAAGGGGATGGCGAACAAGCAAATAAGACTGTTTTAAATTACAAATGCTGAATAAGGATTTTCCCTGGCATCTTTAATTCAAGAGTGTCTTTGTGTCTTAATTACTGTATCCAATTACATTGGGTTCACCGTTCATGTACAAATTGCTTAGGTAAAAGGTGCCATTTTCAAGACAGTCTAAACCTGGCCTGAACATTAAAACTGCATTTCTGTCTTTATTAGGATATATATACTAAAGAATGTTATATATCTATGATTACAACTGACATGTTGCTACAGCTACAGTATGCAGAAATAAAAGTACCAGTAGCACTATTATTTTACTATACTAGAATTTCGCGGCCGCTCATCCCAGAGTTACTTTGCCGCGCACTATGGGAAGAAGGAAATTGCGGGAGTTGACTCCACATGTAGTAACGGATGGGTTATTAGTTATTATTATGTGTCCTTATTAGTGTAGTGTAGTGTAGTCAACACGTTATGGCAGTGTGTATGAACACACTGCCCGGTATTTGCTCCGATTATGCTGTCGGGGAGCATTTTTGGCGCTGGCCGACAAAACCCCTGATCTGACGTTACTGGTAGATTGTGATCTACCTTTTGGGCACCGCTTAACTCAACCTTTTTTGTCCCAGGGCACACTTTTCATAGCCTAAAAATCTCGGGGCACACCTAGATATACGGTTTGTGTACACTGTATATATACCGGTGTGTATATATAGTAAATATATATAGTAAATATATATATTATATATAATATATATAATATATATATATATAAATATATATACATATAGAATATTAGTGGTCCATGACATGAAAATGTTTGAGAACCACTGCTGTAAAACAACATTGGACAATGATGTTTGACAGTCAGCAATATTGTTGCTTATTCTAGATTTATTTTCTGACTTGATCTGGCCTGTTAACATTTTCATAGACCTGGTTGCTTGTTTCCCTCTCAGTCAATGTGGCAACCCTGGTCAATGCCGTGTTGACTGTTCTGTATGATGATTTAGCTTAGCACACAACAGCTAGGAGGATGCAGCAGGCTGATGCCGTCATGTTTAACAGTATTTTGCGCAATTTATGTCCCCGAATTTATGGATATGGACTTATGGCTCCATCGCTGCCTCTTCCTTTAGTAGAAGTAGAAATTTAACGTGTTGCTGACTGTTTACGGTACCTCCCTCTCACACGCGCGCGCACACACACACACACACACAGCTGACGTCCTCTCCCTCCGACGTCAGCTGTTCATTTATCTCCTTATTCATACACGCTTTGAGCTGAGAGAAGCTATAAAGCGCCTTTTAAATATGACAATGCTGTATATATATCAGCTGCACAGTTCAGGCAAGTGTCTGTGGCATATGTAACTTTAACAAAATAGTTTTGACAGCTTAAATCCGCGCAGCAGTGTTGTGTGTGTGTGGGACACGGGGTAGTGTGTGTGTGTGTGTGTGTGTGCGTGCAATCAGAAGTACTGGCAGTAGCGAAATAACAAACGCGATCTGTCTAATCGTAGTAGTTAGGTACAAACCAAGTAGTTTCTAAGAACAATGTTAATGTAACTAAGACATTCGCTGAGCGACCTATATTTTAAATGCAGAGATTTAGAAGGAATAAGCGAAATGGTGAGGCGACTATAGGTAAGGTTTCTCTGCGGAGAGGGAGAGCCATAGGGGAGATCACATTACAGCAGCCAAAGAGGGAGGGGGGGGGGGGCTGAGAGCTAGTGACGGGTGTGGCTTGGTTGAGTTTTCATTGGCTAGTGGCCACAGGGCACATCTTTTCATTGGCTAGTGACACACTTTTGCGCCACGTGACAACTTCTCCAATATAGAATAGATGATTCTCATGCAAAGTTTACAGTACCTTGTACCATTATATAGCTACAATATATGTATAAAAAGCTACCCACATCAGTGCATCTCTGTGCAGTTATGTGGATGTGTGTTGATGGGTGTAATCATTTGAACACAGCATGGGATACAAGATCTTGGCTTAGCCTGTTCCTGATTGTCTGCCTGTTAGTTCAAATAAAATAAAATTAGGAACAGACAGCTGTCTAGAACGAATAACACCGTTCTTTGACAGCCTACCCATATCATCCAGTTAATTGAAGGTCTCCCCCCCCCCCCACACACACAGACTTATATTACATGTTCTCAAACATGTCCATGCCAAAGACCCCCTGTATTTGGCTGCAGACCCCCATTTGAAAATATTTTGCCAGGGACCTAATAATAGAAGATTTGACAAGATTAGATGTTACTCTTCCATATTTAGCTGGGGACCCCCTGGAACACCCTCAATGACCCCTGGGGGCTACTTTGAGAAAAGCACACAAAAAATGAGTGCAAGGTGCAAGTGCAACCAAACAGTTAACTACCCAAAAACCAATAAAATTGTTATATAATAAATACTATACATTATACAATACAATATTAGATAGTAAATGTTACACAACAATAAGAAAAAGCATAAAAATACTTGACCAGAATCCGTTCTGCTAGATCAAATAGTTTCTGTTCTACCTCAGCTGTCATGACTAACTTTGTGCACTTGCTGACATGTTCAATGTCCCATTCACTGCTTGTGGACAAAAGTTTGCCTTGTAGAAGCTCTGGCTGACGTCACTTGAGTTTCTTGAAGTGAAGCTGAGCAGTCCTTGAGAGAGAGGAGTCTCAATCCGCTGTTCCACATTCAGTCCCACTCTCTCACCCCGACTTAATTACTGACCAATTCTCTCTGTTCATCTGCTGCCACCGCACTCAAACAAAGCACACTTGGGAAGTAAATGAACACCGAACATTTTCCAATTCACACCTGCCAGGAATACGTTGGTCGTCGTCGACAGCACGGTGAGTTTATTTGCCGCGTGTTTTAATCCGGGGGGAAGTTTGCTTTCTGTGTGATTTCAGAACGTGCAGTTTTGTCATTTCACTGATTCTACGCTGTGGATTGGCTAACAGCTAAAGAAGCTAACGTGAGGTCGCTAGCTGGCTGTAGCATCCTCTGTCTGTCTTCGACACTTGCTACACTGCCTGTCTATCCAGTGAGCTCAGCAGGTTGATGTACTACAAAAGTTGCCTTTAAATGTAGCACGGCTGTGAATGTCGTCATGGTACTTTACTTGCTGTTACTTTGTAGTCGCAGTGTTAAAAGCTAACTAAAGGTGACGAGAGAGAGATAAATGTGCTGTGTGCTCTCTCTCTCTCTGTCACTTTGAGTTGAGCAACTAGACACCGACCCCGGTGAACGCAAGCAGCGCTGTCCGTTCATTCTCTTCAGTACATTGTAGCGCCGTTCCTGTCATTGTGTGGAATGTGGATCCTGATCCACTTCACAACGGGTAGCAAGACTTGTTGTCACTTGTCAGCCTTTCTCAAAAATAATTTAATTTGGCGTGGGTTATTTAATATCAAGTTGACTGAGCTGTGCTTCCTTTGCCAAAGAAAAAGAGAAGAAAGAAAGTCAAAAGTGGTGAATGAGACTGACTGCCGAGGAGTTTGCGGACATTTGTTTAATGGCATGAAATGAAACAATGCAATAATTACATCTAACACTAGTGTTTGTAATTAGTATAATAATTTATTTCTGGATGATTTAACCTGGCTGTCATTAAGGATTAGTTTCGCATATCAGACGGACGATCCGCCCCGGTCGAGTCGAGGTTCTCCTTCTGTTTTATCTTTGTGTTGCTTACTTAGGAGAGCGCAGCTAATGCTGCAGCTGCGGTCTGGTTGAAATTTACCCTTGGCTTTGTGTTTATGACAATATCCTCCATTTTTCCTGCTCTTCTATAGCTAAACAACAAGCCACTCGCCATATTGGGGCACCCGTACAATATTATAACATCTATATGTATATGGTACTTTATATAATAAAGTTTATGAAACTTTAGGGAGGAAGACATGGAAGAGAGATGACCTTGCTTCGGTGTTGAAATTGTGAAAACAGTCTACTTTACTTTCTGTCATACTGTTGAAGCTAACTTGTCACTGCAGTCATGTGACAGGTTGAAGTGTCTGACAGTTTATTTGATATTTGATTATTTTTTTCTCAGGGCTGACTGATTTTGTATTATTATTTTAACAATAGAGACGTTTTTGTCAATCTATTCTAGGGTACAAGGCAGCATTGTTAACTTCCCAGTGAAGTAGGACTAGGAGCACTGGAGCACTGTGAGTGATTAGGAAAAAAATAATAATGATATGGCTGTTTAGTGGCAAAGTTGTGACACTTATCCCTGGCTGTCATGATTTCTCCTTCCTGATTCTGTGGACATTGTCTGGAGTTCATACAACAACAGTAGGCTGTATAAAAACGGCTTTGTACTAGACTAGACTAGTCTGTCACCCGCTTGATCATTTGCTGTTCACAACAAGACATACACACGTGTATGCAATGCATAGCATACATTTATAGCATTTCATAGTTTGTTTAATTGTAGTCAAACAGAAAGATGAGCTACTGTTAACATTGAGAGCAAGAATAATAGCACACATTTTCTATGTTGAATTACTTAAAACTATATTCTATGTAATCTAGTATTTGACGAGTCCTTTTTTCCCAAGAAATGTTATACCAGGTTTGTCTGGTTCCCAAAGCAGTGCACCTCAGTTTTGATCCTCATACAGTATTTTTGATCCTCATACAGTATTTTATGTGCACAGTAATTTCTGAACAAGAAAGCCTATGTATTCCTTGCTGCTGGTACAGGATTCTTTGTTTTTCAATAGTCTTGGATTTTAATGATCAATTAATTGATAATAACAAGCGGAAGCTACTAGTGTAGACTGTACACAGTCTGTCAAATGGCAGTAAACATTATTCCTGTTAAGGTCCATCATTTAAATGGCTTCAGTAGCCAAGGAAGCCAGATAAATCAGATTACAGCCTTGATGTGATATGCATGCACCCAGTTACTGCCAATGAATCAACCAATAACCAGATACACAGCTAGAAGGTCACTAAATTTGTCTCATATTTATTCAGAGCCCATGTCCTTGGAAACTGCTGCAGGCCCAGTGAACAATATTGCAGAGCGACAAATCACATGCTTCTAATGTGAGTTTTAAACACATAGAAAACATCCCTCAGCAACATGGCATTTGAATGTTTATAAAATTGCAGGGATTGTTCTTCAAGGATGGAAAGTCTCAGCTATAGCTCAAGGTTGCTAAATTGCTTGAAACAGCACTTTTAAATGTTAGCAGCCCCAGCGGTGTGATAAATACACTTTTCAGCTCAATAATTATTTTCATATTCATCCACTTTGTTACAGACCTTTTCTTACAAGAAGCCTAATAAACCATCGTTAAGTACTTAGTATTTGATGATAGTAGTATTGGATGCATAGTTAATACATACATTTACATTGTTAAATATAATTTCACCTGACCATGAGATACGACTGGCAGTGACTTGTGATAAGCAGGACAAGATGTGGTATAATATGCATTACTTATGATTGTGTTTAGGATATAGAAGCCACAGAGGCCAATAGCCTCTCAGGCCTTGCTCAGGTTACCTTTGTCAAGAATGACTGTGAGGAAAACTCTACTAGTATTTTGTTTTATGTGCTTTTTCATATCATAGTAGGGAATGGATGTGATGGTGATGTGGGATGTGAATGTGATCTAATCATTTGGATTTGGAATATTCATATTGCATGCTGCTCTGGTCTTTTTTCCATCTATTGACTTCCAGGCTTACAGCAGCCAGGCGCTACATTGGCCTGTTTCTTAGTGGGTTCAGCAGGCCCTGTGTCGTGGACAAGGATGAACAACTGGGCCCATCACTAATTGCGGCAACCATTTTGATGGAGGACTGATAATAATTGTGTATTTTTGCCTGTTTCTCTGTTCATCCTTCCAATTCCTACCCTTTTCCACAAGCTTGCACTCATTAATCAAAGACGCTGAACTCCTGCTGAGGGCTGAGCAGGTCCATCAGAGTGGCAGCCAGTTTGCTGTAAAGAACAGTGCAGAGGCTCTTGACACATGAGCATAAATAAATCTAAGGTCTTCGTATGCAAACCCTGGAGGTTAATACTGTATAATTCAGTGTCCCCTCTTTGTCTTATATGATTGATGTTTTTAAACATTTAAAGCTGGATGGGAGTCCCTTTTGTAGGTCAGGGTTGACACTTTGTGATTGGGTGAGCATGGGGGAGAGGTATTAGGGGAGGTGGATTATTAGGAATATGTCAGGGAGATTACTCTTTTTCACTCATCTTCCACTCAGTCTATTTTCCTCTCCTCCTAGTGAAGCTTGTCATAAAGCTTTAGCTGAACGAGGGATGTTTCAGTGATTGAAGTGTTCCCCTCTGTGTTAATGGGGCTGATGTTTGCAATGTCAATGGTTGGGCTTATTTGTCCGTCTGTTTTGTATTTTTGTGCACCCTGAGCTGGAACTGCTGGCTTGTCACAAGTTAAACTGCAGGGATGCTGGCGACAGTGAGGAGACAGGGATTTGTTGAATAGACTATATTCATAATTCAGGGCCAGCTGGTGCAGGAGCAGCAGAGACATTCAGTGGCTATTATAAACCATTCCACTCACACACCAAGATTGTGCCTCAGCAGCCTCCTTTTATTTATTGATCTTTCTGCATTTAAAATCTGGTCACTGCTGCCACAAATGCTGGCCATTTTAGCTGTGCTAGGCATGCTTACTGCAGCCCCATTTCTGAATATTTAATTCTTGCTCAACATTGTGTGGCATGATAAGGGAATTGGGTAAAGTAGAGGACTCATTCCTTAAAAAATGTTAGGGTCAGCACAGACGCCAAAATGTTAGCATCCAACTCAGTTAATTGACTATAGGCTCCTTACGTGCTTTGCCCCCCCCCCCCCCCCCCCCCCACACACACACACACACACCCCTCGAACAAGTAAACGCTCTCACATGTTCTAGTTTTAAAGAAACTTCTTGCTAACAGTGCAAAGTTAATTACTCGCTGATGTAAGGCAAGATTGAAAGGCTGTGCCAGCCACTGTAAACAAACTTCTTTTTTATTGGATTAATGCTCCCAAGTGCTAGCCCTCTGTTTTAGCTGAGTGGTTTAAAAGGATCCACAGTGTGGATGGAGTGGATTATCAGGAATAATCTCTATGGGCAGAGAGGCGCCTCATGACAACGTGTAGGCTTTCCTGCTGTAGGATTATTTATTTCTAATACTTTTCAATTTTAGTGATAGATTTCGTAGAACATAACCAAATGACATGCATACAAGTTTGAAGAATTATATCACAGCTTTCACCTCATCAATATTGGTCAGTTTATTTTGCTAAATTAAATTATTGCTCATTGATTGGCTGCCTGTGACCACAATAGCCTCTGGTGCAATAATATCTTACAGCTATGAAATTACTTCCTATTAACATGGTGTGTGCGTGTGCGTGTGCGTGCGTGTGAAGCCTATTGATCATCAAAAGGGTATGAAAAATGAATCATGATTAATATAATTGCATCAAAATGAAGTTAACTGCCCATCAAAGATGATAATATAAAGTGTGTGTAAGCAAAGAAGGCTGGCTATCAGTTAAAAGTGAGTGGCTTTGGTACTGTATGTGTCTGTCAGTGTGAATGCAAAGAAGACACAAAATTTTATGTGCAAAATGTTCACCCCGTTCTGACTTTCCAGTGGTACACGTCTGTAATCCAACACAGCTGTGAAGTTTTAGACAGAGAAAGAAACCTGCTACCTGGACACTGTTATTTATTACTCATTACTTTGCAGTTTGCACACAGCTTTCTCTCTAGGCAGCCTCATGTCATTGTCTATTCTTTTAATGATTGCACAGAAAAAACATCTCAGTAACATGAGGAGGCTCAGCTGTACTGCAGTTCAAAGAGTTACCAGGGAAGACCTTTTATTTGAGGCTGGGAGGTGACCTTTTTTGCTCTCAGCACTGGATGAAATATCCTAATATAAAAGAAACTAATCTCTCCTTTCCACTGATGTTCCACACTACAAAATGACACAGATGGGAGTTGCAGGAAGAGTCTGTAATAGGTGAGGTGCACACTGCACAACAGCGTTGCTATTGATGTTGAGTCAAACACAGTCCTCTATGGATGGAAACCACTCTTCCCAGCTCCAACAAATCCTTCATGTGCAGAAGCTCCCATGTGCGATCCAAAATATTTTTAACTGATTTACAAAGGATATAGCAAGAGGGAGGTTCAGCATCCTCCCGCTCCCACACCGGCCGTGTTTTTCGGAAAATCGATGGAGAAACGCAACTAAAAATCAGAAAAACACGCTCGGTGTGTGGGGACCTTTAGAGCCTGACCGCCAGTGTATATCGGCCATTATTTCACTTTTGTCCCGATTTGTAACTACTTTAAATCTGGACTCCCTAATTTGGACATGTCATACCGGTGATGGTTTCATATTATTTCTATTAAACACAATCAGTGCCGGAAGTGCATCAAAATAGAAGCTCCGGGGTGCCAGAGTTGTCTGATCGCTTTTACTCTGAAAGCCATGAACCCGAAACACTTTCCTAAAAAAGTTGACTTTACAAAGTGACCTCACATCCCCGATCATCTTAATCTATTTTTTTACGCTCCAAAAAGCGTTCATATTTTGCGGGAGAGACGGATGAGGAGCAGAAATGAAGCGCCAGCATATCGATCCATTCATCACCACGGAGAGCGCCTTGGATTAGGAGATAGATACGAGTCATTCTTTCCGCCGCGCTAACATGGGATTCAATGACAAGCTAATAGTTGCACAGAGCGTTAGCGTACGGAAAGCGAAAAGCAAAATGCCAAAAAAGAAAATAGGAAAAATTCTGAATATTCTTATCTCGCCCTGTGTCACTAGGACGTCGCTAGGACGTCCACAGACGTCGTAGGCACACATTTTTCGGGATCCTTATGACGGCCTCACTCGTCGTATGAACTGAAACGGTTAAGAAAAGTACAAACTACAAGCTCAATGGCGATGCAATTTGCATTATATTGTTGTTGCATTATAGAGCGTCGTAGTCCCGCCCGCTCGAGAGACCCGGAAAATAATTCCCCGTTCATTTTCCTCATAGACTTTTCAAAAATAATTTATTTAAAGACGTTTACGCTGTGGACAAAGCCAACTCGAGTTGTGACAAATCTCATAGATAGCAAACACATGCGATTGCATGATTATATGGGAACATTTCCTAATAAGACTCAACCAGTCAATCCGGTACACTCTCCCTTGAAATTCAAACTCCTTTTCTGTGGAAGTTCTTGACATCTGACTTCCCAGTAACTGACAACATTGATGTCATCATCATACATCACCAGGTCATTTAGTGAACTAGTTTGTTTCCCAGCTAGTGGTCGATAAACCATACTAAACACATGGTCAGGGACCACATGCAATACCTTCATGGACCACCAGTGGTCCACGGACCACCTGTTGAAAACCTCTGGTTTAGGACTAGTATATCTGGCATCAGTCAGGCTTTACACAACATCCACCATCAGTTGAACGGGACTGAGCCTAAAACATGGCACATGAAGTGGTCCAGATGTACTGCAGGGATCTCGCACTACAGTCAGATCTCCTTTCAGGTCAGACTTCACGTCCTACATCCAGTCATTTTTTGCCTTTTTATTGAAAGGGGGAGAGAGATGGGGGGGGGAAGACATGCGGCAAAGGCCGATGGGCTCGAGACTCGAACCCACGACATGCCGTGAGGCTGGATTACCTGCCTGGACCGCTCAGCCGTGGCCCAGGACCATCCAGTCATTTCTTTATTTTTTATTTTTTTAAAGTAAATTTTATTCAAAGAGTATGACATATGTAGTTTTCACAGACAGAGAATACGACTCTTTGTTTTTTTCCCCAGTCATTTTCAATAGGCTGTGGGCGCTGGACTATTGTGGCTCTTAACAGTTTGGATTATGGAAACTCCACAAGGACTGTCTTCACACAACCATTTACGATTTAGGCATTTTGCTGACGCTCTTAATCCAGAGCGTTTTTCAGTAAGCAAGAACAAAAACATGCATGGTAATCATGAATTATACATAAACTAACAGTGGAATATCTAATGAAACTATGCGTATACACTATAGAGTGCTATGTCTATTGTCTACATACAATGCTATCTAAGTTACATAAATTGAGCCTGTCTGTAAGGTCGTCGAGGCTAGGGCAAGTGATACGGGCTAAGATGGAGTCTGAAGAGGTGGGTTTTCAGACTAGAGTCTGCAGTTCTGATTGCAAATTTGCAATGGGAAGTGCATTCCAGACTTTGGGACGTAAGTATGTAACATTAGTTTTCTGTTTTGTCTATAGACCTGGACTACTGTACCATAGGGACATAATTCAAAAATCTAATACGGATTGATTGATTGATTTATTAACAGTTTGCAGAATTACAGTACATTTCAAGTACAACTCAATACAAAAAACTGTTAACTGTGAGTGGACGACACCATAAAGCATTACACTTGTTTACAATTATAGGGTCCACCATTTTCAATTCATCAAAACATTAAGAGACGTACGAATATACACAACTTTATAGTCTATCATCATAGAGGGGGGGAAGGGGTGGGTGGGAGATTCAGATTTTACGGGGGCCAGTTTCGAATTGCCGTCCGTAGGTGCCCTTTGAGAGCAGTTTTGAAGGAGTCAAGGGATTTGCATGTCTTAATGACTGTTGGTAGGGCGTTCCACATTTTGGTGGCATAGGAGCGGAATTAATTTTAGACCCTTGTTTGTGCCGAATCTGGGTTGCACATGGTTTGTTGTACTCCCTCTGGTGTTGTGGGTGTGGACTTCATTTACATTAAGGAAGTATTTAGACAGGTACATGGGTATCTTGGTGGTGTAGCAAATCTTGTGGACCAGACCCATTGCAAGATGCTGTACTCTGTCGTCAACCCTAAGCCATTCCAGAGTGTCAAAGAGGGCAGGGGTGAGGTGGGTTGTTCCAACTTACAAGTGCGAAAAATGCAAATAGATGCAGTCAGGAACAAACCAGTCAAATGGAAATTTAAGAATGTAATCTATCCATGCTGGATTGCTGGTGATGATGTTTTATCTACCCTTAAAGATTTTAAACCCTTAAAGAAAAATATATAAATACTTACTTACTTTAATTTACAACTTTAATTATGTTGTAAAAGCCATATTCATAGATGAGGCTTGTTACTT
Source organism: Protomyctophum parallelum (assembly GCF_964188405.1). Classification (NCBI taxonomy): domain Eukaryota; kingdom Metazoa; phylum Chordata; class Actinopteri; order Myctophiformes; family Myctophidae; genus Protomyctophum; species Protomyctophum parallelum. Next base: position 21,892,909 of record NC_139707.1, on the reverse strand, counting down.
TGAATTTAAATAGTTTATTTTTCTGACTAAAGATGGTAAGATGGGTGCTAAACAGGCCTTTATCCAACTTAAAAACATTATTTCCATTAGCATCTATGTGTTTCCTTTCCTAACATGTGTTCTCATGTTTTCCTCAGATGGTTTTCATTTCCACACATCTCACTTCACAGCGGAAAACACAAGGGAATTTGTGATAGTTACTATCCCTGCTCTCATGGTTGTCATGTGTAAAACTTTACTGTGTTATATGTAACCTGAGAGTTTGTGCCAGTAGTGTAATTGCAGGGTGGGGATGGGGGAGATTGGATCACAGAAAGAGAGAGTCCCACATCCATAGAGGATTACGGATATCCAGGATAGGTTTATTAAAAAGGCAAAGCGGGCTGTGAGTGTCTCACTGAATAAAACCCCCTTCTTTCAGTGAGACAAGAGGACTAATTCCTTAGACTCCATTAATTGGCTTGAAGCCATTTCGAAAGGAGAATATAGGCAAATGCCTACAGCAATCAAAGCCAGATTGCAACAAATGAAGGCAAATAGCCTAAATTTGCATGAAAAACATGAGGGACCACCTTGTTTGACTTCCTCAGTAGCAGCAGTCACTTCCTAGAGAGGCATTATTCATAGAGCTTTATCAAGGAAAAAAGGTAGGTTAAATAAATTACAAAACATATTTTTGTCCAGTGGCTAAGAATTATTTATCATCATGATTAATTCATGATAATCTTTGGCATTATCAGTAGTCTCAACTTGATTTGGCAATCCATTACAATATGGAACATCTCATTGTAGGTCTGCAATGTTTAAGACAGATTGGACTAAGGATATTTGAGTGATGCGTTGAGGCTGGAAATCGCATAGTGTACACTGTACAGCGTCTGTTGCTGACACTGGTGTAAAACTGGCCCAGCACTTCATTTCCTTCACATTCCAAACAAAATGAACCCAGATGGAAATGCGTAAATAGTAGAAATTTGCTGGCTGGTCAGAAATGTTTGCTGTGCTTACACAAGTGTTGTCGTTCTTGTGATAAAATCTCCTGAGCATGATAGTTGCTTTGGCAGAGGGTGCTTGTTAGAAAGGGCTTATAGTGTGGTATGGCTGTACTTGGACTAATTTCAAGACAGAAGCTTCAGCTGGAGAATGGAGATGCAATGGCTTTGCTCGAGATGCATTTTTAGAGAGAGAAAAAAAGATTTAAGTACTTACCAGTATGTCTACATAAGCTGTTCTGTAGAACACCTTTTGTTTTATCATGCCACTTACTGGACTCCTCAGTTCAACATTTTGTCTGTAAAGCTGCCCAATATGCTACTGTAGTTCTCATTCAATAGTCTGTATACATTTTCTCTGGAGTGTGTTTGACCATGTCCATGTCTAATGCAAATTACTCTTTTTGGTGTTTCATAAGGCCTGGTAGTACTTTGAGTTGCTGTTGATGTCTGAATGGATAAGTCATCTTCCCCTGGGGCCTTGGGCTCTTCCAAATTTGCATTTCTATTTTATTTTCATGGAGCTTTCAGAGCAGAATGATGCCGAATGAATAAATCAATAAAATCCAGCAATTAAGCTGACAGTGTTGTCTTGTGTTTCAGGTGCAGAGCAGTGATGTCACAGAACTGACGACAGTATTCTACAGTAAGTTGTCTGGTCTTCAACTACCTGCCAGTATAAACAGTTTAACTCTGTTTTCTGAAGATGCTCTGCTCATTTTGCATTACAAAAATAATTTTGCTTTGTTAAATTACATATTGTAGGGAAGAAGTGGAAAGGCCAGACTTGGCGGAACTCTTCAATTTAAAAGTATTATTTAGGTACAGGATTAGAATTTTCCAATTAGGCTGAGATTTAACAAGTCCCTCTTTAATGGAATTAGTTTGCACTACATTACACTTTGCTCTTAGTTTGAGGATTTCTAATTAGTTCCCATCGTGCATAGAATTAGTGTCTGTCTATTTCATTTGTGTATGTTTTTTTGTTTTGACTTTTGGGTTATTTTTAAATAAATTACTGTCACCCATACATGGGATAATTGGTGGGATTTGAACAGTTCTTTGCCTTTCTGATTTATATTTGAAGAGCCACTCTGCATACACTAGCTTTGAACAGTTGTTGCTTGGCTGCCTTTGTAAATTGTATTGTTTCCCCCTTGACAGTGTCAGTAGGGATCTTTAAGCCTCAGTTCCACTCCTATCAGAATGTGTGACTTACTACAACATTGTGTGAGTTATTTGTAGTACCATGCATGTCTTTTACATGTTGTACACGTTGAGAATGTACAGTCCTCCAGACTTCCACTGAAACAATGCATGTGGCTGACTGTAAAATATATGTACATAAAACAATTGAGTTATTGCTCTCTCCGATCCGGCATCAGATACAGGTGTCAGGTAGGCTCTAGTCTAGTACATTTCACGGGTAGCAGGACAATGTTATTATTGGACTTCCCCTTTCCACTTGGCTGCTTATTGTGCTTCTGAGAAATGTGAACAATCTTGGCGCACAAAGTCCACACGGTGCAAACTAGACACGCTCTTTACCTTCGAAAAATCTGAGGTGGAGTCGATAAAGAAAGAACTCCGAAGTGAAATAATGACATTGTTCACATGCCTTGCTCAATGTTGAACTTCCGCTGTAGAGGCAAGAAGACAACTACCACCTGATCCACAGGAAAAGCCTATTAGAATGTTTATGCAGTTGACCCTGGCAGGGGAGAGGTCACGCAATGCCGACTAACTGTGCTGGAACGGCAATGGGGAAAATGAGCCGGCCTGGAGGAATCCTATCATCTCTGAAGCTGGCCGTCCTGTGGGTGTAATGGAAACCTCCCAGGATTTACTACGGTTGTTATCGGTAACCTCCAGTTTACCTATGGGCCCCACCCCACAACACTTCAGCAAAGAGGCAGCTGGCTGGGGGTGGAAAAACAAGCAGGTGGAGCGAAATGCCTTCACGACCGACGACGTACGTCGCGACGTATATTTTTCCGTCGCAACGTATATTCGAGTACGTCCTGGCGTAAATATCAATTCGTCCCGGCAGAACGGACTCGTCGCGGCTATATCTACCCGTTTGCGACGTAATATGTTGGCTATTATTTTCCGTCGCGCCAGAACGGGACTCGTCGCAGCTATATCTACCCGTTGTGGCGTGAGCTGGACTCGTCACGGCAGAACGTGACTCGTCGCGACTATATCTACCCGTTTGCGACGTGCGCCTCGCCGGTCCGGTCTCCAGGCGAGCCTGCGTCCTTCATATATTTTTTTTTCTGCTCTCGTTGGACTTAACTTTAAAAGTCCAATGGAACACCTCTTTGTAACGGGTCGCTGTAGTATAGTGGTCTAATTCCTCGCCTCTCTATTCTTTTTTGCTGAGGACGCTGGTTCAATTCCCGCTCGCGGCAAACCAAAATTATTATATTTTAGACAGACAGACAGACAGACAGACAGACAGACAGACAGACTGCCTGTCTGCCTGCCTGTCTGCCTGCCTAATGTATTGTAAATAATGTATTCATTCCATACGGCTATTTTTTTTTAATATAAAAACTTTTGTCTTTCGCGCGATTCGAACCAGCGTCGTCAGCACCAAAACATTGAGAGGCGAGTGATTAAACCGCTGGACTACAGCGGCCATACGTTACAAAGAAGTGTTTCATTGGACTTATAAAGACAATAGCACCCAGCTGCAGTCTCGCAAGGGGAGGGACCGGAAGTGCTTTTATTTCCGGCTTCCACGTGCACAAGCGCACATACACGCACGCGAAATATAATGCGCGTGCACGACACGCACTTGCTGGTGCGCGCTTAAATGCCGGGTGTATATAGTACCATCTGTGCTTAAACATAATTACGTGGTCGGTTTGGAAAAGTTTGAAGTAGTTTGTTGTAGGTAATATTTTAATTGAAAGCTTATTAGTTGGTGGTATAAGTGTGCATATTTGAAGAAATGCAAATCTAACAATAATAAAATGATATGCAATAATAGGCTAGGCCTATATGGTCGATTATAACATAATGATATCAAGGCATTTAAGTAATGTAATAAGTTGCTATAACCCCGTACCCCTGTCCCACACACACCATGTCCAGACCATAGATCACAGACACACGACCATATGCATTTAATTTACTATGAAAACCTGCATTTCCCGTCAGTCAGTCAGTAAGTGTGTCATGTCACGCCTCGTGTCATGCCTCCATATATGGTCACGCCTCATGACACGTCACACCGCCATATATGGCCGTTTCCATATGATATAAGATCCCGACACTGACCTCATCAAACCCTGGATAGCCATACATTGAAAAGACTGGATCATCACCTAGATCTCCATATATGGAGCTGAGGCGGCCAGCAACTCTACATCTGACCTCATAATGTAATAATCAGCTCATAATGTAATTAAAAGACGAGCACATAACTTAATAGATTTTTCTATAATGTAATAATGTGTTACATTAAGAACCTCCACATAGGCGACTCATACTGTAATAAAACTTCATAATGCAATAATGTCTTTATAATGTATGAGCTGATTATTACATATTGCATTATATTTCGCGTGCGTGTATGTGCGCTTGTGCACGTGGAAGCCGGAAATAAAAGCACTTCCGGTCCCTCCCCTTGCGAGACTGCAGCTGGGTGCTATTGTCTTTATAAGTCCAATGAAACACTTCTTTGTAACGTATGGCCGCTGTAGTCCAGCGGTTTAATCACTCGCCTCTCAATGTTTTGGTGCTGACGACGCTGGTTCGAATCGCGCGAAAGACAAAAGTTTTTATATTAAAAAAAAATAGCCGTATGGAATGAATACATTATTTACAATACATTAGGCAGGCAGACAGGCAGGCAGACAGGCAGTCTGTCTGTCTGTCTGTCTGTCTGTCTGTCTGTCTAAAATATAATAATTTTGGTTTGCCGCGAGCGGGAATTGAACCAGCGTCCTCAGCAAAAAAGAATAGAGAGGCGAGGAATTAGACCACTATACTACAGCGACCCGTTACAAAGAGGTGTTCCATTGGACTTTTAAAGTTAAGTCCAACGAGAGCAGAAAAAAAAATATAT
>NC_139707.1:21255342-21282842 GCF_964188405.1 Protomyctophum parallelum | reverse complement strand
CACTGTTTATATTCTTTTGCGGAGTTAGCATTGCATAATACCCAGATGGCTAGACACAACAATTTGTAGATTAAACCCAACAACAACAATGCATTAGAAGTCCCTGCTTTTAACACTTACATTTTCTCCAAATGCATTTTGGCTAAACAATTCCCTCATAATTTAAGCTTAATAAAAACAAAACGGCAGCGATAGTTTTTTGTTTTTTCCACAATGAATGAAGCCATAGTTTATTCTAAGTGGATTAACATGGAGACAGAGGGACTACATAGAGATGTGCAGTAACTCTTTGAAACAGCCTTCGTATACAACATCCACAGCAGATTCAAACATATGAAATCTTCACTTTAAACAGTGTGCATGAGAAAATAATTGCTTTATTTATAGATAGTGTGAAATTAAGCACACTTAAAAGCCGGGGAGAGTATGGTTTAATCAACCCCCTTGATTCATGCTCTCAATTCACACACTGCATCTGAAAGCAAGGCACATTAAATACATTCCCTTATTACTCTATAAATGCAACTGACCAAGCAGACAAAACACAAGTAATAAATTAATAGTAATAAAAAGACCAAGTGCGCAGACAGATACAGAAATTAAAAGCCAGCATCAAATACAACACTTAATCCCATTCAGCACAATAAAACCACAGAAGACAATAACATTGCTCAGAACCAATCTCATCCACCTACTCTGGGATATTTAAACACACTTAAGACTGATTTGTATCTCAGTTGACATTGACTAAATTGATCCAATAAATATCTAGCATTTAGAGTCCATTTGGGAAAGATAATGCAGAGCTGTTGATGGCAATAAGTGAAAAAGATACGATCCTTTTCCAATTACGCCTTGCATTGAGTACAGCAGTCGCATTGCATAAATGCAGACCATGAGAACTTTGGTAAAAGAACAATCGGTATCACAAAAATATTTTTTCTAAAATGTACGGTATGCAGTAGGAATATTTCACAGACGAGAAACAGTGCAAACTAGATAAAGTGCCCCTCGGGGCACAGGTCTCCACCAGGGCAGGTCAGGTTGTTCAGGCCGTTCTGGAAAATTTGTGGCAGAGGTTCATCGTTGGCATCTAGGGAGTGTGCGTGCACATTTTGGCATCGACCGGGTTAAGGGTGCTGGAGATTAGCTGGTAACAGACGGACGGGGACACACACACACACACACAAACACACATGGACGAACGGAGTGCAAAACATTCTCTCTCCCCATGCCTTCGGCATGGTGGAGACACTAATCTGGACACCGCCACTCCTTTGAGCATAACAGTGCAGCGCATCTAAACAGTGGCCTGCCGTGAGTAGACCTGCATGAGCAAACCCCGCTGATTTAATGGGTAACAGTAACACATTTGAGTCTCAGTCACTGTACCCGCGGACCTAAGGGCCTGAATTGAATTAAGCCAGCTGGTAATTATATGACTATGTCATCAATTCTTGTTTACTACATTACTAGACAAGCATGGGCATATACTGATGACATCAGCGATCTCCATATATTGGCATAAATGGGCCACGGACCACCATTTTTATGAGATTTTGCCTAATTTTATCGTTTGATACAATTTTGTCCACAATTGCATGCTGTATTGAAATGTTGATCAAAATAACAATTATTTTGCATTCTCTAATTGTGTAAGACTTCTTGTATATAATAATTTGCGCATTTGAAGAAGAGATCTAGCGTTTGACCCACAAATCAGGGTAAATCTGCAATATCGATATGGAATGCTCGGCATGGATTTATTGTGGGGGCGCTGCTTTAGCAGAGCCACAGAAAACTATGGCACCTATCTATCTAGTCCTAAACGTTTTCACTTATAAACTCCATTAAAACTTTAGAATCTCTTGGGTAATTGAAATTTTTAGTAGATTTCGAGATATTTTACTTTAAAGATTATACTGGAAGACAATGGAGGATTGTGATACATCGAAACATCTTCATACTTTCACCTGGAGACTCCATTCACAATTTAAAAACATTACCTTACTGTGGACACACAGGCTTGAATTTTTACTTTGAAATGTCACTTCACGTCACTTTGTGACGTGTTGTAAGCTTGGCAAAGACAAACAGAAATACAAATTGTAGCGTTCCAATGTTCAATTAAATAAATAAATAAATCGTTAATCGCAATTATCGCAATTAATCGTCAACTTGTCAATTTGTGACAAGGGTCCATTTGGACCCCCTTGGTGGTACCCCGGACATGATGTTGAGAAACAGTGATGTGGGAGACCAGTCCAGTCAGGCTCGGTCTGTCCCAACCTTGCAGTTTATGGTCCCAAAAACAGTCCAGCGCTAAGCGGGTCCAGGGAGAGGCCTCGTTCACACCCCTCCCCCACTGTGGTCCACTGACAGCGGTCCAGTCCGGTCCAGACTCTGCTCCGCTGTCTTCATCAGCATGGCCAGGCAGTTGTCAGACAACTGGCCTTTCTTCACTGCACTCCTCAGCTAAGGAACACACATATGTCCACACACACACACACACACACACACACACACACACACACACACACACACACACACACACACGCATGCATGCGCACGCATGGCTTTTTGGGATTGTTTTCTACATTGGACGACATAGCGGTGATCTGTGACCACCCTATGTCTCTGTTCTATGGTGATCTGTGTTCTATGGTGATCTGTGACCACCCCATGTCTCTGTTCTATGGTGATCTGTGACCACCCTATGTCTCTGTTCTGTGGTGATCTGTGTTCTATGGTGATCTGTGACCACCCCATGTCTCTGTTCTATGGTGATCTGTGACCACCCTATGTCTCTGTTCTGTGGTGATCTGTGTTCTATGGTGATCTGTGACCACCCCATGTCTCTGTTCTATGGTGATCTGTGACCAGTTGACCACCCCATGTCTCTGTTCTATGGTGATGTCTCTGTTCTGTGGTGATCTGTGTTCTATGGTGATCTGTGACCACCCTATGTCTCTGTTCTGTGGTGATCTGTGTTCTATGGTGATCTGTGACCACCCCATGTCTCTGTTCTATGGTGATCTGTGACCACCCCATCCATGTCTCTGTTCTATGGTGATCTGTGACCACCCCATGTCTCTGTTCTATGGTGATCTGTGACCACCCCATGTCTCTGTTCTATGGTGATCTGTGACCACCCCATGTCTCTGTTCTATGGTGATCTGTGACCACCCCATGTCTCTGTTCTATGGTGATCTGTGACCACCCCATGTCTCTGTTCTATGGTGATCTGTGACCACCCCATGTCTCTGTTCTATGGTGATCTGTGACCACCCCATGTTTCTGTTCTATGGTGATCTGTGACCACCCTATGTCTCTGTTCTATGGTGATCTGTGACCACCCTATGTCTCTGTTCTATGGTGATCTGTGACCACCCCATGTCTCTGTTCTATGGACGAGCAATCCATTGAACATACCTCTAAATATCTACAAATCGTTCTGTCTTAAGGCATGTTCTAATTATAAAGTGGTTTTGATGGCTTTGCCATCAAAACACCTGGTGCCTCCTAATTAGACAGATTTCAACAGTACATGTCATCAAAATGTCCCCCCCCCCCCCCCCCCAAAAGACCTCTCGCAGACACATGATATCCAATTATTATAATGACAGCTTATTCTAGGTAAAGTAGGCAAAGGACATTATGGTTAGTATATAATAAAGGGGCATAGTCGTAATTATTCACCTCTCAAAGAGAGACTACACCTAATGGAGATCCATAGAGGGACCAGACAATGGACAGTGGCCAGAAATTCTGAAGGAATATCCATCCCAGGTTCTTGGTTTGGGTGGAGATTCCCATGACCTCCCCTGCAGTAGCAGGGGTCTTATCTCTGGAGGGACAATTACCATTCCCTTTTGCTTGATCTTGTTTGTTTAACTTGACACAGTGAAGAAAGGCCTGACATTGACCAGAGTCCCCTGCATTAATGTGTTTCATGTTCTGCATTCATCATTGTCACAGAGCCCAAGAAGGCTGCCCAGTGTCAAGAGGGACGGAGGAGGTGTGGCGTTGTGTGTGTGGGTGGGTGAGAGACAGAGTAAGAGAGAGAGAGAGAGAGACAGAGGAAGAGAGAAAAAGAGAGCGCGAGAGAGAGATAGAGAGTTAGGGGGTTCATGCATGCACGCACAAACATTTTCTTTCTCCGTGAAAAATATACAGTAGACATAAGCTAATATATAAATATAGCTGCAAAGAAGCACTTCGGGGGTTCAAGCCAACATGTACACGCTTTTTGAAGTTAAAGCTAGGGTTCTAGAGCCCTTTAACAGTTTCCAACACCTTCAAGACAATTTTGGTCATATTTATTGTGTGCAAGTACCGGTAATGCACACAACTTCCTATCATTGGTGAAGATGTCTTTACTATCTCATGGACATTTGCTAAACCGCAGCAAAAGGAGAAATATCAGCACAAAAACAATAGGGTTTTGGAACTTTGGGTTTGAACCTCTAAAAATACAAAAACAACTTACTTTTAAGAATTCATTCAGTTCCACTTGACCATTTCTATTCAGGAAACTTCACTCAGGATCTCATGGAGTGTGCTTTCATCAATCTGGTAGGAAAGACAGAAAAGGGTCATTAAACACTTGAACCCTAGCATCACACACGACCAATGTGAGCTTGTAGATCTGCTATTTCCAGCAAAGATATTTAGTGTAGACTAGAGTGAAAACAGGACGGGGCTAGTATAGAGCCCTTGGGAATCTAGTCAACTAAGTATAGGGTTTAAGTGGTTAAGACTTATTCCCTATTCTCATTCTAAGGGCGCTTTCACACCGGACATGTTTGGTTCGTTTAAAACGAACCATGGTCCGCTTACCCCTTTGGTTCGGTTGGTGTGAACGTGCATACGAACTCTGGTGCGGATCAAAGAAACGAACCATGGTCCGCTAAAAAAGGCCGAACTCGGTTCGCTTCCAAACGAACCACGGTGCGGTTCGTTACTGGTGTGAATGCATTCGGACTTTATAGAGGACCAAATACAGGACGATAGGCAAAATAGCCGTCGGGCGTCGGCAGTTGTGAGGCTGCATTAATAATTATAGTTATAAAAGCATGTATTTTTTTACGGGGATCATATGACAGCTGACAGTCTGATTTTAATAGTAGACGCATACAGTATATGTCGAGGCGCAGCGCAGCATACGAGGTTCACATGCGCAAAATGTACAAGTTATCGACATGGAATGGTGCACGGTATGGCACACGATGTTAGCTTGTAGATCTGTTTATTTTAATCATGCGCCGGCCGCCGCCACGCATGCGAATCTGCGATGCATGAGTCTTCATGCGAGTTTCTCTTTCAACTCGTGTCCCCTCCTTTTTGTGTGTGTGTGTGTGTGTGTGTGTGTGTCTGTGGGCGCGTGGGCGCGCACGCACATGAGGGGACTGGGGGAGAGACCCATATATTTATATGGGAGAGACGCAGAGACAGAGAAATAATAAATCATCCATGTCGCGCAGGCCGCAGGTATCGAGAAAAAGCCAATGTTAAATAAGCTATACACATGTGGTCCCAAATGATTAATTGATTACATCACTATAGCAAAAGACGTAAAACTAGGTCAACTCAATTAGCTGCAGCGGAGCTGTTCTGACTTGAAGCTCAATAACCAACTGACCAAACCATAAGATGACATGGAAATGCCCGCCGCGGCGCCGATTTGATGCGCAGAAATAACATGGGTGAAGGTGCACACATGGAAGAAAAGTCCTTTTTATCGGGGATACCTTGTTGTAGGCTATACGTCTCCGTGAATTTATGCATCAGCATTCAGCAGCAAGCACATTATTGTTCAAACACCTGCTCCTCTGTTCATCTGTTGCTCTTATTTGGCTAATAAAATAATTAATAAGAATGAATGCAATAGCAAGTTGTTGCTGCCTGTCATGTTGCTGTTCTCTTCTCTCTCTGTGTGACTGAAGGTTGCCCCTGCAAAAATTGTAGACAGTGATTTCCCCTCATGTTCTTTTCCCCCCCACTATTTGGTTCGCTTAACATGTCCACGTGTCATTTGTTTACATATTTGGTACGCTTTACAAAGTCCAGTGTGAACACCAAACGGACCAAAATCAAAATGCAAATATTTGGTCCTTGGTCCTTGATCCGGACCTTCTAAGCGAACTTTGGGTGTGAAAGCGCCCTTATACTCGTACTAAAAACATACTGAATATATTCAGAATATATTCACAGTGGAAGTCTTCAGCTCTACTGTATTCAATTGTAAATGTAGATGCATAAATATGTAAAAGCTTTTAATAAGGAACATATCCTCTTATGGTCTGGCTTTAGCCAACAGCTCTAAAATCGAATTATGAAGACTGGCATGGATGTGATTAGAAGCTGGCTGGGGGACTTGACATTGTACCTCCTGAATGCATCTCACCAAGTCAAATAAACAATGTTTAAAGTGGCTTAAAATACAGACATTTAACACCACGAACGCCCAGGGTTATTTAGGACCATTAAATCAGAGAGCCCAGTGATTTACACTACAGCAACGTAGCACATTTCGATGACGCCCCAACCGGAAATGACATTGAATGTTGCGCAACAGATGCTTCCAGCCTGTGGAGCGATGTGATCGGTTTTGATATCAATACATCTCTGTCCTTTTATATCTCCATGCTGAGCGCTGTTACTATTTGATAGGACGGAGAACTTTATGCCACTCGGGGTGTTGACTAGAAAAAGTACTGTAGGTTATTTATTGTGGCCTCCTGGTGGCACTATAATAGGCCATTGTGAAAAGCGTGTCATTTCTTCTTACACTTTTCACGGCAATTGGACATTCATGATTTGCAAATCGACATGCTGGTGGCACAATAACAGGCCAATATGAAAAGGGTGGGATTTGTTCCTCGGCCAAGTAGGAATGTGCATGCAAAATGTCACATAAATCTCATGCTGCGTTCATGATTTGAGGCATTTTGTTAAAAACTAACCAATCCTGCCAACTTTGGAAGCCAATATTAGCCAATGAGATGGAATATGGGCCCAGGCCGTAGCGTAACGGTCTGGGCACCGGACTGGTAATCCAGTCGCAGTGTGCCGCGGGTTCGACTCCCGGACCCGACACGGCCTTTACTGCATGTCATCCCCCCATCTCTCTCCCGTTTCCTGTCAGCCTACTGTCTGTCCCTTCAAAAATCAATAAAAGGCGTAAGCCGCAAAAAAATATCTTAAAAAAAAAAAAAAGAGATGGAATATGGAAAATCAGACCATGTTGATCACATCACTATAGAGATACTGTGTACTAATTTGCGTGATGTATGGATAAAATCTGTAGGAGTAATATAAAAAATCACACCTGTGTGAACCGAGTGGTGCAATTCCCCTCTCTCTCTCTCTCTCTCTCTCTCTCAGCACTACCCCTCTCTCTGTTTCTGGCACCCCCTACTGGTATTAATAAATGCACGCACGCAGCATTACCCCGTGTTCCAATTTCACGCATGCGCACACCACTCGTGCTCTTGATTGATACATGATACACACGGACATTCCTGGTTGTAGGAGTGGTTGCACCACTCAAAAAGTATGTTTCTCAAAAGTCTGCCTCATGGTGGTGCTATAACAGGCCGTTCTGGAAAATTTGGGGCAGAGGTTCGGCTTTGGCATCCAGGGAGTGTGTGTGGGCACAGTTTCGTAGCGACCGGGCCAACGGTGCCGGAGTTTAGGACAAGGGCAAAAACATAGTTTTCGCAATGCCTATCTCTCTGACGGAGACAATTATCGGAGATGATAAGAGTTTCGTCATGAGGATGTGAATTCAGTTTTTGCCAGCGATGAAGCATATTTGATCTAGATATTGTGTTGACAGAAACTCCCACACAAACGCCACTGCAATCCCACATCTCAATTAGTAGTGCAAGAGTGTTCTCTTACAGCAGCAGCCTGTCACTAGCTGAATCTCTGTGTACAGGTAATCCATACACTTCCAATCAAATTGATGAGAATGGGCTTGAACTAACGAGTGGGCCAAATCATATAACGTCAGTCCTATTTGTTATACCCCAGGGCCTTGAGAACCCCACTCATTGAATGTTTCCTCCAACACTTTGATTTGGTGATCAATTTCCAGGACTGTTTTTTAACATACAGCGATTGTCAAGGTGGGGTCCCTGAGGTGGTCCCCTAACAATGAAGGAGTGGCTTAATTTAGCTGTAAATCAATTACATTTTAATTATTAAAATAAATTCTAACAATATTGTATGTTTCAACATCACCACTAGGATTTTTTAATCATGTACAGTTTAACATGTACAGTACATGTACATTGACACACACACACAGACAAAGAGACATACATACATACTGTACATACACACATACAGTAGCTGCGCAATGGAGCGGAGGCACCGTTCATAAACATATACAGTAGGGGGAAATTGGGTGAGGGGGACTCAGACTTTACGGGGGCCAGTTTCGAATTGCAGCTGTCCGTAGGTGCCCTTTGAGAGAGGTTTTGAAGGAGTCAAGGGATTCACATGGCTGTTGGTAGGGCGTTCCACATTTTGGTGGCATAGGAGCGAAATTCATTTAGTCCCTTATTTGTGCCGAATCTGAGTTGCACATGGTTTGTTGAACTCCCTCTGGTGTGGACTTCGTTGACATTAAGGAAGTATTTAGACGGGTACATGGGTATCTTGGTGGTGTAACGAATCTTGTGGACCAGACCCATTGCAAGATGCTGAACTCTGTTAGGGCCTTCTTTTTTTATGAGATCCTGTACAGGAATCTTGTTCTTTGGTTGACTTTTTTGATGACCATTTTTTCACTGGAAATATTTGCCTCCGGGATGGAAATCTAGGTAGGTAATTTCTTCTTTTCGTGTGATAATATTTGTCACCCACTCTAACCAAGAAGCCTTCTGCTTTCCTGAGATTACTATTGTTCCAAAGAGAATGGATTCAGTTTTTCCCAGATGTAAAGGTAGTTTGTTATCAGCAAGCCAGGTGCAGATTCTACCGAGTTCAGAGCTAAGGGCCTTTTCAACCTGCAGTTTGTTCCTGTATGAGCATAAGGATTCCCTTAGGAATCTAGAGGCCTGTTTCAAGACCAAATATGAGGCCCCCATATACCTATGACTTAATTATTCTGTTGATACGGGCGTATTGATACAAATAGTTTTGACTGTTCGGTATTGCGTTCGGTATCATTACTCTCGACAATTACGCAGCAATAACACCTCTTTTCATCCTGTCGTCCCTTCACAATAAAATGTCTCCCCTTTACCTCCCAATGCCGTGCATTTTACCCAGATTATTAACAGGAAATAGTTGTAACTTAACATCGTGGGAGAGAGCAAGGCAGCGAGTGAGAGAGAGAGAGAGGGCCAAGTGTGACGGGGGGTTGACTGGCGTCTGGCGGTCAGTCGGAGTGGTGGATGGTGTTACCGCAGTTATTATATCTCCCAATGCGGTTTCCCGATCAGCACAGTTGACATGCAAGTGTCGCCTCGGGTTTAAGGTATCCTTAAACGAGGACGAGATGAGTTGATTGCACATAATTCCAGAAAGACATGGGCCTACTGTAGATTACAGTAGCCTAACCACGTTGGGAGACTTCAGCTGCAGCAGTCTCTCCAATGCCTCTCTATGTCATGAAAATAGCACAGGCTGCACGAGGGTCTCCCAAAACCCTGGCATGTACAGTATGCGCTCATCCAGAACACTGTTTAAATGGCTTAAGCATCTAACTCAACATTGTTTTTAATTAAGCCATTTTAATTGCTTGTACATTGGAAATATCCTACCAATTTCATATGACATGCTGCCCTTTACAAAATGATTTTTTCACATAATATTTATTAGTTTTATATACACTTTATGAGTGAATACATGTGTTTAAATGTCTGTACAGCCTGTCAGCTGGTCAGACAATGCTGCTCCGCTTGTCTACGACAAAAACAGGTGTAGGACAAAGCCTACAACAGCTCCCGACCTGACGTTTTATTTCGCGTGGCGTACGCCCAAGTTCAAAGTCACGCTGGAATGATATGTCGAAAGTTGTGGTGATTCCGCCCAAAAATGGGCTTACATCGCATTGATAAATGAGGGCCTATGGTCGTGACGTTGTCCACAAATTTTTACAGTCTATGGTTCAAAGTCTGTAGTTTTTAATTGATTTAAATTGTTTTGTTTACAGGTTCCTAGTAATATTTTGTAACACTATAATGTAGTTGTAACAGGTAATGTTAAGAGTAGACAACAAAAAAGAAAATAAATTAGCTTGACCCTCTCCCCAATTTCTTTCATTTTTTTCCATGACCATAGGAAACATGACAATGCTGATTTTGCATGGTTTGGTATTATTGAAAACAAAGAGTGATTGCATGAGAGTCATGGCGAGAACTAACATCTCAGTGTGAGTCTGAGTGTCATGGTTACTGAGCTTACTGAGCTAAAGGAGGCTCAGCGGCACAATGCACAATGCTTCTATTAAAAGGAGAGGAATCTGAAACCCCTCTACGTCTCATGAAGACATACAAGCTGCTAATAATCACACACGCACACGTACGCACACGCGCGCGCACACACGCACGCGCGCGCGCGCACACACACACACACACACACACACACACACACACACACTATTCACCTCTAATACTCTCTGAACATCCTCTGTCGTGATTAAGCCCTTGTTTTCTTTGTCAAACTTGTGGAACCTTTTCATGTACCTGTCAACAGAAGCACAAGGCATAGCTCAGCGTAATCCTCAGAAACAAGGTAGGATAAGCACACAATTCAACTTTACACCAGGGTGTTCTAGCCTATTTAACCCATTAAAACCGGAAAAGCATCTGTGTACGCATTAATTTATACAATGGCATCTAGCATGATGATTGATTTCATTATTGTAACACCCAAACCGCACCTATGCATAATGTAATGGGTAGCGGAGGTGTTTGAGAGATTTAGGCTGGTGTCCAAAATAGCAACTTTTGCGGGGGAACACCCCTTCCCCAATGCTAAATCCCCAAATAGTGGATATAGGGACTTACTGAAAATAGAGCCCTCATGGCACTCCACGGCACTCCATTGAGTCATTATGTTGAGAAAGTTTCTCAATATAATGACTTTCCATAACTGTTGCCTACTGTATATATTATTTTAAAGCATAACTTATTTTCCCAATTTGGGCTGAGAAAGTATGAGAATCTTTGTCAAAACCTTGAAGCAAGCATCTCCTCCGATACATATGTGTCACCAGCCACTTCTTTTCACCCGACCATGAGTTTCACCTGGAGGAACATGCTTCTATTTGCTTGATTGAGCATCTTATCACATTCTGTCATTCCACAACGGCAAGAACATTAGACTTTTTATTTAATTTAATTTTTCAGGTGTATTTATTTTTTACCAAGACTATGTGTAAGCATAAACTAAGAATACACATGGTAAAAACTGGTTAAATTAAGTAGGCCTACATCAATGCAACAAACCACTTGACTATAAAATCAGTACAAAATAAATAATCAATAATAGAGTATCACTATGACAAGTTAAATACCGACTGTAGATGGGGATGATTGTATCTCTAGAGGGGAGTCAAATGGTACAAACATGTACAGTATGCTTCACCGAAAAAAGGTTTACCGTACCATTAGACAATATATTTTATATAGAAACCCTGGGAGGGAGTGTTAACAGATCCAATGACAAACAAGTGTCCGCTCCAACCTAAAACAACTAGTGTAATATAATTGATTTCATAATCTGTATGAAGTAATTATCCAATGAAGTGCCTTCATGCAACCTTAATAAGAAGAACAGCACGGTCTGTTTGCTCTCTCTCTGTGAAAATGGACACTCAGAGGTCAGTTAAGTAAAAGTAACAAAACTGCAATGTAGAACTACTCCGTTACAAGTAAAAGTCCAGAATTCAAAATGTACTTGAGTACTAAAAGTAAAAGTACAAAAGTATTGGCATCAAAATGTACATAAAGTACTAAAAATAAAAGTATTCATTATGCAGAATGTCTCATTTCAAGTTTTGAAAATAGCAATGCGTTGCGAATCGTGATGTAACGCATTGATTTTGTCAGCTTGTAGATGAGCTATTTTTAAATGGCCGAAATGTATATTGGGCTGAAGTGTTTAATGTAGGCCTATGTTTTGTAATGATAATCAAAGTAACTGGTAGTAACTTCAAGTTTTCAAATAAATGTAATGGAGTAAAAGTACAATATTTGCTTCTGAAATGTAGTGGAGTAGAAGTAAAATAATTGGAAATACTCAAGTAAAGTACAAATACCTCCAAATTGTAGTTAATAAGTATAGTACTTGAGTAAATGTACTTAGTTACTTTACACCACTGCCGGTAGTTGACCATCAACCACATGGTTCAATTCAGGCTGCACGTCTTTCCCCTTCTCTGCCCTTGCTAGAGTTAATCCCATTATAATATTTGAAAATCTCAAAACAATACGTACGTGTTTGTTTAATTGTTTCTCACAAAGATGATGTAAGGAATATGAGGCCATTATTCAAGTCTGAATTTAAGAAATATTATTAGGAGAATGACAGGAAGGGTGAGGTCCGATCTACAACTACAGCAGAATTGAACGACATCCAAAAGCACTGCTAGGTGAGATGCTATTAATAAAGCAATACAAACAAAGCTCCAGACGGGAATAGAAAAATCAAAACAATGCCTATTTAGTGCTCACGCAGGCAACGTGAATGGCTTTTGTGTGTTGCTTATTATTGCAGTCTCAGTGTAGCAACAGTACAGAGCAAATCTCGGTAATTAACCTATGGTAATGACAAAAGCCAATTTATGGCTCTTAAAGATCAAACGTATGTGGGTTAATGTGAGGTCAATCTAATGCATGTGCGAGAATACCAGAGCTGGAACAGCAATGGCTGGATGGGAAATCAGGGTTATTAGGAATGCTGCCAGTGGGAATAATGTTGTCAAAAACATCCATTCTAACTTAGACAATAATGTATAAGTCGGTGTTGGGAGAAGCTTTCACATCGATTGCATGTGAGCACGCAAGGAATATTGCACTGTATAGCCCCATTCATGCACTACAACTTTGATCCTACTGTATGTAGCCTACCTACTGTATATGGTGATCTTGATGAAGAAATTGTGTCAAAAGTTTTGGTGTTATTCTTTAATTAGATAGAACTGTCCTTATTTGGAACTTAGCAGTCTTCTATATGAACAATGTTGGTGAAGTTTACCTTCTTCATGTGTTCACTACAGTCCAGTTGCCTCCCCATGAGCTTGACGATTGGAGGGAGAGCCTCCTCCGCTGCCTGGACATTCAGGAAGCCCAGTCGCGTCCTCCGTGCGATCACGTCAATGGCTGAGCAGTGTGCACGCATACTCCTTTATGGCATATTGAACCTAGAAACGACGCTACAGTCAGACAACCTCCTCCATGAACTCCCAACTGCAGATCACTCACATATTCCATGATTTACACTTCCAACCTCGCTCTCGATGTAAGGGAATTCTGACACAACAAGGCGCCTGCCAACGATGGGCCATCGCTTCCCGGTCACGTGGGCCATCTCGGCTACTTCGTAGGCCCTGCCTCCGTAGGTAGAGGCCAGATGTTGGGCCACCTGGACAGAGAGAGAGAGACCCAACAGGCATTAGATATTCAGCCAGACTCCGGAGCCCACTGACAGATCATGGCTCCCAGGGAGTTACGCTGCATTTAAATAGCACCTTTTGATATTAGATCAATACGACGGATTAACAGTCAAGTCACTCATGGGGAGATGCTGCGGGGAGACAGCATGCTTTGTCTACGATACATTCTGTGCCAGAGCTAAACAAAGAAGTTATTTCAATTCCAATGGTTGTGTTACTTTTTTCACAAAAGGTCAAGCACTGTCAAAAATATCAGCATATTGACCTTTTTAAACATTCCGGAAACACTGGGATCATAGATTATGCTTTATTCTCCCCTTTCTTGCCAACTAAAGGGTTAAAACTCATTCACACCAAGGTGCAGGGGGCTGAAACTACGCTTGTCATCTGCAGGTCATTTTACAGTTCATTTGAAATCTGACATGGCATGGACTGTCCTGTGTGATGTATTGTCAGGAGGACTTTCGAGGCAGCACACAGCAGCCTCTGTTAGCACTCGAGCACATCCTCTTAGCTATCAACACGCTAATTCACTCACCAGCCAACGTGAGCACTTGTCCCATCATTGGGATGTCAGGGTCCTGATGTCATTATTACCTTTCAACCAGTTTTACTACGAATATCACAACAAACCAATGTAGCAATAAAGAGAACCTTGACCTGGGCCCTATTGATATGCAAATGCCATGCACAAGTGATTCTATGTCAAATCATTAGTAGTGAATCAGGCGAACATGTTCTAAATTTGTAAAATAAATTGCCTATCTACAAGCTCACAACGCATCGCATTGCGTCGTGAATCGACAATATTTTCTGAAACCTTGAGAAGATTTTAAGTCAAAAATAAATAAGTAAATAAAATCAACAGAAACTAGAAAAGTGTGCACAGGTCTCCACCAGGCCGGGTTGCCTACCCAGGGCCCGCAAACTTTGTTCATAGCCACTTGGATCTGAAACATCTAACTCATACATCCTGATTACACAACCCCAGAGATAATGTGTACCGATGTGTGTGAGTTCTGGTCAAAAAAAAGTAGTCACAAAAAGTGTGTTTTGAAGATAACTCACTATGGCAGAAAATGTAATCTGGCACAAACGGGGCTTATAAATTGCATCTAAGGAATCCAGGGGGAAAAAACATGTTGTTGGTACAACCTATTCGGTTCAAGAGTTCAAAAGTGGGCTGTAGCATAACCATGAGGAGATTCTTCCTATAGGCTTAGTGGGAAACATTTCTCAGCAATTGGGTGCTGCATTCATGACGTCATGACGTGTGGCATTTAGTGAAAAACGGACCCCTCCAGGAAACTTTTAAAGCCAATCGCTGGCACACTGCATTCAGGATTTGAGGCCTTTTGTCCAAAACGGGCCACTCCTGCTATGCAGATCATGGCTGTGACAGCTTGTAGATCTGTTCTTTTGAGGCACAAAGGAGACAGCATGCAGTGCAATAGGAATAATTAACCCAAATGTGACAAAGTCATGTCATGTCATGTCTATGGTGCCTGCCTGCAGAAATGTAATACCACTCGCACGCTATTAAAGCGAAGCCGAATGTGCGCATATCGTACCGGGGATCAGCTGATAAAAGGGAATGGCACCCGCCAAGCTGATTGGGTTGATGGAGGTGACACCCTAAACACACCCATGACTAATTCAGGGCCGTTTTGCGCACGCCACGGTGTCAGAGCGCGCATTTTACCTTCTTCATAGTGGCAAAATGACATTTGCCACACCTCCACCTCTTAAATTCTGTCATATTACATGGTGGAAAATAGGAAGTTCAAAATGGCACCCATAATGTGTACCGATTGGTGTGATCTATAACAGGCCAATGTGAGAAAATGTGTTTATCGCCAATCGCTCAACGGTGCTGGAGATTAGCTGTCCACAGACAGATGTATGAACACACACACAAGGACACAGGGACGGACAGACAGGGGTGAAAACATAGTCTCTGCAACACCTCCCTGCATGGTTTTGGGTCGTTTGTAGCTTGCACAGGTGTGCAGCGCATGCGCACTAAGGCCGCACATAGCAGGTAAAGCGTTTCCAGAAAGCCTTGGTTGGCTACGCAGTGCACAGCCAATTTGGCGACCTTGCTGGCTTTGGGAAACACAGCATGCGTAGATTCTCTAGCCTGGGTAAACCCCTCCCCCCTCGCCAGATTTGCATTCAATGAAATGTTGTCCAGCAGGGGGAGTGGATTTACCCAGGCTATAGATTCTCTAGAGCACAGCCTTAACTGGCTTCGGGAAACGGCACGTAAGGCCTCCAGCAAACCTGTTTACCGAAAGCATTTGTAAGGGAAAACTTTCATTCTCCCAAATCAAATGAGGGAGGAAGACAACAAAGTCCTGGGGGCAATCCAGAGAGACATGGCTGACATCATTACAAGAGGAGGCACTCCTGAAGATTTAAGAGAGGATTCCACCTGGCAAAATGAACCAGAATTCCTGAAGTGGCCAGTGGAGGAGTGGCCCATTAAATCAGCTGGAGAGGTAGCTGCCCAGGCCAGGGAGAGCGTAAACACACTCCAAAGGAAGGCATTTTCAGCTGCAATCGCACGAGCTCAAGAAAAAATCAGTCCGCAGGAAGACGACCCTCTGACCACACAGGAAAGTCAAGAGGAAAGACCAACTCTTCTAAGAAAGAAGCCCACTGGCTGGGTCAAAGATCTTGTGGAAATAAGAAGATTCAGCAACCTGTCCAAACTGGTGAGAGTCATCGCCTGCAGGTCTGTCGAGCTGTCAAGCAGTGGCTAGAGAGGAAGTGCCGTGCTTATTCTACTTCTGCTTAATGTGGTTAAAATCAGGCTAATTGTGTGTTTAGTAGCTTCAACTGCTTCAGTCTGAAGTGGGGAAGGAACATTAACTTGCTTGAGAGTTGGATTTAATTTATGTTTAAAAGTATCTCTTTACAAAATAAGACCAAGTTAGAAATGTTAAAATGTCGACTTTATAAGTTAATTTAAGACTTTACATTTTGGCATTCATTGTGTGAAAACACTATAGTTAAAACACTTTGTCTAAAAGACGTTTGATTATTTAAAATATACAGTATATATTTAATGTTTAAAATCAACCATGTTTAAAAAGAGAACTTATTGTTTTGAAAAGATGTTTATTGTTTTGCATTGTTGTTAAAACCTGTTTCTTTGTGTTCGAAGGTTTTCAACCTTATTGATGAACCAACCAATCAACCAATCAAGTCAACAAAAGCAACTGCAACTGAAACTGTGCAAAAAGTTGAAAATAAAACTTGACTTTGAGTTGGACATTGGAGTTGATTCCTTTACCTGTCATTTGGAGTGGAAGTGGGGTTTGACTTGACACTCACTATAAAAAAAAACAACAAGCAAGATTATATTTCAACAAGATGTCTGGAGTGAAATGAGGAGCTGCAGCTCTGCTAATCCCTGAATCTCTGTGAGGAATAATGATATAGCTAGATGATGAGAAAAAAGGGGTAAAACAAGGGTATATGTGCAGTCACAGTTACAATACAACAGTGCTTAAATCTAGTTAATTGACCGCACGTAAGCTCCCTGTGCAGGTTCTTGTTGATAAACGCGCCCAATAACACTCATCCACCCCCAGACCGTAGGATGTACATGGTTGGTGTCCAGTCTTTGGCTCCTTCTAGCATGAGACACACCGTCCTACTGGGGCCCGGAGTCAAACCGTCCTACTGGGGCCCGGAGTCACACCGTCCTACTGGGGCCCGGAGTCAAACCGTCCTACTGGGGCCCGGAGTCACACCGTCCTACTGGGGCCCGGAGTCAAACCGTCCTACTGGGGCCCGGAGTCAAACCGTCCTACTGGGGCCCGGAGTCAAACCGTCCTACTGGGGCCCGGAGTCAAACCGTCCTACTGGGGCCCGGAGTCAAACCGTCCTACTGGGGCCCGGAGTCAAACCGTCCTACTGGGGCCCGGAGTCACACCGTCCTACTGGGGCCCGGAGTCAAACCGTCCTACTGGGGCCCGGAGTCACACCGTCCTACTGGGGCCCGGAGTCAAACCGTCCTACTGGGGCCCGGAGTCAAACCGTCCTACTGGGGCCCGGAGTCAAACCGTCCTACTGGGGCCCGGAGTCAAACCGTCCTACTTGGGCCCGGAGTCAAACCGTCCTACTGGGGCCCGGAGTCAAACCGTCCTACTGGGGCCCGGAGTCAAACCGTCCTACTGGGGCCCGGAGTCAAACCGTCCTACTGGGGCAATTTACAATTACAATTTACAATTTAGGCATTTAGCAGACGCTCTTAATCCAGAGCGACTTACATTTAAGCAAGAACAAAGCATGGGAATACATCACATAAAAAGCATTTATCATGAAACATGCGTAAGCTAAGAAAGTAACAGTGGAATATTTATATAGTGAAACTATACATACACTATACATATAAACTATACATCTTTACTACTATGCTATATATGTGTACTATGGCGTGCTATGACTACATACAATACAATTACAGTGCTGTCTACATAACATGCTATAAGTCTGTATCAAATGCTATATAATCCAACAGAAATGCTATCTAAGGGTTTAGGGTAAGTGCTAAGGGCCATGATGGAGTCTGAAAAGGTGGGTTTTCAGGCTACGGCGGAAGATTGGGAGTGATGCTGCAGTTCTGACTGCAATGGGAAGTGCATTCCACAGTTTTGGAGCCAGAAGGGAGAAGAGTTTGGGACGTGTGGAGCGTTGTCCCGGCGTTTTTAGTGAGCCCGGGGCCCGGAGTCAAACCGTCCTACTGGGGCCCGGAGTCAAACCGTCCTACTGGGGCCCGGAGTCAAACCGTCCTACTTGGGCCCGGAGTCAAACCGTCTTACTGGGGCCCGGAGTCAAACCGTCCTACTGGGGCCCGGAGTCAAACCATGGGCTTTAACGGCTGCTCTGCCATGGAGCGATGGTCCATTTACCTCTTCATCCATATTTAAAAAATAGCAAATATAGATATAGATCAAAATATACAAGCTATATACACTGGTTTTGAAAGTTTTTGAATAATTTCAAAAACCCGGCCCAGCCTGTATGTATGAGGCCTATTAACTCAGAGCAAGGCAATTGTCTTTCCAACTTGCTACAAAAATCGCCCAGGGTTCTGGCTAGGCAACCAAATGTTTGTGGCGGCCTATAGCGCTTCAGGCGCATGCCACATATAGGCTCTGGCCTGACAGCACGGCGCATGTTCGAGTCCCGTTCATGATGACCTTTGCTGCATGTCTCTCCCCGTCTCTCCCTCCCTCTTTGCTGTCAATCTTCACTTGATACTATCAATTAAAGCAGAAAAAAAACTAAATGTTTCCCAAATTCTCCCATATTTAGTCCTGTAGGCGGCGCGCATGAGCAAACGGGTTTCCGGACATGGTCTGATGCAATATACATCACAAATTTGCGGCACAGATCTACAAGGTAACAACGCTCGCGACTTCACATGCTGTTAGCTTCAAGATCTGTTCTTTTTCCTCATGCTTTCAACAACGGCCCCTCCCATGTATACTGACAGCTAGACAGTTCTTCCCTAAATCGACATCGTCGCTCTATGGAACTGCTTAGTACCGACAGGAGAAAAGAAACACTCAACCCACTACCTCATATTCTGCATAACTCGCTGTCAGTGTCGGCAGGGTTAGTGGGTGAAAGCGAGCCACACCATATGAAAAATCTGAAAGACATGTTTTGTTTAATGAGTATAGAGATACTGTGCACCGATTTGCGTGATGTTTGGACACAATCTGTACTGCCAAAACATTTGTTTTGCAAAACCCTGCCTCCTAGTGGCGCTAGAACAGGCCCATGCGAAGGTTTCTGATCTGGCATCCAGGGATATGTGTGTGCAGTTTCGCTGCCATCATGCCAACGGTGCTGGAGATTAGCTGTTCACAGACAGACGCACGGACGGAAGGACGGATGGACAGGGTGCAAAACCTGTCCAAGCCAAGAGACAATTAAAAGACCAACTTTGCATATAACTTGTGAAACTACTCTAGCAATCTTGCCAATAATACAGATGTCCAATGTACTTCGATAATTTATACAATGTTAAAGTCAATCTATCTTCTGTGAATGTATCTTCATACATATTACAAATTGTAGATTTAATTACTTTTTCCTTATTTGAAAGTGGCTGCTCTGTTGGGGTAAAATAGGCTCTATTGTATATTGTAATTATGAAATGGCAGAAACATTATTTAATTCTACAGATATCATTTTTACTATCACTAACAGTAGGCTGATCATTAAATAAGCAAAATAAACTTGTAATATACATGCAATTAAAATTAAAATGCAATTCTGTAGAAGTAATATGAAGAACAACAAAAATCTTCTGCTTTCTGGGAGTGTATGTGCAAAGTTTCACGACGATCTGTCCAACGGTGCTGGAGATTAGCTGTTCACAAACAAACATGGACAAACAGACACACGGACAGACAGGGGCAAAAACATAGTATATGACCTTTATTTACCCGACCTGGCGGAGACAATAAATGACATGCCCAAAATAGGTTGAACTTGAAAGTGTTTTTAACACACCCAGACACTGGCTCATAGTTCTCAATGTTTTGCTAAAGTCATTTTCAGAACAGATATTTATTTTATTTTTATTTTATTTTATATCTATTTATCATATACCCTGAAGAAGGCAACCTGCTTGCCGAAACGTTGGTGTATTAAAGTTTCTAGCATCGTGACTACGAGCTGTGCGTCCTCTTTTCTTTAGTCAGAAGAGGGATTTATAACAGAGGCACACACAAAAGCACTAGCATCCAAATGAAGCCTTTGTCTAATATTATGCTGCTCGTTCAGCACAGTTAATGGGATATAGGGGATTTAAAGGCAAGTGAGTTGATAAAACATAATTGTGTGTGCGTGTGAAATGAAATGTGAAACATGAGCAGACTAACCCGCAATGGTAACCAGGCCACTGTCATTGATGTGTACAATGTGGCCCCTGCAGATAGACTGGGTGTCCTTGGAGTTGGGGTCTGTGACCAGGGGACGGATGCCACTCCAGGCTGCCAAAACGTCCCCTCATCTCACTGCATCACACAGAGACAACGGGGACACGCATCCATGTGAGAAAATGAAAACACAACTGAGGTGGGTGGGTGCAGGAGTTGCTCGCTCTCGCACGCACACACACACGTATTACATGATAGACACTCGTGCACAAACCAAAGTAAAGTGTGATGTCTATTTCTTGTCTTTCTTTTTACAAGAGCCAGAAAATACAGTTGCAGCTGTCTATTTTCTTCTGCAATCTAGTTGTTTTATATCATAGTGACATAAATAATTAAATGTTAATATGCTGTAATGTATCGATTGAAACATACCTGCCACTATAATGGGGCGGTTGATATTTCTGAATAAAACAGTGACAAACTTGTTACCAAAGGGCAATATTTAAATTTATGACAGTTGAGTAGCTATGGGGTGGAAAGCCTTACATGGGCAATAAAACGTGCACGAATTAAGACAATCTCCATTTGTGGCTGTACACAGTGAAAGTTATGCATGATAAACAGGCTCTTGAGCTGCATTAACCTTGGGAAAACTGATAATGCAGTGTTACAGACCTGTTTTTAAGGGGGAAATAAATCACTTTTTTAAACCTTTCCTACAAAAGAAAAAATAATAATATAATACATTAATAATAATAATAATAATAATAATACTTTTCCCCAAAACAATAAAAAATATTTTCATAAAGGAAAAATTGCAAAAATAAAAACATTTGGGAACTCTGGGATATTTATGGGCTCCCTTTTCTGCAGTCCTCCTGAACTGACAATGGCATACAACACATACTGTACGGTATGAGCACAAGAAAATAATTATATTTTTAATAGAAATTATTACAATGGACAAAGGAAAGACACGTTTTCTGGGTGACTTAGTGCTTTGTGGAATATAGGATTTTCTAAGACAGAAAATATTCAGGGGGGGAAAAAATGGTTTTCCATTCTTTGATTCCAAAAACACAGTCAACTGATGGCTCCTTTGTTCGGCTGACTCACGATCGGGGAATGACACTGTGGTGCACTGTGGAAAGATTCCATCACAGAGAACAAGAAAAAGAGAGTCTCCGAACAAAAAGAGCCCAGTCTTTAAAACACGCACCATCCCCAGTCACACTAATGGACACACAGTGCTAACGGAGACTAGCGCTGAGTGCAGCAGTGTGCTGTAGAATCCTCAGTGTTCATTTAACTCTGAGAACAAATGGAACCAAATGGAACCAGAGTCCATTTGGTCCATTTGTACACTCAGAGTGGGTCCATTAATTTTCGTTCCATTTGTACAATGTTGGAGTTAATTTAACGAACACTGGTGATTTTACTCTGTGTGTGTTTGTGTGCACTGTGCATGTGTGTGTGACGGAGCGTGCGTGTGAGATGCTGGTGTCACTGTGAGAAGCGACGGCGACTCCTCTCCCTTAAGGGGAGGTCTGGAGGAGACACTGGCGCTGTCCATTTGCCGGAGGTGTTACTGCCATGCAACGTGACAACCCCACCCCATCACCCACCACCACCCCCATGACCCGAAAGGCGCCCCCCCCCCCAGCCCACTCCTCAGACGGATGAGTGAAGACACCGGCCCGGGCACAAAGGACCACAGGCAAGGACGGAGTACCGATGGCAGAGTCCCCCTTGTCCGGCTTCTTCTCGCTCGCTTTCACACTTCTGTCTCCCTCCTCCTGCTCCTCATCCTCCGCTCCCCTCCTCGTCTCTCTCTCTCTCTCTCTCTCAGGGCTGCAGGGCCTCGCTGCTCACTTTAGTGACCACAGGACTTTACCAGGGTCTCGCCCAGACATACGCCACATGTCACCCCACTGCCCTGGAGCCCCCCACACTGGTCTGAGGTCTGAGTTGGAGAGCTGCTGTGACACACATCCGCGCGTACGGTGCACGCACACGCGCACGCACACACACACACACACACACACACACACACACACACACACACACACACACACACACACACACACACACACACACACACACTCTTGCTCTCTCACTTCCCTTTCCCCTCTTTCTCACTCTGATTTTACAGTGAAGGCTCTGTATGTATATGTATTATATATGTATACAAATGTCTGTCTGTCCCAGGGCTAATCTCGCAAACCGATCAGCGGCAAATGTCTTGTGCACGCTGCCAGTTGGCCAAGGAATTACCTTCACGTACATATATAAAACACATGTTTTATATATTTTTACAAATATTTAATTGAAATTGTATATCGAAAGTCAGGCTGAAACCTTGCCCAAATATGGAGCCATAGATTGGCCACATGAAGTCCGAGATCGACATGGGAGCCAAAGCCATTGTCTAATTTTATGTCCAGCTATCTGTCCATATCTCTCACAAACATACACATAGTAATGTTATGTCTATCTCTTTTCCATGTTCTGTACAGTACATCTCACTCCCCCCACCCTTTTAGCATATAGAACACAGAGCTAATATTGAGGAATGTAGAAAACCCTTATGGACTAATCTTGTGCTGAGTACAGCCATGATAATGATGATGGATTAGAAATAAGACGGCGTATTGGGATTACAGTGCTATTAACTGGCCAGGGGAGGCGGACGAGGAGGCAGACCGGTATCAAGCTAATCAATCAAATAATCGGGACAAGCCCTTGTCTACCAGAAACAATTAGACCACTTCTCCAAAAATCAATAGCCCTGCATTCTGTTTAGATACCCACTGGTCACTCATTCAATAAAGCCTCCCCAGGTTTTGATAAGCCTGCCAGTCGTCAAGGCCATTGGAGGCTCTCCAAGAGGGAAGGAAATACATCAAAGAGGCTCCAGGATGGCCTCATAAAGATTGCAAATCGAAAACAATATAATTTAATGTTGTAAAGTTTTTTTTCCCTCCCTCCCTCCCATCCACTTCCTTAAAAAATGTCTCATGCGAACAGACCGGTGGTTCAAACCGGCGGGAGTTGACGGACGATGTCTATTTTGTCTTAAG
Source organism: Protomyctophum parallelum (assembly GCF_964188405.1). Classification (NCBI taxonomy): domain Eukaryota; kingdom Metazoa; phylum Chordata; class Actinopteri; order Myctophiformes; family Myctophidae; genus Protomyctophum; species Protomyctophum parallelum. Next base: position 21,259,224 of record NC_139707.1, on the reverse strand, counting down.
TGAAGGGACGACGCAATCTACAGGAAAACAAAAAGATGGAATCAGGGTGGGGGATAGGGTGGATATAGTGGGGCTCGAAGTTGCTCAGAGGAATAGTGGTAGTGGTGGCAGTGTCTCCTGGTTGCTGTGTGCCTCCCCATACATAATTAAAACAGGAATTTGTATCTGTCTGCACTCTGTGGCCTCCTGATAAATTAATATCTGGTAGAAGTCCTACACAGCCATCAGATTAGCTCATTTATTTCTGTCAGCTGCTTGCTCCATCAGCTATTTGTAAATCAGGGATTGGGGGGGGGGGGGGGTCTGTTTTCTAGACGTATATTTATCGTGGTAAATGGCTGTTATGAATTAGGCCTGATTCCCTAACGTGTGCCGTAAGTTGTAGGCGCGCACTCAGTGATGACTAATTTCTTTATTTTCTGTTATCTCTGCCTGTGAGAAATGCTCTGTTAGTGCTCTGAGGTTAGCTGTAGCCTAAGCATCACTCCCTGTCCCTCTATAACCCCACATACACAGGGACACGAATAGGTTAATGTTGTTAAAACGAGCAGTGTGTGTGTGTGTGTGTGTGTGTGTGTGTCCGCTTAAGTACTGTACATGTGTGTGTGTACGTGTGCTAGCCACCTTCCACATCTGGACTGAGGAAGTTGCGGACCTCAGTGAGGATGAAGTTGATGTCGTCCTCTGAGGGGACGGGGTGTGGCGTGATCTCTGTGGGCGCGTCCGTCGTCCCGGCGATGGTCATCCTCTCCCAGGGCAGGAAGAAGATGACGCGTCCGTCGTGAGTGGCCGGGTCCAGCAGCGCCCATGTTGTCAGGACTATAGGTGTGTATGTGTGTGTGCGGAGGGTGCAAGGGTAGCGGAGGGGAGCAAACAAGAAGACTGCATTAACCTTTGGTCTGCCGGTGGGGGGGTGGGAGGGAGGGGGGGTGCATGAGCAGGCTGGCTGGTGGGGGGGACACCCCATAATCAGGCTCCTGTCAGCGCTGTTTCCAGGAGATTAATTCTGCTGGTTTCAATTCCAGACACCGCTCCCCTAGCCTTGGCCCGGAGTGCACATATTGTCCTGTTTAAAACACATGCACAGGGCGCTGACTCAATTTAACACACAGGAAAAGCAGAGGGGGAGAGAAGTTGGGCTGGGGGGGCTTGAGTCGTGCTTTAACCCCCCACCCCTGTGAACACAAATAACAAGCATCAACGTGAAAGTAGAAATCCCAGATCTAGTGGAGGCAGTGAGGAATCCAATCAGAAAGTCCATTTGCACCCTCTGCCACGGGATAGTCAGGCTAGAGCTCCGTTTAGAAACCTGGATGTAGTGCTATAGGTACAAATGACATACAGTACTAGATGACTTCCTGATTTAGGGGATCTTGATTCCTCCTGGAATCAAACCAACAAGAGAAAAATAAATGTCAGGAAGAAAAGACAGCATCAACAGAGGCTCTCTGTAATGCTGAGCACTTGCTCATGTCGATGTCGGAGCGGGTCATATGGGGGGAGACAGTTGGACCAGCCAGGACCTGCCTGGTTGTTGTGCCCTGAACTGTTGCCTGGGTCTGAACCAGTTGGACCAGCCAGGACCTGCCTGGTTGTTGTGGACCAGCCAGGACCTGCCTGGTTGCTGTGGACCAGCCAGGACCTGCTTGGTTGCTGTGCCCTGAACTGTTGCCTGGGTCTGAACCAGTTGGACCAGCCAGGACCTGCCTGATTGTTGTAGACCAGCCAGGACCTGCCTGGTTGTTGTAGACCAGCCAGGATCTGCCTGGTTGCTGTGACCTGAACTGTTGCCTGGGTCTGAACACTTTCTACTGCCGTTGGCTAATGAATTGATCAGGCAGCAGCTCTAAGGAGAAGCAGGTGATGTGTGTGTGTGTGTGTGTGTGTGTGTGTCAGAGGGGGGGGGGGGTCAGTGACAGAGACGTAGGGGCCCATCGTTAGTTACCTGTAATAGCCCGGAATGACGATGTGCACCCCGGCACTGGGCTGACAGATGTTGGGGTTCGTCTGATCATCCATTTTCCGTAGCACGTCCGTAAAAGGTCCCGTGGCATTGATAACACATTTGGCTCTGACATCAAATTCCTGCCCTATGAAAGAAAACAGCATCAATCACCAGGGGCTATTCATCTGTAGCTGGTGACAAGCTGGATTATTAATTTATCAGCGAACACCCCCCCCCCTCCTCTCTCTCTCTCTCTCTCTCTCTCTCTCTCTCTCTCTACCGTAATAGAGTGGCTTGAGTGTGTCCATGGGAGACTTCCCAGGATTGTAATTAATAGGAAACAGACATACCTAATTTCCCTCTCGCCTCTTTGTGTCACAGAGCAGCCCGGGAGCCAGTGACTGAGGGAGTCTTTTGAGAGCGTGGAGGGGCAATGTTTGTTAATGTGATGCTTGATGTTGACGAGCTAATGTTGTATAATGGGGATGCATATCGAAAGGTAGCACAAGGCTAGTAAATGATCTGTTTTGACAACAAGCTGAATGATGGACTACCCTTCCAAATTTGACTCCGGTGACACTGTCAGGGAAAGAAATTGAAACAAGTTTGTCAGATGTTTTTCCACATGAACTTGCGGCCCACATTTTCTGTGCGGATTTTCTGTGCGGATGAAGAAAACGGGGTAAAAAAATAAATAAAAAAGTGCTCTCAATTCATCCCGACTGTCTAAGCCCCTTCTCCTTATATGAGGCCTCCCTCAAAGTGCGACATCCCCTCAAGAGCAGACTACCATCTTTAAAAAACATCAGGGGGGCAGTCGTGTATTGAGATCTTCAAATCTGGTTATTCATGAAATGTTTCAGAATACTGTCTCTCTCTCCTACTGCTTTATTCTCCAAAGCCACCCCTATGCATGACATTTAAAAGGTACGTAAGGCCATTTGGAGTACGCTAATTCCACCTTATGTCCCTCCCTACCCAGATCTCTAGTAGCCCTCTGCGCCATAAAATGCTTATAAAATATTAAAAGCCCCCTGCATTAGATGTGCTATGACTATGTGCAAAATAGCACTGATTAACAACGCTTCCTTTGGAGGTGCGGGGAGGGGGACCCCCCGTTGTGAGGGGGGTCGAGGCGAGAGGGAACAGAGAGACGGGGGGAAGAGAGGGGGAGATGAAGGGGGCTTTTACCTGTGATCACGTCCCTGCAGCGCGCTCCGAAGACCCGCTCGGTCCCCGTCTGAGAGTCTGCCCTCTTCAGTAGGTGCACCACTTCAGTGTAATTGGCTATGGCAGCCTCGTACCTGGCAGCAGTGAGGGCGATGGCGAGGTTCATTCGAGCGTCGTTGTGCTGTCCTGCAGCGGGGGGACAGGACCAGAGCAGGGGGATGTGAGTCACCCCGAGCCTGTGACTGGTGGTATGGAAGTGTGTCGGAACCGATATGTCACATCTGTCCCTGTCACTTTACATCAGCGGGATGGCTGCTCCGGCCACACAAGGAGCAAGCGCACTTAAAGCCACAGCGGCCCTTTGGCCTGAGCATGGGGGTGGGGGCTCGGTGCCCCCTCCCCTCTTCCACTAAAACCACCTCCCCTCCCCTCTACTGTACTGGGAATGGAGAAGCGGGGGGTGGGCGTTAGGGTAAGGGGGTGGGTTTCCTCTGGAGAAGGTAGAGGATGATGGCATTTGGGAATGTGCATTGAAGGAACTGGGTGTGTATGTACTGTGTGGGGCTGTCAAATATACCAAAAGCAACGAGGTAGGAATGAATAAATCTGTCATTTGAAAACCTGTGCCTGTTTTTGCACACAAAGACTAAAAACAATTTGCTACCTTTAAACGCCACACACACACTCACACACACACACACACACACACACACACACACACACACACACACACACACACACACACACACACACACACACACACACAC